>NC_048218.1:103084065-103096051 GCF_002007445.2 Ailuropoda melanoleuca
CAACCCCTGGTCATACCCTGCTGGAGACATTCATGATCAGTTCTTCTGGCAAAGCAGAGGCCTCAGAGGTCTTTTCTTCTGCTAACTGGCTCCACCTCAGCTCAGGCTGGCCCTGTAAATCCTCTTGAGTCTGTCTCCCTCTGCTCATCCGGCAGCACCTGAGAGAGGCCTGCACTGGGGGTCCTCCCGCTTCTTGCTACCACAGTCCCTAGCAGGCCTATGGGTTTTTGTCTTTCATTTTTTGTTTTTTAATTGAAATATAATTGACGTACAATATCTGATTCGTTTCAGGTGTAGGTCATAGTGATTTAATATTTTTGTACATTACTAAATGATTGCCATGATAAGTCTAGTTATCGCTTGCCATACATTATTACAATATGATTGACAGCATTCCCTGTGCTGTACTTTACATCCTCATGACTTATTTATTTTATAACTGGAAGTTTGTACCTCTTTATCCCCTTCACTATTTTGCCTGCCCCTCAAGTCCCTCCTCCCTCTGGTAACCAACCTGATTTCCTGAATCTATGAGTCTGTTTCTATTCTGTTTCATTTTGTTTGCTCGTTTATTTTGTTTCTTAGATTACACATATAAGTGAAATTACACGGTATTAGTCAGTGTCTGACTTATTTCACTTAGTTTAATACCCTTTAGGTCCATCCATATTGTCATAAATGGCAAGAAGTCATTCTTTTTTGTGGCTGAATAATATCCCATTATATGTATCACATCTTTAACCATTCTTCTATCAGTGCACACTTAAGTTGCTTCCATATCTTGGCTATTGTAAGCAATGCTGCAACGAACATTACAGTGTATATATTTCTTTCAATTGGTGTTTTCATTTTCTTTGGATAAATACCCAGAAGTGGAATTGTTGGATTGTATGGTAGTTCTATTTTTAACTTTTTGAGGAACCTCCATACTGTTTTCCATAGTGGCTGCACCAACTGACATTCCCATTAACAGTGTAGGAGGGATCCCTTTTCTCTACATCTTCTTTACCAATACTTGTTACTTGTTTTTGTCTTTTTGATAATAGTTATTCTGACAGGTTTGAGAAATATCTTATTGTAGTTTGGTCTCCTTTTCCTGGATGATTAGTGATGTCAAGCATCTTTTCATGTACCTCTTATCCATCTGTATGTCTTCTTTAGAAAGATGTCTATTCAGATCCTCTGACCATTTTTTAACTGGATTGGGTTTTTTTTGTTATAGTAAATTGTTTAAGTGCAGGACTCTGGTTTTAATTGCTGCATTGAGGCACGTAAGAACTTCTGGATCTTTCCATATCACACACAAACCACGGGATTTTAGGGATTCTATATTTCACCGTTTCTATGCTCACATACATCTTCGATCATTTCTACTTTGCTGCCTGGAAGGTTCCATGTTGGATATTATGATTCTTTTAGAAGGCTTGAAATTTTCCCAGTCTGTATCCAAGGAAACTAGGAATAAAACTCTTCGCTCTGAGAATAGCACCCCCCACACCCCAATAAAAGAGGTAGGGTTATTTCTAACTCCCTCTCTTCCTTGGCCACGAAGGTATGAGGAGAAAATCAGAGTCCACTTATTTGACCATTTATCTCCCTTCCTCCTCCTGTCCTGTCCTTTCTCTCTTTGTCTTGGGTGTGTGAGTATACGTCTGTCTCTCCCCCAACCCTCCCCCCACCACACACAGCTTCCCAGAAATTAGAAGTATTATCTACTTTCTCTTCCCATTGGGTGGGAAACAGTATCACAATTTCCTTCAGAACTTCTTTGATACTGTCCTTTCCTTCCCTGCGAAATAAGCCTTAATGTTGAAGTGTAGAAAAATTAAAATTATATCAGTTTTAAATAACATTCCCATTAATTACAGACTTATGAGGTCAATTTATCTTTACTCAGTGGGGCATAAATATGAAATAATCTTTTTCCTAATCCCTACTGTGATATCGTGATTTATAATAAGAAATATATAATTTGGTCTTGTCTAATTCCTGGCATAGAGTTCCCTTGGAGTTTCCTAAGTAATGGGAACCATGAAGGTGTTTTTATTACATTAATGGTGACTTTGGGAAAGCACCTCTAGATGGGGCTAGTTGCCAAGGGAACCAACCACATGATTAGAATTGGAACTTTTAGTCCCCCTCCCCCCCACTTCCAGAGAGGGGAGAGGGACTGGAGGTTGAATCTATCACCCAAGGCCAATGATTTATCAATCACACCTATGTAGGAAGCCTCCATAAAAACTCAAAAGAATGGGATCCAGAGAGCTTCCAGGTTGGTGAACCAGAATGCTTCCATGTGCCACTGTATTGGGCTCCAGAGTCTACAGAGACCGAAGTTCCTCTGTCTCCGTCGGACCTCACCCTATGTATCTCTTCATCTAGCTGTTAAGTCATATGCTTTAATAACTTTTGTAATAGAGCAATAACCTAGTGAGCAAACAGGTTTCCTGAGTTCTGTGATCCACTCTAGCACATTAATCGAACCCAAGGAGGGGGTTGTGAAAACTCTGATTTATAGCCAGTTGGTCAGAAGCACAGAGAACAATCTGGACTTATGATTAGCATCTGAAGTGGGGACAGTCTTGTAGGAATGAGTCTGTGGAATCTGATGTTATCTCTGCGTAGATAGTGTTAGAATTGGGTTGAATTGTAGGACATCCAACTGCTGCCCAGAGCATTGCCTGGCGGTGTGAGGAAAAACCCACACATTGGAATTGGTGATCAGAATTGTTCCTGCCTTCACCTGTACATTTTCCTTCCCTATCACCCCATTGCATGCTGGGCAGATTGCATCGCTTTCTATTAACTTTTGGTTATTAAAAAAGAGATCATCTAAAACTTCATTTTCAGGCTCTATGTAAATTCTACCTCCTCCATATCCCCCCGCTCCAGAGAAGGCATGAGTTGGGACCTTGTGTGTTTGAAGTGAGATGGGGTTGGAAGGAGTCTTGGCTCTGAAACACCCCTTCTTCCCTGTCCCAGGCCTGGCTGCTCTCAACTATGGGAATCAGGAAGAAGTGGAAGGAAGGGGAGAGCTGTAACCCTCTCTCTATTGGCTGCTCTGCTTCTCCAATGAATCTGAGTGTTCATGCCAGTATCTGAAGTCTGTCGCACGTGTGCAACTTAGTCATAGAGGTCCTCCCACAACACAGTACCCCATAGGAGAAATTCAGCTTTAACTGGCCTTCGCCTACCTACCCCCTCAACTATCTCAGTAATATACCCCAAGTCATGGTGCACAGTCCTGCAGGGGGTGGTAGGGAAGGGAATTGTACAGTAAGGTGATTAAAGAATAGCTCCACCTTCCATATGTCCTCTTGTCTTAAGGAATCTCTCACAGTCTAGCCGTGACGCATAATGGGTGGGCGAGCTGACTCTTCCACTGTCGCCTCTTGCACCGTGCCAGCCAGTTCTCCCCAGCTTCCATTTTCTCTGCTCTGGGAGCAATGGGCAGCCCCACAAGTCTGCTGCCTAAGCAGAACTCACCAGAGGCGGTCCCTAAAAGCCATTGTCTTGGAGCCTCTTTCTTCACTTGGCAATGCCAGTCAGAAGACCCTTGCCAATAGGAAGGGGAAGATTTGCCCACTCCACTCCTTCCCTGCTTCTTTTATAGACCGGTAACTGTGTGTTAAGAGGCAGGGATGTAGGCAGGGGCTGACGGTTCCTCAGCCTCTTTGGAAAATTTGGAGAAAGTGTCAGACCTTGATTACTGCTTTTAGTTCTGGGTCCTTCTGTCAAACACGGGACAACAGAAAAGCCCCCTAGCATCCCATCATTCTTATAATTGAAGTTCCCCTATCATGTTGGGTTCCCTTTCTTCCTAATTCTTTGAAAACAGACTCAATTCCCTAGATGGATGAAATGGGTTCTGATCTGCAATCACTAAACTGTGCTACACGATATTTCAAGGTCCCTTCTAAAGACCCTGTGACTCTATGAAAACTAGGAAAGGAGAAGCAAGTTACATTTATGAAATTAGGTAGATGATTAAAACTATTTCATTATCCTTATTTCTGAGTGAATTTAAGGGCTGCTCTCTTGTTGACCCAATACTTATTTTCTACAAGTTAGCAATAATTGAATAATTCATTTCACCCTCTTTCTACTCCCATCTTTTCTTTAACTCTGTGTTTTGATCAGTGTCTTCACTGCAAAAACAGTTCCTGCCAATTAATTCGGCCACCATATATGCTAGTTGTGATTTTAGATGCATTTGATCTGAGTAGGATTTGGGTTTTATAAGTATTTCAATATGCAAAGCTCTAGTGATATCTAGGAATCTTCGCCCTGAAAGGTTTTTGGATGTGTGATTAGCTAGCCTACATTTTTAAAGGGCGGAAAAAAACTTGTTAGAATCTTTGCAGAAGCATCAATTTAGTAGTAAAATGCTGCCTCCTTCTGGATAAATTGTATTAGGCATGATAAGCTTGTAAAACTGTTAATAGAGGTGTGCCATTTTATGAACAAAAATTCTTTTAAAGAATTAAAATGCTACTTTTTAAAATAAAAAAATAAAATTAGAGGACTTAAGTAGACCTTGAAAGGTTACCTAGATTTAACCTTTGGGACTGTAAGACACCTAAACTACTTATCCCATATAGCTGATTTGGTTATGACTTTCCTTTAAAGATCTCTGAACAGTAACTGAGAAAGGACAAAATAGATGATAAACTTAAAAATAGCCTAGGGGCGCCTCGGTGGCTCAGTCGTTAAGCGTCTGCCTTCGGCTCAGGGCGCGATCCCAGTGTTCTGGGATCCAGCCCCACATCAGGCTCCTCTGCTAGGAGCCTGCTTCTTCCTCTCCCACTCCCCCTGTTTGTGTTCCCTCTCTTGCTGTCTGTCTCTGTCAAATAAATAAATAAAATCTTTAAAAAAAAAAAAACAACTTATAAATAGCCTAATCTTCATTTTTACATTAGGCTGCCTTACCTAACATTCAGTTGGCATGGTCATTTATTCATACACACAAATCATATAATATACTTGGAAAAGTGTGTATGCTTGGCAGTGTGAGGTGTGTGTGTGTGTGCACGCACAGGTGCGTGCACACCCATGCATGTGTGGATGTGAATGAATGCAATGAAATGCCTAAGTGTTCTAGTCTTAATTCTATGGTCAGTAGTCATGTGAATTTTGCCACTTAATCTGAGTCCTAGTTTCCTTATCTGTGTACTGAGGACAATAAACTCATTGTTATCAACCTCAAAAACACTTTGTGAGGCTCACGGATATCAAGGAAGCACTGTGTGAGGTAATAAACTCATTTGTTATCTTTAAGGTTTTAAATGGTCACATGCCTGAAGTGAAAGAATAAAACCAGATTTGTGATCAACAGGAAGAAAAATGCTTCATGATGTCCTATTTCTTGCATAACCACAGCTAGTTTGGTGACAAATAAATCAACTCTCTACTCTCTGGCTTACAGAGCTGGAGGACAAGGTTACAATAACTCCAGACCACACTTACACAAAAGTGAATTCTGCGGTCCATTGTCCTGGGACAGTTAACGCCCACATAGCCCAAAGAGCAGGTGGTCTACCCAAAGATGATACAGTCAGGAACCCAGAGCTCAACCTCATCCTTGCGCCAACTCCGCCAACTCCACCTGGGCCCCTAGCCCAAGACGATCGAGGGCTAATTGTGCTCTGGTTTTATTAAAGGGACTTTCACGTTTCTCCAAGGATGGTTCAACCAAAAGAGTACTAACCAAAGTCCAACCCACCTGAGAGGACAAAGGACACACTAACTATTCTGATTCCTAGTCAGCCTCTCACTACCCGGTATGCGATTTAACCACTCTGTGCCCCAATTTTGTCTCTAAAGTGAGTATTAAAATACTATCTACTTCGTTAGGTTGTTGGGAAGCTCAAATTAGTTAATCCAAGCACAGCCCTCAGAACGGGTGTCTAGCAGGCAAGGGTTCGATTCAGTACGTGTTAGCTGCTGTTACTACCCCCGCTGCGATGATTATCTCACTAATTTGCGTGTCGATGACAGTCATTCATTAATAAATGATGTGTCTCTCTCAAAGCTCTTCGATTTTCTGAGACTGAAGATTGATCTTTTAAATTCTTTGGCCATCAATATTTAGAATTTTGTTCTTATATTAGTTACCTGACATTACTGACATACTTTTTTCTTTTTCAATTGCAAAGTAATAAATTATAACTACTGTTGCTATTTAATGACACAGTAGTCAAACCAAGCCACAACTCTGTTTTGCAGCCATACAAACAGACGCAGCTAGCCTGAGAGTTGGGACTTATGCACATTTCAAGCTGTTACACCTTTTTTTTGTGATGTGGAAATATTCCAGTTCCATTTCACTCCAAGAGCAGAAACAGCGATCATATCTTTGACTCAAAATTATTTAATAGCCCTAAGAAAAATATTAGAAGGCACCAGAACGGTTTTGATTGAGAACTAAAAATGACACTTGGCCATTAGATAGCATGTAAGTTCTGTAGCCCATTTCAGCTCACGTTTGATTTATTTAGAACCTTAACTGGCTTGCGCTTGGCTCAGGCACTGGCGCTTCTGTGTTCTGACACTGTGGAGACTCCCAGGGGTTGGCTTGATCAAGGTTTAGAAATATCTACAGTAGTTTCTGCAGATACAAACATGAAATTCTTTTGGAGTTACGAAAAGAGAAGTAATTTTAAATTTCTGCTTTAAAGCTTCTCCAGCGTTTGTTTAAGTCAATTATTGCAGATAAGATCAAGAGACTGGATAACTCCGTCTTTTCAATTCACCTGTGTAATGGGAAGTCTTAATAGCCACAGAACAGCGTAATTCACCGGCCGCTCGTCTCAGCTGGCCAGGGGAAGCTGCAAGCCTGGCCTCCACTGTTTCACCAGGTCGAGAAGCCTAATCTTATTTGCCATTTCCTTTTCAATTAATTCCTAGGAAAGGCCAGCCATGGACCAGTGAAACATCCCAGAGAAGAAAGAAATAGAATCTAATCTTCATTGAATAAAAAGATTGCTAAAAGAAAGGAGAGGGGGTCAGTTATTTTTTTCAACTCCACGAGGATATTAGTAGAGAAACATTTCAACAGGAAGACTTCAAGATAGCCATGAAGATGAAATAAAATAGTTACTAAAATAAACTACAAAATAAATATGTGCATGTTGTTTCCATATAGTAGAGGAGACACTTCTATTTGGGGAGGTTTTGCATAGAGGCACCGAGGAGGGAGTAAATGATCCTGTCTAGTTCTTCTCGTAGGTTTCAAGAAGCGCCTTGTCAGATTTCAAGCCTATGGCACTAATTCAAGTTGTCCACTAGATGGCCCTAACAGATACTGAGTTCCTTTAAGTGGCGGCATGTTTATTCCTGTGATGAAATAAAGTACCGCATATTTAATTATCTCTGTGATTGAAGAAGGCCTCTTCTAAGGGAAAACTGTGCAGTGATTGTCTAAAAAGTTTAATAACAAATTATTAGTTTACTAAGGAGATGGAGAATTGAACATTCTTTATCTTTACTGTCTCCCCAAACTCTCCCTTCGAAAGACAAAAACCAAAATTACATATCCACAAGAAAATAAAGAATAGGAAAGAAAAGAAGAGCAGACCAAGTCACATTTGTAGGAAGGTGGCAACCCAATGGCTTAATGTGACTAGCCCAGGAATAAGCTGAAACCCAAGCACCAGGAGAGGGGGAACCAGTGAGAAGGAATCCTATCCCACCCTAGAACACGAGGGCTCAGAAATCGAAGGTGCCCCCTGCCCTGGCCTGGGAAGGCTAGGGGTGAACCGAAAACAGAATAAAACTGGGGAAGTATACATATTGATCTGCAAGACCTCCCCACCCCTTTGCCCACTCATTTCCCGGAGAGCTGTCAGAACAGGCTGATTTGCTCTCTCCAAAGCTAAAGAGTAATGGGTCCTTCTGAGCTCTAACACTGGGGCAAGCCTTCTAGAAATTGACTCACTCCTGGCTTATTAATTTCCAGGGAGGTTCACCACTCATCAGGCTTCTCCCTTCCCATGAAAATCAGTTTTTTCCCCATCCTCTTAAATGCAGATAGATAGCCAAGAATCACCAGACATTTTAGGAAAGTTTCCAACATAAGAGACATAGACCAAACAGGTGGTGGGTAGGGAGGGAGGCAGAACTTAGAAGAAACAGAGACAATGCAGACAACAGAAGAAAAGAAACTTTCAAAGAAACTAACTAGTATCCTCTGAAAAAGAAGAAAAGTTGTTGGACCCATAACATAAAAATAAGGTGATAGTAAAAGTTGTTTTTAAAAAAGGAAGAAACAATCAAAGAAAAAGAATGGGGTTTTGGAAATTAAAATTATAATAAACAGGGCGAAAACCATTTCAATACAAAGGTTAGGATAGAATTTTAAGGAAACAGCCTATTAAATAAACAAAAAAAGAAAAAGACCAAAATGATAGGAACATTAGGAGGTAAATCTAGGCTCTCTAACATGAGACTAAGAGAAGTTCTAGAATGAGAAATGAGAATAAATCAAATGGAGGAAATTACTGAATAAATAATAAAAGAACATTCCTCCAGATTGAGAGAAATGAGTAAAAGGAATGCATTTCCAAATTGAAAGCATCTACTTAGTACCCAAGTTATTAAATTAAAAAAATTTTACAGGCCCCTGGGTGGCTCAGGCAATTAAGTGTCTGACTCATGGTTTTGGCTCAGGTCATGATCTCAGGGGTCCTGGGATCAAGCCCTGCATCAGGCCCTGTGCTCAGCACAGAGTGTGCTTAAGATTCTCTCTCTCTCTCTCTCCCTCTCCCTCTGCCCTTCCCCATCTGCACTTTCTCTCTCTCTCTCTTTAAATAAATAAATCTTTAAAAAAAAAAAAACAAAGGCATATCACTGTATAACTTTAGAACATAAGGGGTAAAGCAATAATCCTAAAAGCCTTGGGGGAGCAGTTACATACAAAGAATGAGTAATCAGAATAGATTGGATATTTAAACCACATTGGAAACAAAAGTCAATAGAATAATGTTTTTTAAATATTAAGGATAAATTATTTTTACACCTAGAATTCTATACCCATCCAAACTCTCAATGGAGTTTAAAGGTAGAATATGTCTTTTCTGACGCGTAAGTCCTCAAAGAGCCTCAATGCCCCCTTCCACCAGAAGCTACTGGAAGATGTTTTCTACCAAAACAAGGGAGTAAATCAAAACAGAGGGAACCTGAGATCTAGAACACATGGAATCCAACCTAGGAGAGAGGTGATGGCAGTTCTCCAGTGGTGGTGACAGCAAGTGCCAGGAGAAAGCTATGTGGCCAGACTCTAATAGCACCTCCAGGAGAAAAAAAAATATATTTTCTCATTTATTTGACCTTGCTGAGGGGTATTTTACTTTTCTCTTGGAAATTATGGGTGTGAATTACTAATAGAAACATTGAAAACTAAACAAATTTTAAAAACAAGTAAGGGGTGGTCCTTGATTAAATCTTTGATTTAAATCTTTTTAAAGCCATAAAGACATTACTGGGCTAGTTGGGGAAATTTGAATAGGGGGCATATATTAGAAAATATTATTGTGTGAATGTTAAAATTTTTGAGTATGATAAAGGCTCAGTGTGTTATTATGGTTAAGTGTATTTAAAATCACCAGTATGGGTGATGGAGAAAAGAGGCTGCCTAAGGAAAAAGACTTTTCACCTCACACACACACACACACACACACACACTCACACACACACACACACATACACACACACACATACACACACACGCACACACACACATACACACACACACACACACACACACACAAAGGTGAGTCTGAAGAAATGAATAATTCCAGGTGGAAGAGAAAGCATTCCAGGCCAGCGCCACATATTGGAAGGCACAGGGACAAGAAGAAGCATGACTGTCTTCCAGTCATTCAACAAACATTGAGTGAGGGTCCACAATGTGTCTGGCACTGTTCTTAGCAGCGAGATGACAGCAGGAAATGAAAAGACCAGCCTCCCAGCCTTTGAGGGGTGACATTCTAGAGGCAGATGTGGAAGGAGGGAGGTAAGGAAGGAACAGATAATGATGGTGAGAACCCTCCAGGCACAGCAAAAACCCTGCAAAAATGTTCTGAGGAGAAGGTCTGTTGAAAGAACAACTGGAAAGCTGGAGTGGCTGGTGGGGAGTGGCTAAGGAGAGAGCAGCAGGAGAAGCTTCCAGAGCTCTAGAGAGGTCAGTCCAGGGAGGCTTTTTAGGACATGGTATGGATTTTGGCTCTTTTTTGGAATTTATTGTGTAGAGGAATGAAATAATATGATTTAGGTATTGAAAAGATTACTGTGGCTTCTGTTGAGAATAGACTACAGAAGGATATGGGTACAAGCAGGGAAACCAGTGTGTCGTAGCTGCTGATAGATCAAGAAAGAGAAGATGTGAGAATTAACCAGTATGGGGAGGTTATTATGACCTCGACAAGAACAGTCTGGGTACATGGCAGGGGGAGACATGGTTTAGGCTGGGTCCATGAAAGAATGGAAAGAGAGGAGCTAAAGGGATGTTGAGTATTTGCTATGAAGGAGAGCAGAACAAATGGAATAGTAGCTGGAGGAGATGTGAAATCAAAAGACAGGTTTGTTTCTTTTTCAATTAGACAAAGTACAGATTGTGTACTGATGAAAATCCATCAGTTGATCATTTTTATTAAGTGATTGATAACTATTGATCTTGGGTGCAAGCGAAACCCTGTCCCCAGCTAGGAGCAAGACAGTCCACCCACAAAACCAGAAGGGAAGTCAGAGCATCAACTCAGATGCAGACGGTGAGTGGCTGTGGTGGTGACAGCCACAGTGTTCTACTCAAATTGCTTCTCTTTTCTTAAGAAAATGGAAAAGATTAAGGATGGGAGAGGTACTGGAGGTTGGAAGAAAAAAGGGAAAGTGTAAAAACTAGTGATCTAAGAGAGTATGCATGTTATCCAGAGGGTTACGTAGAAGGGGTGAACATTCCAGAGAACTGTGTGGTTGCCCAACAGAATCAAGGGTTCTCTTGGGGCTGGAGTCGTGCCTGTAGAGGAAGCCCAGCTGGCACAGCGGTGTGTTTCGGCAGCTGTGTTATGCTTTGTGGTTCAGGAGTGGAGAGTTACACAACGCAGTGGTTATAATGACTAATCGTGGAAGTGAAGCCAGGCAGGGAGAAGAGTGAGAATGTGACAGGGAGAGAGCAGCTAGGAGCTGGCTGTGAAGATGGGCAGAGGTAGGGTGAGACTGAGGAATGGCTAGGATGTGCTGTGACAACCAGTGTTAGATGGGCCCATGGGAGTTGAGCAGCTGTTAAGAGGAGGGGAGAGATGCGATTATTGGAGGAGAAGTCAAGGAATCACGAGGCTGGCTATCGGAAGATCACCCACTTGGATATTCAAAATCAGGAGATGCTTCTGAGAGTGGAAGTGAGCCTGAAGATAAACACCTTCTAGAAATGAAGGGGAAGGACCTAGGACTCCCTTAATTACTGCATTATGGAGGCACAGAATAAGACTAAAAACTGCTTTGGAGGTAGGGAGGAGGAGGAGAAACCGTCTGGAAGTAACCAGGAGGAGAGAAGTCATCCACCCCACCTGCACACCCGGGGGCAGCAGGGGGCCTATGACCAGCCAAGCTAGAGCGGGTTGCAGAGAACAGTGTCCTCAGGGACAGCAGGGTTTCTGTGATAGCAAGAAGGTGAAGGAAGCATCTATAGATGAGGGAGAGGATAGAAGGGATTTGCCTAAGGGGACCAAGTTTAGCAATACCAAACATCAAAACATGTCCAAGTCATGCTGACAACTACAAAATTGTCTATGATTCATTGTACATTCTGAGCCAAAATGTGCTTTATATCTAAAGCTGTAACAAAGTCAAAGCAATTCTTCCTACTTTCTAAGCAGATCACAGCCTGCACACGAATCTATAGGAACACCTCCATGTCCAGGCTGATACTGCTGCTGAAGACTGAACTATGGCCAAGGCTGGTGATCCAGAATCCCCTCTGAGTGGAACCAGA
>NC_048218.1:103096887-103125458 GCF_002007445.2 Ailuropoda melanoleuca
GCCTCGTTTCGACTGCTGACACCTGGAGCCCATCAGGCTTCCAGTCTAAATGGGGATTGGCTGGTGCCGGTTGAAAGCTGCCCCTTCAGAAAGATTTAGGGAACGGGCTCTCTCCATCCTGAGGCCAGTCAGGCGGTTGGAGTCCGGCGGGAGCTCCGCAGATCTGGAGTGACTCCGGTAGCCCAAGGCCGGGTGACAGAGGGTAAACTGCACATGCCTGAGCCATGGGGGTCAGGGTGCCCAGCGACCTGGAATGCAGCAACATCAGGAAACACTGGGTCACAGAAGGGAGCTACTGGAAGTTCCTGACATTGCCTGATGCCCCCTGAAAGCGGAGCTGGAAGAATCTGTAAGAATCAGGACTGCCTTGCTGGGCNGGACTGCCTTGCTGGGTCTGCCTTGCCGGGGCTGCGCGAGGAGGGCTAGCTGAGATATCCTCTAGTAGCAGAGACCCGGGAGCGCGGATTGCTGCAGAAGCCTGGAGCTCGGGCAAACAGTAAACTGCATGGGGACTGCTAATTTCGGTCACTGCCATGGCAGTTTTCCAGGGTGGGCTTCCTCCACCCTTGAGGCAACGAGGGTGGTTGGGGGTAGGCCCAGGCTCCAAAGACCCTATGGCCCTGGCTGCCCAAGGGTAGCTGATGGGTTACCTGCAGTGATGTGCGAGCTGCTTAGGTCAGGGTAGCAAAGCCCTGGACCAGAGCAGTATGGTGCCAGGCGGGTCCCGGGAGCACGCTGTTTTGGGTACTCTGGCAACTGCCTTTTCCAAGGGTTAACTGTCATCCGGGTGCATATTCCCCCTGAAGGCAGAGCTAGAGGAAAGTGGGCCACCTTGCCAGGGTGGGGCCCATGGGGCCGGCCAAGGCAGCTGCAAATAAGAGACACCTGGGAGCCTCGATTGCTGGAAGAGCCTGGGTCCCGTCAAGCATCCGGGCAGTATGGGGACTGACAGTCTCCGGTTTCATGCTGCCAACTCAATCAGGTTTCCGGTGGGTAGGCTTTCTCCACCCTGGAGGCTCGCAGTGACGGGATGGGCCGAAGCTCCACAAGCCTGCCAGGCCTCCCAGCCAAAGGCCTGCTGAGAAGGTGCCCACGGCGCAGGCACGGGCACTGCAGGCCAGGCTGCCCAGGGAGCTGGGGCAGGGCGCTGTCGAACAATGGCAGCTCACAGGGGCAGGTTCTTTGTAGTACCAGGCGTCCGCCTCATTGCAAAGCCTATCTCCCTCTTGTGGAATAATCTCCCAAAGGCGGCACTGGAAATTTTCCAACTATTTTCTCCAGGGAGGGGCTCAGTAGGCAGGACAGGGTACCCTCCATTCGAAGACATCTGGGAGTATTGGTTCCTGGAGATGCCCAGGACTCCATGAGGCAGCTTTCCATGCTGGGACTGCATGGTACCCATTTGCAGCTGCCACCTCGGGGTGAATTTTCAGGAGTGGGCCCTTTTCCACACTGTAGCCCATGCAGGTACCGAGCCTGGTCCCTGCTCCACCCCCGTGGATGGCCCTGGCTGCCTCAGACTGGATGAAGGGGATGACCTGTGCACGAGTGTGGAGTGCCTCTCAGGCTAGCCAGGCACCTGGAATGCAGCACCTGTCTTGCTAGGCTGGGTCAGAAAAGTGGCTCTTGGGGACAAGGTGTATGCCCCCTGGAAAGCCTGGACCTACCCAAGGGACAATATTGCCGCTGAACACACAGCTCTAGCTTACTGAACTGCCTTTGCAGGACAGGGCCGGGAGAGCTGGCCAGGGTGTTATGTAATAGATTCCTGGGGGGTGTTTGGGGAGTGCAGGAGTTACGCGTCGCACTCTTGGTTTCAGCTCAGGTCATGATCTCAGGGCTGTGAGATGGAGCCCTGCGCTGGGCTCTGCGCTGGGGGGTGGAGCCTGCTTAAGATTCTCCCTCTCTTCCCCCCCTCACCCCCAATCTCTCCCACTTTTTTTTTTAAATAAAATCCTGGGAGCCCTAGTGGCTAGAGAAGCCCCAGCCCACTCAGCAAGTCCACATGGGGGGCTGACCGTGGTCACTTTGCCGCTGCTGCCTCAGGGTGACTTCTGAAAGTGAGCCCCTCCCTGAAGCTTCTGCAGGTGTTTGGGGTCAAGCCGCAGGTCTGTGGGCCTGGTGGCTGCCAGCTGCCAGCTGCCAGCTGCCTCCGGCCAGCCGGAGGTGGGTGCTGCTCGCCCCCTGACCGCGCAGTTCAGGGTGGCCCGGAGCCTCGGACTAGGTAAGGGTCAGGAGAGGCCAGGGCTCCAGAGCAGACGCTTGGGGGCCCGCGGCATCTGCCTAATTCCAAGCCCTAACCCACACAAGCCGCGGCTTCCTTCTGAAAGCCACGGGAGCCATCAGGACTTCCTCTGGAGGACGGGGCCGGCGGGCTGGCCGAGGGGGCGTTCGGGAAGAGCTGCTGGGGAGCGTGACTGCCGGAGACGTCCAGGACCCACCAGGCAGCCCGTCCGAGGGCAGACCCTCACCATTTCCGAGCCGCCGCGGGAGAAGGATTCGAGAGGCTGGGGTCCTCCAGCGGGAGGCTCTGAGGGCTTCGGCACCGGCGCGTTCTCCAGAGCCGCAGAGGGCCCCCGCCGCCCGAGGTCGCGGACCGGTGCCTACCGCACAGGCCTGAGCGGCACCCGAAGCGGGGCAAGTGCGGGCAAAGGCTGTGTCACGGAGGTAGGAGCTTCGGGACACACGTGTGCATTTTCTGCAGGAAGACGGAGCTGGAGGACAACGGAGGGCAGGGCTAGGCATCGAGCTAGCGTGTCTGTCATCTGGGAGACATCTGGGAGTCCCAGTGGCTGAAGCATCAAATCCAAACCTGGACTGATGGTGGCTCCTTTGCAGCTGCCGCTTTAGGGTGACTTTCACGGGTGGACCCCCTCCCCCCGGGAGCCGATGCCGGCGTTTGGAGCTGGGCCTCCGCTGACCGGGTGCAGACGGCTCACGTGCGGTCAGCACCGTTCAGCGTAGCCAGGGACCTGGAAGAGGCCGCTGTCTCAAGGGCCTGCTCAGAGGAGTGGATCTTGAGGGATGTCACACTTTAAAATAGCCCGTTCTTTTACCAGAAAAATAAGTTTATTTGGCAACAGCAGGGGAATTGCAATTCGGGTCAAGCAAACTATGGCAAACCACAGGCAAGACTGGAGAGACAAAGGCCAGCTTTTGTTAGGTTTTAGGAAGAAATGGGGAGGGTCCTTTTGAACAGAAGTTCAGCGGAGAAGAACAAGAGTTTGAGGCTGTGATGGTTTCTCACTGACTGTAAGCGGTGGTTAGAGCATTGTTGCTGGGGCAGGGAGAGATCTAACGCTTTCATAAAAGCGAGATAAAATTCTTCTGTGAAAGTGTCCTCCCTTGTCAAGATAAGAATTCTCTTCCTCCTCCTGCTGGTTATGCGGGCTGCGAGGAATGGTATGAGCAGGAGAGCTCCCCCTCTCAGGGCTTCCTGACTCTGTTTTCAGTGAGGTCCTTTACTCACTTTCACATTTCCCCCTCTTGATTCGGATCTTTTCCGGAAAGCATTGCTGGTCAAGAGTCCGGTTCTCTGCATGTAGTGGTTTTATCCCCCGGTGCCAGGAACAACCTTCCCTGGTTGTCATGTTCTCCATTGGAGGAAAAGTGCACTGATTAGAAATCATCAAGGCCACACTGAGTAACAAGGAAGGAGAGGAGGGAGAACTTTCAGGCATCTTCCACCTGAAGTCTATTATCATCTCAAGGGTGAAACCACTGGAGGTCATCTCAAAGCACTGAGTCAGCTTTCCCCTATTTGGTGCATTGCTTCTGCAGAGATCGAACAGGTGATAGGTACAAAGTCTAAAACAGATTATACAGAATAAAAAAGCAGTGTAATGGCTCTGGTTTCTGTGATCAAAACCAACAGCCCAAACCAAAGAGGTAACCAGCTAAATAAAGGACCACGGATCATTAGGTGGAATTGTTGTGGGTCGATGTGTTTATTCTCTAATTTCATGCAACTGGTTCTCTGCTTCCCAGGGGAATTCATCCAGATGCATCCTCGCTATTGCCCAACACCTTGCTGAGCAAGTAAATGATCAAGGGCTGCGCAATTACACGAAATTACTTTACCCAGTGAGTCAAGTGATCATTGTTGGGCTGTTATTGCCTTGGTTGTGGAGTCAGCTAGGTCTCCTAAATTTAGGAAGAGATTTCTGATCATGCATCCATTGGCTTTTAGTCTGATCCGTGGGTGGGAGAAAGGCTCTCCAAACACAGAATCCTGTATGCCTCTTGGAAGATGCTGTTGATGGCAGACAGGGAGGCTCAAGGGGGCGGACCTGTGGGAGGCTTCTGATTTGTTATAGATGTTAACAGGGACAGCTGAATGTCCCAACACACACTGACCTCCAATTCACCAGCTACCTAAACTGTTCTAATGCCCCTGGGAAATGCTGTCCACTGCAAACAAAAATAAACCCACTGGAGCGTAGAGGATGCCAGCTAAGGTCTGGTTATTGATAGATTTATTAGCTGGAGTTTCCTGACTGATCTTTTCAAGCTATGGGTTAGAATAGTTGGGATAACATTCTGTGAGAGGTTATCCCTTCCTAAAGGGGTCTTTTCTAAACACCTCACAAAAAGGTATAAACTCTGTAGTATTTTCTTAGGGTGTAGGGGAACAGATCATATTTAGAAAAGGAAAAATAGACGGGGGAGCAATCGTTGTGCAATTGACAAAAGTGGAAATGTTTATAGTTAGCACCACTTTGAGGGGGAAAAAGTTGAAACAAGAAAGAGAAACACCAGGTCTTAACAACCTAACCGTGTGGGTACTATCCATAGGCTTGTAGGTAAAATCAGCAGTGGTATTTGGGACTAAAGAGAAATTAGTTACAAGTAAGACCAAGTGGTCTCTGACATTGAGAGCAGAATGGAGTCTCTGATGGCACAGCCAACAGTCAGGTTTCCCGCTTTTGCAATACACTAAGAAATGTGGATGAGACTATCACCTCTCCAAGAGAGGGTGGTGGAGGGAGTGGGGGAGCAAGGTAAGAAGCAGCAGCAGGAAAGGGGTATAAAGGCCTGGTCTTGTTATTATAGGGCAGCTGTCTCCTTCAGCTGTCACTTGCTTCAATACCCGGAAATCTTTACTCTCAGATGACCAGTAGGTGTGCAAGTCCAGAATGGGTTTGGGGCTTTCTTTAGATGTAACACATGAATCCAAGTGTCTATTCCTTGGTGGTTAACAGTACTGGATGAGGTCTTTCCAAAGGGGTGGAACACAGTCTTTGTAGAGATGCCTTCCGCAATAGGTGAAGCCCCCAGGTTGCTAGGTGTGGTGTTTAAGGTCTTCCTCTCCTGGGAGCACTCCGTGAAAACAATGCTCTACCCCAAGCATGGACATTGTAATAGAAGCAATTAGGCCATTACAGTATTTGAGAAAATCTCTTCTTATCAGCTGTGGGTCAAAGAAGCAGGGGCTAGGTGCATTGAGAGTTTTGTTACAAGGAGAACAGAGTCTTATTTTTTTTAAAAAAAGATTTTATTTTTATTTATTCGACAGAGATAGAGACAGCCAGCGAGAGAGGGAACACAAGCAGGGGGAGTGGGAGAGGAAGAAGCAGGCTCATAGCGGAGGAGCCTGATGTGGGGCTCAATCCCATAACGCCGGGATCACACCCTGAGCTGAAGGCAGACGCTTAACCGCTGTGCCACCCAGGCGCCCCGAGAACAGAGTCTTATTGAACTTATGCAAAAATATACATTGTCATGAAAAATATTTAATAAGAGTTTCAGAATTCAAAAAAGTTTCAGAATTCTGGAGGGATCAGGGAGAAAAAGATAAATGCTTCATCCTTATAAAAATGTAAAATACATTTTACCAAATTGCATGCTCACTTTGGTAACACATATACTAAAATTGGAACATTTCACCAAATTGCTATAAATTATGGATAGCTTAAAGGAGAGGAGAAAAAGCAGTTTTTGAAGTCTGGAAAATAAAACATTAAAGCAACCAGTTTTCCATTAAAAAGCTTTAGAATTCTTCTGTTCAGTGTTATGATCTTAAATGTATCCAACCTGTGTTCTAGAGTACTTGTCAAAGTCTTTCTCATGAATGTCTTTGAAGATGAAGCACTTACTAACTGGGCATACATGACAAAAGACATAAAAATACCAATGGTTAGGTGATAAGAGTCCATTATGATGTATTTGACAAGGAAATTCAGTTTTTTCTGTGACACACAATATCTCAAGAGAGTAATTAGAATTATGACTGATAACAACATACCAGGATATATCAGAATTTTAGGGATTTTTTTTTTAGTTCCTAGAACACTTATGATGTATACCCATACAAATACAACACAAAATATAATACGACTTCTCATTTGATGATGCTTCCCATGTAATTTAACATATCAACTAATCCTAATTAGTAAAACCTCTCCCTTTTTATAAGGAAAGGGAATAAATCTTTTGAGAGGTTTCAGGGACCCTTCAGAATTTATCAAGGTTATTTTTAGGTCAAAAAGACTGTATTTAGAATTTGATTTTGGGAAATTTGTAAACAAAAAATCAATAGGTTTTAGACACTTGACCAATAGGATCACAGATCATCATAAAACAATAGTTACTTGTCTACTCAAGCAAAGCAACAATGAAAGATGTCAAAGGCAATTACAAAAGGGCCGGGGCGCCTGGGTGGCTCAGTCGGTGAAGTGCCTGCCTTTGGTCCATGTCCTGATCTCAGGTTCCTGGGATCGAGCCCCACATCGGGATCTCTGCTCAGCGGGGAGTCTGCTTCTCAAGTCTGCTTCTTCCTCTCTCTCTCTCTGTTCTCTCTTTCTCTCTCAAATACTTAAAAAAAAAATACAAAGGGTCATGTGCTTATAAGCAAACCTTAGCTTTCTTAATCTCCAGAAGACTCAGTTTCCTTGATGATAAAGATAACATGAAGTAAAATCTTTGCTTTCCAAGTAGATTGCTTTAAAAAGTAAAGAAAATCATTCACAATATTTTTCAAAAGCAGACCAATAGTCGAAGAAAACTTTGTCCTTTTAACACGTTAAGAGATAAGTGTTAGTTTTACAAAAGTACATTGTTGATATTAAGGGTCAGTTTTTAAATCCTTATAATAACAATTCAATTTTCAGCCAACATGACCATACATTTCTTTTCCATAAACCTTCAATTTTCTACATCTGTTTAGATTTCACTTATCTTTTTCCTTATTCCAGAGCAATCATTTTACTTGAGGACAAATTTTTTTTTCCTTTACCAAAACAAGCAACCATGTTCTTCACACATGTCCTTACCGCCCCCCCCAAAAAACCCCACCATGTTCTATTTTCCTTATGTATTTTTCATATAGTTCTTTTCTTTCACTATTATTTCTAGTAGTTTTGAGGAAAAAAACTTGATAATTTTCATCTTCATTAGTTTAAACATTTTCTCAATTTCAAAAACTTAAAGCTTTTCTAAAAAATGTTAGGCAGTTGTCACAAAATAATTGCAGATTGACTCTTAGAAGGAGTGCAATGGCTTATGCGTTACATTTGATGAATATAAACTCCTGTGTAATGTAGTCACACCAGACACTTTTTGGAAACCACAGCGTGAGGCCTGGTCTGGTCTGTAGGCTTGTCCTGACCCATCTGTGGTAAACTGCGGTGGACAGAACAGCCAGGGGCCACAGTATCCCCTCATTACTGACGAAAAGGTTGCTCTAAGTGAAGTAAGGAGAATAAAGACTTGAAAAGCAACTTCTAGACTGAAGGCAGAGTTATAAACACCTGGGAAGCCCCCACCAGAATTAACAGCTTTGTAAGTAGTTATAAGAAACGGAGGAAGTTCTTTCAAATAGATTGCTTCCTGGCAATGAAGCATAAGCCTGTCAGACAGTGACCACAGCTTGGCCTTGAGCTATCCCTGCCTATGTACAGAACAGAAAAAGTGGTGGTTCTTACGCTGGCCTTTTGAGCTGGCCACGCAGAGTCCTGGTGCACAATTTACTGTGATACGAGAGCAGTGGCTTTTAAACATGCTGGGTCATTCTGATGAAGTCGTGGAATATAAGTGAGGTTCAGTGGGGTGGAGTCCAGAGCCGATGACCAAGAAAGAATTCTTGAGGCGTCTTTGGTGCAAAATTGGTGGTTTATGAAAGCACGGGGACAGAACCCGTGGGCAGAAAGAGCTGCTGCCCCGGGTTGTGAGACGTGGCTGATTATATACCATGGGGTTGGGGGAAGTGAGGAAACAGGGAGGCTGAGAAAGCACTTTCATACGTCAAAGAAGACTCGCAGGACACTGGAGGCCCCACCCCCGTCAAGCCAAGGCTGTCCACACTATCACTGTGTCCTTTTCAATGAGCTGCAGTTACTTTCATATGTCAAAGAAGACTCGCAGGATATTGGAGCCCCCACTATTGTCAAGCCAAGGCTGTTTACACTACCACTGTGTCCCTATCAATGAGCTGCAGGTCCTTTCCTTAGTTTTAGGGCAGCCAGGAGCGCTGAGGAATATTGCATACATGGGGGGGCGGGTTGCAGGGTGTCAGCTTCTGCTTTGTCTTCAGCCAGCCTTCTATTCCCTCATCAATTCTACAGTAAGAAAGAGTTTTTTCTGGCCTAGTACATACGTGTGTGTGTGTGTATAAGTAACTGAAATAAGTTTAATAAACTAACATGTATTTTCTATTTCCAGTATATGCCATGCATTACTCTTTTGCATTTAATAAGATTTATGAAATTACTTTATATATAATCTATAGTGAATCCATTTACAAATTATAGATAAAATATTTATCTATGTAGACATTGACAATACATATATTTTCTGTTTATATAAATGTTAATCATAATTCATCAATGGCCCGTGACTATAATTTGAAAAACAAGACGCTGACAAATTTTGTAATATAAAGATAGTCTGGCTATCTGATTAGTAGACTCAGGTAGAAAAAGTTGTTTATATGCATTATATTTAACACTGAGAACTCTGAAGACATGCCTTTTTTAAAAAATTAAACCAACAGGGGCGTCTGGGTGGCTCAGTCATTAAGGGTCTGCCTTTGGCTCAGGCCATGATCTCAGGGTCCTGGGATCAAGCCCCTCATCAGGCTCCCTGCTCAGTGGGGAGCCTGCTTCTCTCTCTGCCTTTCTCCAGGCTTGTGTCCTCTCTCTTGAATAAATAAAATCTTAAAAAAAAATCAGTAAACTTAAACTACCAATTTATCAGAGATTATCTCAGATCATATGAACTTGAAAAACATTTGAATTAGTTTATATGTTTCTGAAAGTATATTTGATTTATATAAATGCTTAATTTTCTTTAAGCTAATTAAATTGAGCTCTTTACTAATTAACTTTGGTGATACCATCTGGAGGTAGAAAATATCCCATATCTGTAACATATAGCATAGACATACATAACATATAGATTCAGAGATATTGTGGCTTTTGTTTAGAAATTTTAGCCATGTCTCAGGTACAAACTCAAGAGAAAGTTGACCTTGAACAATGTGGGTTGGAACCGTGCAGATTCCCTTACATGTGGATTCCCCCCGCCCCCCAATAACTACAATACAGTACTGATGTGGTTTTGGCACAAAGGTGAGGTCTGGTGGGGTGGGGTCCAGAGCCGATGGCCAAGAAAGAATTCTTGAGACATCTTTGGTGCAGAAAGGTGGTTTTATTAAATCAGGGACACAGGAGCCGTGGGCAGAAAGCGCTGCCCTGGGTTGTGAGAGGCAATTGATTATATTCTATGGGGTTGGGGGAGGTAAGAAAAAGGGAGGGTTTTTTTCTTTTTTTTTAAAGATTTTATTTATTTATTTGACAGAGCACAAGCAGGGGGAGCAGCAGGCAGAGGGAGAGGGAGAAGCAGGCTCCCTGTAGGGAGCCCGATGCAGAGGCTCCATGGGGTAGGGGTGGGGGGGTGCTCCATGCAGGGGCTGGATCCCAGGGCCCTAGGATCCTGCAAGCCAAAGGTAGGAGCTTAACTGACTGAGCGACCCAGGTGCCCCAAAAGGGAGGCTTTCACAAGAGCTTTCGTATGATAAAGAGGACCAAAAAGACACCAGAGGCCTTGCGGTTGGCAAATTAAGGTTGTTTTTTCCCTCTAGCAAGGCATTAACATTAAGAGAGTTGGGAGCTTCCTGGAAGAATGTCACACGTGTCCCACCCAGGAGGGGGGATGGGGGGAGGCCCAGGAGGTGGGGGTGGGGGGAGGTTGCAGGGTGTCGGCTTCTGCTTTGTCCTTAGCTAGCCTTCTGCGCCCTCCTCAGTACTATAAATGGATTTTCTCTTCCTTGTGATTTATGTAATGATATTCTCTTTTTTCTAACTTTTTGTCAGAATACAGTATATAACATAAAACATATGTCAAGTGACTGCTTATGTTATTGGGAAGTCTTATCGTCAGTGATGTGGGAAACAAAGGCAAAAGAAAAATTAAGTTTCCTTACTACTTACAACCCATTGGCAAGTTCCTGAAACAGGCAGAGTGACTTTCCTCTAGGAACTCAGCTGCCTCGATCTTAATACTTTGCTGAGAGCAAAAGACAATCTTAGCCCGACCCCCAAAATCCTGAGTCTACCTTAACATATAAAAATTCCTTTAGACGTTTCCTTTATCTCTATTCCCTCCAAGGTGCATGTTGGCAATCATCCCCCAAGCATATGACCCACTGACATAAATCTGAAGGGTCTCAGGACTCAGATTTTACTAGACAGTAATAAATGACCTTTTCCTAACAATTGCTAGCCCCCTCAAGGTCCTGGAAACCTTGCTTCCAAAATTCCCTAGAGACTTAGGCTATCTCCAACCCCCTCCCAACTTGAAAGGATATAGTCACTCCTCGCGACCCCAGCCCAGCTCTTTCTGCCCATGGGTCCTGTCCCTGTGCTTTAACAGAACTGCCTTTTTGCACCAAAGACCTCTCAAGAATTCTTTCTTGGCCCTGGGCTCCAAACCCCAAAATGTTTCCTACATCATCAACGGTAGGGTATTAGTAAAGTTTTGGGGGAGTCAAACCTCATACATGGCTTTTGACTATGGGGGGGATTTGTGTCCCTAACCCCAGCATTATTCAAGGGTTCAACTTCATGGGATCCAAATTGTGCAGGTGGACTAAGTTAATGTTTCCTGCTGAGATGGCCAAAGTCTTTTATTAAAGTTTTTATTTGCATATTGTAAGGATCCTTTCAGAGCTGTTTTTAAAGTCATTTTGTCTTTAGAAGATTCTGCACATCAATCAAAGAATGCATTTCATTGTCTTTCTGAGGTTTGTAATCCTCTTTTAAGGGGGTCCTTAAGGTGGATTTATCTACAAGTTTCACTAGAACAGCCTTTACAATTCCAAATTCTTCAAAAGTTGGCACATTTTTCGAGAAAGGCACAAGATGCTGGTTAAAGAGCCAAGTGGAACCTAACTTGCCTTTGGATTCCCTAAGATGTCTTAACTATGAGAGGCCTTATTTCTGAACAACTATTCTAAAACACTGTGAATCATGTGTTTTCCTCCCTTTTGAATACAATGAGCAACTTACCAGGAAGCTTCAAACAGAAACAAAAGCATACTCACCAGGAAGGGTGATGCCTTCATTAAACAAAAACAGATCCCAAATAAACCCAGAGAGCTCACAATACAAAGAGAGCAGAGCTCAAAACCTAAAAGGAACTCACAGCCAGTTATTTTACTAGCAAACTGATTTTATTCAGGAATGGCAGAAGAATTGCAATTTGGGACAAACAGACTATGGCAAACCAATGGCAAGTCCAAAGAGACAAAAGGAAGGTCAGCTTTTATTAGGTTTTAGGAGAAAAGTAGGGAGGGCCGTTTTGAACAAAAGTTCATTGAAGAAGAATAAGACCTTGAGGTTGTGGCATTTTCTCCCTGGCTGCAAGAAAGGGTTAGTTCTTGTTGCTGGGGCTGAATGGGATCTTCCTTCTTTTTCTTAAAAGCAGAAGATAAAATTCCTGTGAAGATGTCTTACCTTGTCAAGGTAAGAATTCTCTTCCTTCTTCTGCTGGTTATGCAGGCTACAAGGAGTGTATGTGCATGAGAGCTCCCCCTGTCAAGGCATCCTGACTCCATTTTCAATCAGGTTTCCTTTACTCATTTTCACAGGGAATAAGCCTTACCCAATGGGCACTAACCCCTTGAAGGCAGAGCTCCAGGTGACTGGACGCCTTGGCAGGGCAGGGCTGAGAGGGCTGGCCAGGGTATCCTCTGAGACTCCTGGGAGCCCTGTCTTCTGGAAAACACTAGAATCCCATAGGCAGCAAGTCCAAATGGTAAGGGACTGTCTTCAATTTGCAGCTACTGTCCCAGGGTGATGTTTGGGGGTGTTGCCTTCCACACTGAACTTACGCAGGTATTTGGGATCAAGACCCAGCTTCGTTGGCCTGCTGGGCCCTGACTTCTTGAGGCTGGCTGAAGGGCTTCCAACTCCAGGTGCCTTGACAGCACAGTTCAGGGTAGCTGGGAATCTGGAACTTGGCAAGAGTCAGGAGGGGCTGGGTCATGGGTGTGGGCTACTGAAGGTCAAGGCACCTGCCTAAACCCAAGGCCTAACCTCCACAAATGCCCATGTGGGGTCAAGGGCAGGCCACCCCAAAACATGCCACCTCAGCATATTGATTATTTTGAATTAAAGGTCCTTATAAAACAGCCAGGGCAAGAATAATACCCTCAACTCGCTTTGTCTCCACAAAGCAAAAAATAAATCTCCCATGTAAAATGTGCCTTCCCTTTACCAGGCGGTAAAGAGACATTGGTATTGCCAGAGATGGAATTCAGAGCTAAGAAGTCTGTGTAAACACCTTGTTACTTTTACTAATTTTACTACCCACCTGATATTCTGTTAGAATTTCTTTAAATTACAAAGCTTGCAAATATAAGTTTTCTTTGTACTGTCAACTCATCACAGATGTATTATTTCTGTATCTGAAGGAAGCCCTGAAGCTGCCCGTCTTGGTGGTTTCCTTGGATCTCAATGTTAATATCAGGCCTCTCTGTGCATGGAATTAGACTTTTTCTCCTGTTAATCTGTCTCTTGTCAATTTACTTCTTAGATCACATAGAAGACTCTTGAAAGGGAGAGCATAATTTTTCCTCCTCAGTAGCTGGCAGAATCGGCAGGATAAACGCTAACTGGCTGGACACTGCTGCAGCTGAGAGACGATGGGGCATCTGACAGAAGCTGGCAGAAGGTAAGAATCCTCAACACTACATCACATGCTGGGGCTCAGCCTGCACGGGCTAAATTCAGGTTAGCAGAGAAAATATCTGTGGAACTAGTTCCTCGGCTTTAAGGACTCTGGTGACGTTGGTAGAATTCTCTTGGCTTGAGAGATCCATTTCCATCCAGAGATGGCCACAGTTTTTCCTCTTGTCTTCTATGTCCTAAGAGCTTGGCTTTGACTAGTGAGAATATTCTCTTTGATCTCCACTACTCCAGGGGTGCACTTTGGGATACAACTTGGTGGCCCATTAAGTTNTTTGACAGAGATAGAGACAGCCAGCGAGAGAGGGAACACAAGCAGGGGGAGTGGGAGAGGAAGAAGCAGGCTCATAGTGGAGGAGCCTGATGTGGGGCTCGATCCCACAACGCCGAGATCACGCCCTGAGCCGAAGGCAGACGCTTAACCGCTGTGCCACCCAGGCGCCCCGAGAATATTCTCTTTGATCTCCACTACTCCAGGGGTGCACTTTGGGATACAACTTGGTGGCCCATTAAGTTGAGTGGGGTTCTGAGACTCACGCTTACAAGCAGTACTCTCATTGTCTGCCCATGCCAGCTCACAGGGGAGTGTGTTCTAAGAGGTTCCAGCCTATAAAGGACATTTGTCATCTAAACCTTTGTTAGTGCTGGAGAAATCTCATTACAGTTGCTCCTGCCCCATGTCACAGATTTGTGAGAAGTTGTCTCACAAATGAGGCTACCATTTTCTCTACACCATCTTTACTCCTCGTGCAATGAACGCCTTTGTTATCTTAGACTATTTTGGAGAGTAAAATTTTAGGTCATGGGGGATGCATTATTTATTCCCTCTCCAGGCATGCTGCTTGTGTCAGTGGTCTAAGCCTGGAAAGTTGCCTCTGTGTCTTTCCATAAAAACAATTATTGGTGAGTCACTGTTCAGATTTATAAGATCCTACTCATCATTGCCAAATGATGGAGCCTTTAAATTGATTACATTTTAATGAAAAAAATTTACAAAGCATTCTCAATTATTAGGATAGTGGCTAGCTTTTAGGACTCCCTTGAAAAGACTTAAAAAAAAAAAACAACCACCAGAAATTAGACTTAAGACAAAAATGAATGTCCACATCCAGTGTAAATTCTCCTCAGAATCTGGCCTCATTTGCCTGCTTAGTTTTCCTTTCCCAACAAGATTACAGAGAGCACTGTGGTCTAATCTCAAGGTTTAAAGTATGTAGGTGTTGGGTGGCTCAGTCTGCTAAGCATCTGCCTTCGGCTCAGGTCATGATCCCAGGGTTCTGGGATCGAGCCCCACATTGGGCTCCCTGCTCAGTGGGGAACCAGCTTCTCCCTCTCCCTGCTTGTGTTCTCTCTCTCAATCTCTCTGATAGATAGATAGATAAAGTATGGGTGTTAACCTTAAAAGTAAATTGCAAAAAAAAATTTTTTTTTAAATAAAAATCGCCAGTTATTTTGTCATCAAAAGATGGGTTTATCAGGAGTAGCAAAAATTTTCAATCTGGGGCAAGCATATGGCAAGTGCTTGGAACAAAGGAGACGAATGGTCTTTTATAGAGCAAAGTGGGGAATTGGGACGGCTATTAAAAACAAAGCATCTATTGGAGTTAAGTTCCTGCTGGAAGTATATTTTTATTGGCTGAGTTGTGACTGTCTCTTATTGGCTGGGCTGTCGGGGGAGGAGGAAGCCTCCCTTCCTCCTGTTTGGAATGTAAAGTCCTATCCCTGAGCCAGGGTTAGTCTCTTCCTGTTGGTTCCACAACTGATTGACCTCCGGCAGTGGTAGACGTGAGCGCTGTCCTTTCCAAACCTCCTAACTCCATTCTGGTGAGGTTTCCCGTTATTATTTTACACAGGTTATTTATGTAAATGCTGAAAGGCAGGAAATGGATTTAACAAATCACCAAAGACTGGCAGTAAAACTTGCTTTGCTCCTGCTTTCCAGGGCTCTGTCATTAGCTCTGCCAGCTTCAGGCATTTCTACGCAGTGTCTTTCGCAGGTGTGTCCTAGGACACCCTCACCCCCCACACCGACGGACAGGTAGACACACACAATTTGTGTCCCCCAAGTGGGGACAGCAGCGTATATTTTAAATTATAAATCTCCTTTACCTTCATTTTCAGAAGTTCCTACCAAATTTAGAGAAGAACTAGAAAGATTAGTGGCCATTCACCATACCCTTCTTCAGAGAAAACTAACGGCCAAAATGTATCCTAGGCCCTCTTGCAAATGATCAGAAGGTCAGTGTTCAGGGGCTGATGAAGACCATGGTTGACTGTGTCCTCAGAAGGCTTTTGTTAAAATGCTTTGTACAGACTTTACAGAGGCATAAATATTTGATTCCCATTTTAGTTAAAGATCTCCCTGATATAAAGAAGCAAGTTTAAAAAGGTGGGTCAGTCCCTTGTCTTTTAGGCTGTAATGCAATTCTTTGTGGGAATTAAAAATAACTGTCTCTGTCTTGCAAATCTCTACAAAACCAGAGCTACAACTGTGGAAACAGGTCAAAGCCCACCTATTTTACCAATCCCCAAAGTGTGCCTTGTTCTCTCAAATGCTTGTAGGTATATATATTCTTAAGATGTATTTATTTGAGAGAGAGAGGGAGGGGTGGCAGGGCAGAGGGAGAGAATCTCAATCAGACTCCTCGCTGAGTGAGGTGCCTGAGGCTGGGCTCCATCCTGGGTCCTGGGATGGAGAGGACCCCAAATTCCTGACCTGAGCCAAAACCAAGAGTCTACACTCAACCGACTAAGCCACCCAGGTGCCCCTCAAATGCTTGTCGGTATTATAAAAGATCATAATTTTGGAACAAAATTATCCTAGACTTAAGGTAACTAGCAATTATCCCAAAATTCTTCGGAAAAAAAAACTTCGCATTCTTTCTCTGTCCCTTTAAAGTTAGAGATTTTATCATGTCTTTGAAATGTAACACAGCCCACAGTTACCTGAGACAGAAGAAAAAAGTAGAAGGAAAGAGGCCTTTCGAAAATACAAACTGCTAAAAGGGCTTTTGTGACCAAACTCTGGCACAGCTTCCTTCAATTTACTTTAAGGGGCAGTACAACTCTTTATTTTTATTTTTTATTTTTTTTTTAAAGATTTTATTTATTTATTCGACAGAGATAGAGACAGCCAGTGAGAGAGGGAACACAAGCAGGGGGAGTGGGAGAGGAAGAAGCAGGCTTATATCAGTGGAGCCTGATGTGGGGCTCAATCCCATAATGCTGGGATCACGCCCTGAGCCGAAGGCAGACGCTTAACCACTGTGCCACCCAGGCGCCCCCAGTACAACTCTTTAAAGTCTTCTCCACGAATAGTGAAAGACATTAGCCACCTGAGTGAGTAAACTTAATTTATTCCAATTGTTGTATAGAAAGTAGTAAATTTTATATTGTTTTAAGCAGAAGGTGTAAGATCTCTGTTTGGCTTTATGTGTCTGTATGTACATTATAGATATGGTACTTTTCTACCTCCAGATAATATTACTAAAATTAACTTGTAAAAGAGCTCTATTTAATTGGCTTAAAGTCAAGCACAGGGGCTCCCGGATGGCTCAGTTGCTTAAGTGTCTGCTTTCAGCTCAGGTCATGGTCTCAGGGTCCTGGGATCAGGCCCCACATCAGGGCTCCCTGCTCAGCAGGGAGTCTGCTTCTCCCTCTGCCCTTCCTCCCAGCTTATTCTCTCTCTCTCTCTCTCATAAATAAAACCTTAAAAAAAATCAAGCACTTGTATAAAACTCTCAAAAAAGAATGGAAATAATCCAAATGAATTTCAGCTTCATGTGACCTGGGAAAATATTTAATATTAAAGGTAATTTAAAGTTACTGGTTTAATTAGAATAGGCATGTCTTTAGAGTTTTCAGCATTAAATATAAGACTTGGATCCTGAGTTTACTAATCAAATAAGTTATTATCCCAGTTACAAAATTTGTCAGCAAAAGAACTTAGAATGATAACTGATTTTGTTTAATATCTCCTAAAGTTTTCTTGAGTAATCTAAATGTAATTCTTGGAAGCAAATTACTTAGATAAGTGGAATAACAGTTTATAAACTTTTTAGCAATAGTGATATTTAATGATATCTTTAAAACAAAAAAATTTGCAGAACTTTTTGGCAATCTGAAATCTTAGCTCATCACTTAATTTAGCAAAATTTTAAGTTGAATTCATTGAATATCCAGATCATTTCCAAATAACGTAATGAAACATCAATTACTAAACCTAGTTTATCTACTTTTAGCTTCCCTATTACAGAGTAACATATTTTGTGCTTTACTGAGGGATTGTACTAAGAAGTATGTGTTTATAGAAATTATAAAATGTATTCATAAATTTGCCAAACTAAAAAAAAAAAATCGGTGTAACAGTTCCAATTGCCACTTGATTTTCATTAGGAATTAAGGTTTCTAAAAGTTAAGATTAGTAAGTAATGTATATAGTTAAAGCTACTAGACATAATAAGGGAACCATGTCCATATGCTGGAAAAGCAGGATGTGTGCTTTTGGTAAAATATTAGGAAGAGAAATGCTTTTTTGTTGAAGGAAAGGAAAGTGATTTTGTCCTAAAGAAGACTGAGAAAGAAAATATAAGAGAAAATCTGAATGTAAAAAAATGAAGTTGTAAAAGGTTTATCAAAAATGAATCTTATGGAATTTTATGTGTGGTCAGGATTGAACAAGATTGGAATAAATTTAAGTAAATGAGTTTTAATGTCAAAAGTACACTGGAGCTAAACTAAAATTGGAGTTTCTCTTAAAAGGATGACGTTTTCTTGACCAATTGGTCTGCTTTTGATAGATTATAAAAGTGGGCTTTTTTTATTTTTTTAATTTTTTTTTAAAAGATTTTATTTTTATTTGACAGAGATAGAGACAGCCAGCGAGAGAGGGAATACAAGCAGGGGGAGTGGGAGAGAAAGAAGCAGGCTCACAGCGGAGGAGCCCGACATGGGGCTCGATCCCGTAACGCTGGGATCACGCCCTGAGCGGAAGGCAGATGCTTAACCGCTGTGCCACCCAGGTGCCCCAAGTGGGCTTTTTTTAACCTGTTAAAGTTATCTGCCTAGAAAATAAGGTTGTTACGTTTTATCAAAATAACTTCCCGTGCTGCATGGTATCTTTATCATCGGGTCTGTGATTATTAAAGAATGCTGAGTCTTAATACTAAAAGCTAAGTTTTGCTCACAAGTGTACAACCTTCTGGTTTTGCCTTTGAAATATTTTATTGTCTTTGGAAAGATAATGGAGTATTGTTCTATACTGGTCTGTGATGCTATTTAAACAAATTTTCAAACCTTTTGATGTATTTTTCTTCTGAAGCATACTTGACATACAATATTGTGTGAGTTTCCGGGATACAACCTAGTGATCAGGGACCATGTGTCATGTGCTGCTCACAGTTGTAGCTGGTCTGTCACCATCCATCGCTGTTCTGGTCCCATGAACTTCACTCCCCGTGTTGTACCTTTTATGTCTGTGACACATTCTACAACTGGAAGCCCCTATCTCCCACTCCCTTCGTTTTGCCCAACCCCACACCCTCCTCCCCTCTGGCTTCCACCAGTTCTTTGGTTTTTATGGATTTGATTTTATTCATTGGGTTCCTTTGCTTTTTACGGTTCCACATGTTAGTGAAATCATATATTAGTCTTTCTCTGTCTGACTTATTTCATGTAGCATAATGCGTTCCAGGAACATTCAAGTTGTTGCAAATGGCAAGTGAAATTTTTTTCCTTTTTTTTTTCTTTCCTATCTTTCATATCTTATCTCTCTACTTAAAGAATTCCCCTTAACATTTCTTGTAAGGCTGGTATAGTGGTGATGAACTCCTTTCAATTTTGTCTGTCTGGGAAACTTTTTGTCTCTCCTTTAATTCTGAATGACATGCTTGCCGGATAGAGTGTTCTTGGTTGTAGGTTTCTTCCTTTCAGCACTTTGAGCATATCCTGCCCCTCCCTTCAGGCCTGCAAAGATTGTGCTGAAAAGTAGCCTTATGTGGTTTCACCTGTATGTTATTGTTTGCTTTCCTCTTGCTGCTTTTAAGATTCTCTCCTTGTCGGTAATTTTTGCCCTTGTAGTTATTATATGTCTTGGTGTGGACCTCCTTGGGTTTATCTTTTTGGGGGGCTTTTTCTGCTTCCTAGAGCTGGATGCTTGTTTCCTTCCTAAGATTAGGAAAGTTTTCCATTATATCTTCAAATAAGTGTTTTGCCCCCTTCTCTCATTCTTTTCCTTCTGGGATTCCTATAACGTGAATGTTATTAAGCTTGATGACACAGCAGAGGTCCCTGAGCCTGTTCTCATTTATTATTTATTCTTTTTCTTTTTCCTGTTCAGCTTGGTTGTTTTCCATTACCCTGTCTTCCAGATCAATGATCCATTCTTCTACATAATCTAAACTGTTTGATTTTTTTAATTCTGTATTTTTTCAGTTATTAGGTTCTTCAGCTCTAACTCATTTTTTAAATACATTTTTTATCTCTTAATTGACATTCTCATGAGTTCATTCGCTCTTCTTAAGTCAGGGAGTATCTTTAGGACCATGACTTCAATCTCTTTATCAGATGTATTGTTATCTCCATTTTGTTTCACTCTTTTTCTGTAATATTGTTTTGTTCTTTCATTGGGAGATCTTTGTTTCCTCCTTCTGTGTTTGTTTTTATTTATTAGGTAGATCAGCTGTGTCTCCTGGTCTTGACAGTGATGACCATGTGTAGAGAAGTTTCTGTGGTGCCCTGTAGTGTAGTTCCCCTGCTCACCAGAATCAGGTGCCCCAGGGGTATTCCCTGCGTGGACTGCACACACCCTTCTGTGTGGCTGTGCAGTGAGTGCTGTGGGCATGCTAGTGGGTGGGGCTTGCCTTCAGCCCAGCTAGTTGTGATGACCCAATTTACTTACTCCAGGTGCCGTGGGCAGGGTTTGCTCCCTGTGCTGAGAGGCCCAGCTGCAGCCACTGTGGGATTGCTGGTGGGTGGGGCTGGCATTCAGCCTCGCTGTCTGCAATTAGCCTCTGTGATCATTGCAGGTGCACCAATGCGCACCCCCCCCCTTGCTCCCCATGAGGCCAGCTAAGCTGTGGGAACTGTGGGTGTAAGGTAGGTGTGGTTATCTCCCCTTTGTCCCAGGGCAGGCCCCAGGGCAGGAGTCCCTTTAGAGGGTCACTGGCCCCAGCCAGTGTTGGCTGCCAGGTGTGGCAGGGCAGGAGCCACTTAGGAGGGCTGTCTACCAAATCCGGTGGTTTGGGTCGTACAGATCTGCAGGGGAACGCTGAGGTGGGGCGTGCAGTGCTAGCAGGAGGGCAAGAAAAATGGCACCCACCCACACCTTTGTTCCCAGAGAAATCTACAGATCCCTGCCCCTCCGGCGCATGTTCTAAGATGAATGAATGACCCTCCTTCATATATACCCCAGGCACTTTTCAAACTGCTACTTTGCTGCTGTCTCAGGCCAAGTTATTTATTGGCCTGGTTCTTTAAGGGCAGGGACTGGGTTTCCTATCATCCTCCCTCTCTCCCAGAATTAAGCACCACTGATTTTTAAAGCTCTTGGAATTAGCCCCATAGATTTTCAAAGCCATAAATTATGGGGAGTCCTCTTTCCAGGGCAGGTCCCCAGGGGGTGGGGATGCCCAAAGTGGCCTCTGATATCTTCCCTCCTCCGTGCTTGGGCTCCTTCTCCCATTTGTGGGTGGTCCTGCTGGGCTTTGGTTCCTGGTCACCTCTCTCCCCGTCTTACCCTTTTTGATGTGGTCCTGTCTCTCTGACTAGCTGTGGAAGATCTTTTCTGCCAGTCTTGAGGTCATTTTCAGAGTTAGTCACAATAGATGCGGTGGCTGCCTCCGTGCGTCCGCAGTGCCAGGCGAGCTCCGCATCGTCCTACGTGCCGTCTTCCCCCCACTCTCCCACTCCTTTTGATCTATTTTGACAAACTTCCCCAAATCAAATGCTAAAATGAAGTTTATTGACCACAAACTAACTTTGAAGTTTTTGGAAGGGTCCATGAAACATTTAGAAAAGTTTGGGGGCGCCTGGGTGGCACAGCGGTTAAGCATCTGCCTTCAGCTCAGGGCGTGATCCCGGCGTTATGGGATCGAGCCCCACATCAGGCTCCTCCGCTATGAGCCTGCTTCTTCCTCTCCCACTCCCCCTGCTTGTGTTCTCTCTCTTGCTGGCTGTCTCTATCGCTGTCGAATAAATAAATAAAATCTTTAAAAAAAAAAAAGTTTGTCCTCCTCAGAAAAGAGATATTAAACTAATTAGGCTTCTTTGGTATTTTAAGTTACATGGGAAGCATTGTCAAATAAATGATAAACCTGCTTTGATTACATTTGTATAGATGTATGTTGTTAAAACAAATGTTGTAGAAATTGTATAAAAGTCCTAAAAATCTGATACATCCTGGTATATTATTACTTGTAACGTGACTTATCTTGAAGCATTGTAGGTCACAAAAAACCAAATTTTCTTTTCAATCGTGTTATAATGAACTCTTAGTCAGATATTTCATCATTGTCCTTTTTAAGACTTGTTATTTACAGATATACTTTTACTCAAAAGCTTTTACAAAAGTGTTCCTGCAAAAAATGTTTCATTTTCAAGAAGATTCATGAAAAATCTCTAGAATACAGATTTCTGATAACCTGAAGATCATAAAACTGAACTGGTAAAAAAAAATTCCAGAGTTAATTAAAACACTGCATTCAAGCCAAACAAAAATTAATTACATGGGACTTTATAAACCGAGGAGTACTGTAAGGCGTATGACTTTTGGTTTGAAATGTTGCTGAACTTTCTAATGTTTTGTTTTTCCAGATTTAAAGAAACTTTCTATTAAGCTGACTGATTTATACCTTTGCAAGCAGAATTACCTTACCTTGCCCAATCCCTCAGAATTTGGAAACTCAGTGAGTATTTTCATAGTTTCATGGCAATATATTTATTTGTGTAAGTTTAAGGAACTGAGGTTGGCTTTATGGAACCAATAAAGCCCTTTGGAAATATCAGCCCGACGCCTTGCTTACTGGGTTCCCGGCAACCTTACCAGGTATGTAAAGGTGGTCAATTCCTGAGAGGTGCAAGAACCTAAGATATTTTGGGGACCTTGAGAAAAGAGGAAGTAACCCTAGTCTGGGGGTATTGCAAGTCAAGTCCGATGGTAAGTACTTGGCTTGGCCTCTTTGCCTTAAGAGGCTGTTAAAGTTCAATCTGCAGATTCCTAATGAAAAGTTCTAGCAAAGATTTAAAAGAGCCTGTAGGATCCATCACTATTTTTGGTGCCCATATGTAGAGAATCAGGCCAAATTTATTAAAAGTAAAATTTTTAATTTGGCTAACTTTCAAAATGAGGGTGACTTCAGAGAGAAAAATGGTGTTTCAGTAACACTTTTGTGGTTATTAAATTCTAGTTCAATTGACAGTCTTTGAGATTTTGTTTTCTACCTGTAAACTAGATTCTGAACTCTAATTTCCTCCAATGTCTGGCTAAAACTCTCCAAACTAACATTTCCAGTATTTTCCCCATCATTTTGACTTGGAATCATTGAGAACTAAAACTGACCTTTTTCCTGAAGCCCTGCAAACCGAATATGGATGACTCGATATAACCTTCAGAGAAATCACAGTAACTCATATAGACAATCTTTGTGCCTGTTGCTCTATGGGCCACTCAAAAACTCACCAGAGACATTCTAATGACAAACCAGGAAAATTTGTCAGACTGCCCCAGCCTGTCTTCCCTCCATGCAAAAATACCCTGAGACTGACGTCCATGCAGGGGTTGCAGGTGGCCTGAGTTCCGCACCCCTGGAGGGCCCCGCCCCACACGGCCACCCGACCAGGCCTGGTCTGCACATGTGCGAGCTCTGCAGCTTCCAGACAGGCACCTGAAACAGGACAGGTGTCAGGAGAGACCGGGTCAGGGGAGCAGTCTCTTGGGGATCCATGGCATCTGACTGATTCCAAGTTATAACCTACGCAAATGTGCATATTCCCTCTAAAGGTAAACCTGGAAGATTCTGGACTGCCTGGCCAGGACTGGGCCAAGTGGGATGGCTGGGGCAGCCTTCACTGAGACACCTAGTAGCCTTGACTACTGGTAAGCCCAGGACCCCGTCTGGCAGCAAATGCAAATGAAACCTGGGGGTCACCAATTTGAAGCTGCTGCCTTAGAAGGATTTCAGGGGGTGGGTTTCCTCTGCCCCGGAGCCCATGCGGTTGGTCGGGGACCCGTCTGAGCTGCACGAGGCTGGAGTGCCCAGGCAGCGCCCGGATGGCTGGAGGGGTGTATGCTGCACGTGCTTGCGCGATGCAGGTTAGGGTAGCCAGGGACCTGGGACTGGACACGTGCTTTGAGAGGTCTGCTCATGGGAGGGGGCTGTTGGAGACACAGGTTTCTTCCTACTTCCAAGCCCTTACCTAAACAAACATGCATACATCCCCCGGAAGGTGCAGCTGGAAGAATTGCAAACGCCTTGCAGAGCAGGGCTGGGAATTCTGGCCGGGCTTTTCTCTAATAGCAGATACCCAGATGCCTCGGTTCCTGGAGAAGTTCTGGACCTCGTCAGGTAGTCCCAATGGGGACTTACTATCACCAGTTTAGAGCTGCCACCTCAGAAATATTTTTGAAGGGACGGCTCTCTCTACCTTGAGGCCATTCAGAAAGTTGGTGCCTAGCAGGAGCTCCACAGGACAGGTGTGCCCAGCAGCCCAAGGGCGGCAAGCTCAGAGGAGACCGCACATGCCTAGGCCAGCACAGGTCAGGGTAGCCTGCGACCTAGAACCGGGCAGTGTCCCGCGAGGTTGGCTCACGGGAGTGCGCTCTTGGACGGACCTGGCATCCTTCTACTTCTGAGCCTTAATCGCACAATTGCACGTGTTCTTGCTAAAGCGGACCTGGGGAAATCTGGGCTGCCTTGCCGGGGTGGGCCCGGGAGGGCTGGCTAGGGTCCTCTCTAGTAACAAACCCCTGAGAGCCTTGTTTGCTGGAGAAGGCCGGACTCCGTCTCACTGCTCGTCCGAATGAGGACTGACCGTCCTCAGAAAGATTTCAGGGGGTGGGCTCTCCATCCTGGAGGCTAAGCAGCTGGTCCGGTACTGCCTGAGTGCCCCAGGTCTGTAGGGCCCCGCAGCCAAAGGCCAGCTGACAGGGTACAGACGGCACATGCTTGGGAGGCGAGGGCCCTGGGACGGGACGATGTCATACGAGGCTGGCTCACGGGAGGGGGTGGCTGGGGGGGGGGGGCCGGAATCTACCTAATTCCACACCCCGGCCTACATAAATACACGTAATCTATCTGAAGGCAGAACAAGAGCAATCTGGCCTGCCCTCCCCCGGGGCTAAATCGGGCAAGCTGGCTGGGGTCCCTTCCAGTAAGAGACACCTGGGAGCCCGGACAGCTACAGAAGCCTGAGACCCCAGCAAACCGTGAGTACAATGGCAACTGACTTTTGGCCATTTCAGGGGATGCCTGAGAGCTAATTTTTGGGGCGTGGGCTCCCTCTACTCTTGAGGCAACGCCAGTGGTTGGGGATGGGCCCTGACTCCACAGGCCCGGGAGGCCGCCAGCCACCAAGCATGGCCGATGGCGTGCAGACTGCTCCTGCTGGGCAGGTCAGGGCCACGTTGGGCAAGGCTGCGTCACGGGAGCAGGCTATCGGTGGCACCTTGCACCTGTCCAAGTTCTAAGCCCTAACCACAAGAATGCACGTACTCCCGCGGAAGGCTGTTTTGTGGTGGGAGAGAAATAATGCCCACGCACTGATCTTGTCTTTGCACAGCGTATTTAACCGGGTCCGCTGCAAATTTCTCAAGCCTGTAGCACACGATATAATGTCTTCTGCCAGCCAATAAAGTCATAACCTCCTCCAACCCAGTGTTAATGACACTGCTGTTCCAGGCAAGGTGAGATGAAAGGAATAAAGTCCAATTTCAATTGAGGTGTAGGGCACCTGGGTGGCTCGGTTGGTTAAGCGTCTGCCTTTGGCTCAGGTCATGATCCCAGGGTCCTAGGATCAAGTCTCGAGTCAGGCTCCCTGCTCCACGGGGAGCTTGCTTCTCCCTCTGTGCACCCCCCATGAATAAATAAATAAAATCGTTTAAATAAATAAATTGAGGTGTACCTTTAGAGGAACTGGCACCCGGAAGAGAAAGCTTAACCAACCAAGAGCGGACACGCCAGCAGCCTCTGTTGATAGAGCACATCGCTAGAGAACGCGGGCTCTGGTGATGACCTCAAAATGATCTTCTCGCCTCCGCAGGGCTTTTGTCACTGTTGGTAAGAGTCCCCTTATCTCAAAAAGAGCTAATTGGCCCAAGGTCTTCAGAGACCTGTTTGTTTAGATCAGCAAAGCATAGCCTTGCCCAGACTGAAGGCTCCGGAGAGTTCTCCCACACTCTCAGTAGTTAGAGTCTAACGTCCGCTTGCCATAGTTGCTTCTTCCTATGTTTTTATTCTTAAGCCCTTCCTGGGGCCCCCCAGCAGCTGATGTACAAAGTTCTTATGGGTGGGAACAGATGAGATGATGACATCCTGACACAACTTTCTTCGTGGTTCTATCAAAACAGCTTTCTTTCTAAAAACAACTGTTTTCAGTCCTTGTCATAAACTGGTGGATTTGAAATCAAATCAAGCCAATGTACAATAATCCATCCAGTGATTTGAAATAACTCACATGCTTATTTATACTCAGGGCTTAATGTCCAGTATAAATCTAAGTTCACAAAAATACCAACCACCCTGTGACTACATCACATTCTTAATCACAAAAAAACATTTGGGGAGTATTTTTCCTTTGACACAGACACATTTACACCATAGTTTCATAACCAGCTTAAGCAACCATAGTCCTTTTTTTTTTTTTAAGGTTTTATTTATTTATTTGACAGAGCACAAGCGTGGGGAGTGGCAGAGGGAAAGGCAGGCTCCCCACAGAGCAGAGAGCCCTATGTGGGACTCAATCCCAGGACCCCGGGGACCATGACTCGAGCCAAAGGCAGTTGCCCAACCAACTGAGCCACGCAGGTGCCCTAAGCAACCATATTCCTAATTGTGACCAATATAAGCCTAACAAGGAACCCTTTACCATGATACCATGATAACTTACAACCAAAAGGTCAGTTACTTAAACCAGGCAATTTGACTTTTTGGACAGGGACATTTCCAAGGAAAGCTCATTTTTACCGAGCTCCAGGGAGTACATGCTTACATGCCCCTGTCAGGCACATGTCCGACTGCATAACATCAGAATTCAAGGCTGTCATTATTCTAGGGAAGGCATGCTTTTGTTCTCTTTCCAATTCCGCGAAGTTATATTCATTTGATTAGTCCCATCTTTCCGATGTTCCTTAAGTTTTCTAACGCATGCTTTACATTTATTAATTTTAAGGGTTCAATGTGAAATACTTCTCCCATTATTTTAATAGGCGCTTTATCTTCTCTTGGCCTCAAATAATATCTTTTCGTTCTGTTGTCACGTTCATTACCTGTTCTATTTTTACAAATCCCATCGTCTTGTGTTCTGTATTTTTCCCTTGACTCTCAATAGGTTAGGGTGAAGTTTGGCTTAGACCACACTCTCCTGGTTCGATTTCCTGTGTTCCGTGTAACTAGTTGAGGAGGCATCAAGGCCACAGTCCCTGGTACTTGTACTACACGTACGTCCAAAGGTCTAGTACTAATAAAGTTATCTGGGATCCATTCCGCCAGCCTATCCTTAAGTACATGTTTTCCTTCTATTATAAGGTGGCTTTCTGTGGCATTTTGATATTGAGAAGCCACAATAGTGTGGTACCCCAATGTCACCTTCCTCCTTTAAGAGCCAATATTGTATTTTCAGTCACTCATTGAACCACAGCCCCTAGGATGTGTGATATCTGCTTTACTTCTGGTTGGGTTGTCTGTTATCTCAAGTGACCACTATTGCCCCAAGGTTATAGCTGTTCTGAGAATATTCCACATATCAACCAATCTTAATAGCAACAATTCACAATCTACATTCAAAGAAACTTCTTTTGGGGCACCTGCGTGGCTCAGTTGGTTAAGCGTCTGCCTTCAGCTCAGGTCATGATCCTGGAGTTCCAGGATTGAGCTCCATGATAGGCTCCCTGCTCAGTGGGGAGCCTGCTTCTCCCTCTTGCTCTCCCCCTCCCCCTGCCCATGCTCTCTCTCTCAAATAAATAATCTTTAAAAAAAAGATCTTTTATGTTCCTTTTAGTATTATGTTAGTTTTAGCATTTTCTGCTTTATGTCAAATTTCCATCGCTATATTTCTGTGTGAAATTCGTTTGTTTTTAATACATTGCTAATTTTATCCAGTTATGTGCCCAACAGTGACAAAGCTGCCATTGCCAGTGTGTTAAATTCAAATTATTTGGTTTCAAAATTTTTGAAACAATGCGATTTGATCAATTTGGAATTGAGAAAAAGCTGCCACTTTTGTTCCTCAGGTAAACTTCTTGCCAGTCCAATAAGGAATTGTAAGGGTTTCTTTCCTTTTAGTGAACTTGTTATTGGCATAGTTGTAAACTGCACAGTAACAAAGACATATAAAACTGAGGACAATTTGGGGATCTGTATCTGGTTGAAAGTCCTGAATATAAAATTTCAGGGTATAGGCAATTTTGTCAGTTCCAGCATGACCATGAGCAGCCTTACTAACGTGGGTTCCCATATCCTTGGGGTAGAAATCTGCGGTGTGAGGGAGAAGCCTGATGTGTATCACCAAGGATAATGACACGTGTTATATGCTAAGTTTCCTACGTGTCCTCTATATACCTTACAAGTTGTCTCTTTTTTTTTTTTTCAAAGTCCGGGAACAGTGCCCATGGATCTGTTGTTAATTTTCTAATAGGTGACAATGGGTTAAACAGCAAAAGTTGAGAGTGTTGTAAATGATCATTTTTTGGCCTATTCGTATTGAAACATATAATAGCCCATTCAATATATTCAGCTGCTGCTCTTTTAGAATAAACTGCTGGCACAAAGTAAATCAGGAATTACACTGGGGTCATTTTCAGAGTCTCTACCATGCATCCAATATTGCACTCAATTCAGTAAAAGAAGGGAAAAGTGTAAGTCTGTACTAAGCAGACCTGGCCTGTATGCTGGGTTGTATTACCAAGAGACCATTAGTCGTTCATGTCAATCTTTATGACCCAAGTCAGCGTCGAGTAGGAAGCGTTGATCAGGACCCTCATTCATTCTTGCGGAGCTTGAAGTGGACGTTACCACTGCCTCATCAGCTTCTCTTAGCCTCTGGGTTCTTCGTTGATTGAAGTTTTCCGAAGAAGTAGATGGGGCTGAGAGTGAAGGGAGGGGTGGATGGGGCTGAGAGTGAAGGGAGGGGTGGATGGGGCTGATAGCGAAGGGAGGGGTGGATGGGGCTGAGAAT
>NC_048218.1:103125558-103139057 GCF_002007445.2 Ailuropoda melanoleuca
GAAGGGAGGGGGATGGGGCTGAGAGTGAAGGGAGGGGTGGATGGGGCTGAGAGTGAAGGGAGGGGTGGAAAGGCTGAGCTTGGTGATGCTGGTAATGCAGCTAAGTCCTCAGTCACAGTAAGGTGACCAAAATGGTGATCCATCGAGGAAGAAGAGGATGTCACAGACTTGAGGTGTATCTGGAGCAGAATGTTCCAACTTGGAACAGTGGCATGACTGCTATTGCTGGAGATACCAGAGAAGTATGCATAGCTTTACTGAGTATGACATACAAAGTGAGTGTCAGCGAGCCAGAATTCCTGGCCCCTTAAAGATCCTTCTAGCTGGACTAGGAATCAAATTGACATGAGACAGATTAACAGGAGAAAACAGAATCTAATAGCATATGTATGGGGATCCACATAGACGTGGAAATTCCGAAGACAGGCAAAATGAAGTCTATATGCCATTCAGACCTGAGGAGGAGGGGGCAGGGGTCTGGGATTTCAGAGGAAAGGAATGCACTTCACAGGGCAGTATGAAGAGAGGGTGTTTGTAATTAGATGTTTGCCCTTCCATGCAGATGGGACACTCAGAAAAAATTTACTTCTGTTAATAACCCTAATTCTAGGAAAGACCACCAATTTAGATTCTTCTGGGTGGTTAAGGGAGGAACAAATTTTCTCTTGAGCCCACATGATATCAAGTGCCTTCAGAACAAAATAATATGTATGCCGAAGTGGTACACTCTAGGGTGATGGTCCTGAGCCCCTTTGTGAACAATAGGCAAAAGAGGATGGCCAGCAGGCAGCACGCTACACAGACCCGTTTAGTAGTTACAGGGTTAAAGATGATAGCAGATTCATAACTGCAAAATGCAGTGTCCTGCAAATCTGTAATTCCTTCTTGTTCTTGCCATCTAAGGAAATCTGTTCTTGTCATGGCCATTATTGACAATCTTGGTGCAAGATAATCGCTCTGCATTATACTATGCTAAATATTAATCTAGTTTTGATAAAATCCAGATTGGTGTTCTACATGGCTGAAACTTTTATAGAGGTATAGTAAGGTCTTCATTTTGCTGTAATATGCCTTTTCCTTTGATCAGGCAGTAGGTGTTATTACGGCAGGTGGTATAATTTCCCCAGTACTATATATGTTTCTGTTTTTCAGTTAATACTTTTGAGATCCTGGTGTGCTGATAATGCTAATTCCCATCTCTGTTGGTGCCTGCAATATTAATTCACTGGAAGGTTTTCCACCCTTTCTATACCAGTGGTTTAGAGATCTTTCTGCCTCTCAGCTTGTTTTAGTCTAAGCTTTCGTATTCTAGATTGTTAGTAACTTAAGCTTTTGCTTAAGCAAGCCATGATACCTTTCAACCGATCCAGAGGCAGTTGGGTTGTAGGGTAAGAGGAAGTTCCACTTTATGTCTTGTTTCTTAGCCCATTCTTGAGCATTAGCTTTCCTGTGAAATAGGTGCCCTGATCTGATCTTATGATGGTTGGAAAAACAGAGCAAGCGATCCAGATTTCTAAGGCTTAGATGGTGGATTTTTGATCATTTCTCTTGCAAAGGTAGGGTAATTGTATTCCTGATTATGGCCTACATGGGTGCGTGCATATAGTTCATTCTCTGATTTAGGCCAGTGTTCCATGTAATTACTTTGTGTAATTTGAAAAGGTGGTTATCTTTGACCTTACCCAGATGACTCAGTAGTGTGTAATGAAGAAGGAATGAATGAATAAGCTTCACATTTGGCATTTCTCACATTTCCTAATTTAAAATTAAAGCTATTTGGTAGTTATATACATGTTTCTTTTTCCAGCAGTCTTCTGGCGCCATGTGTGCCAGCATGACATGTTGAGCGATGTGCCCATGCAGTGATCCTCTCTGCCGGCATATCTGTGAGTCCATGTTTTATGTTTCATCGTCCTTGTTTAGATATGCTACCTGGTTATTAAAATTCTTTACTTCAGAGTTGTCCTTCCGATGTGCAGAGACCTATGTAATCACTATAGAGCTGTCATCCAGTGCTCTCTCTGCCATATGTCCTTACCCCATATGTTCTTCTATCCTATTTCCCATTGTCCTGCCATGACCTGACCAAGGAGCTATTCATTTACCTACTGGCCTTGGGTCCAAAAATATTTACACACCTCATTCTGATTTTCCTTAACAGAATGTTCAGTTTCCAATCTGATGGCTACTAAATCAGTATATTGTACTGATTCCCTTCAGCCTGATTCTGATCAACCATTTGTAGTTGTCCAGCCACAGGGCTGGCAGCATGCTCTGGCTGATGGCAAGCAGCCTGATCCACCCGAAACCACACATTGTTGACTGCTATGGACCACAGTGGTCCTGACTATCCGACTGCTAAAGCGTAAGCCTTGAAATCCAGCAAGTCCACTATTGGCATGGCTGAGATTTTTTTCAGTTGATACCGAGGTCAACCTTTCATCTGCATGCCCCACTCAGATATGTACCAATTTTATTTTAGGACTTTATGCTCAAGAGTAGTTCTCATTTGTCTGTCAGGGGTCTGCTTTACCTACCCCAGAAGGGGTTGTTAGAGTTTAAGTACAATCGGTATATTTTCTGTCAGTGGTTCTGTATTTCATAGGGCCTCCTAGAATGCCCGAGCCTTTCCATTGGTTGGTGCATGTTCTCAGACAATGGGAACTCCATAGTGTAAAGCCTGCTCGGGTAAACCTTGGGGTTCTGTGGTGTTTCAGTCCGCACTGCTGCTGCAAACTCTCTTGAGTATAGGTGCTCCCGTTTATATTTGGAGTCCTGTAGCCACCAGGGAACCAGACTGAGACCAGGAGCTTGGGTGCGCACACGGGAACCAGGGGGGCTGGCGATGTTAGAAGCACAAAGGGCAGAGACGAGCCAGCCCTGGGAGCACGCTGTGGGGCACACAACACGGGATGCTGCGGGGTTCTTTAGCAGCACCGACAGAAACAGAGTTAGAGTGGCCAGGAGAGCTCGGTGAAGAGCAGACTGCGATCTCTCTCTTCTGAAACAGAGGTTTGGATACGGTCACTGCTGCTCTGACTCTAAGAGACACAGAAAGCCACCAGAGAACAAAAGCCCCAAAAAACCAGTTTGCACTGTGCCCCCCCACACACAAGGGACAGGGCAACTCTGCCTAAACAGGGTTGCCTGAGTATCAGTGCGGCAGGCCCCTCCCCGAGAAGGCAGGCTGAAAGAACAAAGAGCCCACATCCCTAAGGTCCTTATAAAACAGGTGCATCTTGCTTGGGTCCTGGTCAATAATTTGGACTCTGGACATCCTTGTCATCAGAATGACAAGGAGGAGGAACCCCCAACAAAGGAAAGAAACAGACACTGTAGCCTCTGCCACAGAACTAATGGATAGGGATATAACCAAATTGTCAGAAATAGATTTCAGAGTAACAATTATCAAGATGATGTGTAGGCTTGAGAAAAATATTAACGAAAATATAGAATCTCTACAAGCTGAAATGAGAATGAATCTGGTAGAAATTAATTCTATGAATGAAATGGAGTCTAAACTGGATGCTCTGATGGCCAAGGTAAATGAAGCAGAAGGACGAATTAGTGAGTTAGAGGATGAAATGATAGAAAAGAAGGAAACAGCGGTAACATGGGGGAAAAAAAACCCTCCTTTTTCATGAAAAAAAGCTACGGGAGATTACTGACTCAATGAAACATTCCAATGTCAGAATCATCGGCATCCCCAAGGGGGTGGAGGAAGAGAGAGGTCTAGAAGAGATATCTGAACAAATTGTAGCTGAGAACTTGCCTAATATGGTAAAGGAAACAAGCATTTGTGTCCAAGAGGCAGAGAGGACCCTTCCCAAGATCGAAGAGAACAGACCGACACCACGTCACACAATAGTACAATTTGCAAATCTTAGATCCAAGGAAACAATCTTGAAAGTGGCAAGGGGGAAGAGATTCCTTATGTACAGAGGGAGGAACATCAGAATAAAGTCAGACCTGCCTATAGAGCCCTGGCAAGCCAGAAAGGGCTGATAAGACATATTCAGAGCACTAAGTGAAAAGAACATGCAGCCAAGGATACTTTATCCAGCAAGGCTTTCATTCAGAATGGATGGAGAGACAAGGAGCTTCCAAGACCAGCAGAAACTGAAAGAATATGTGACCACCAAGCCAGCCCTACAGGAAATATTAAGGGGGGTTCTATAAAAGTACAAAGACCCCAAGAGTGATAAAGAATAGAAATTTACAGAGACAATCTACAGAAACAAGGACTTCACAGGCAACATGATGACATTAAAATCATATCTTTCAATAATCACTCTCAATGTGAATGGCCTAAATGTTCCAATAAAATGACACGGGGTTGCAGATTGGAAAAAAGACATGACCTGCCCATATGCTGTCTACAAGAGACTCACTTTGAACCTAAAGATACATCCAGACTGAAAGTGAAGGGATGGAGAACCATTTTTCATGCCAATGGACCTCAAAAGAAAAGCTGGGGTAGCAATTCTCATATCAGACAAATTAGATTATAAGCTAAAGACTGTAGTTAGAGAAGGGCACTATATTATTCTTAAAGTGTGTATCCAACAAGAGGATCTAACAATTATAAATATCTATGCCCCCAACAGGGGAGCAGCCAACTACATAAGCCAACTGTTAACCAGAATAAAGAGACATATAGATAATAATACGTTAATAGTAGGGGACCTCAACACTCCACTCTCAGCAATAGACAGATCATCTAAGAAGAAAATCAACAAAGAAACAAGAATTTGAGGGGTACCTGGGTGGCTCAGTCATTGAGCGTCTGCCTTCGGCTCAGCGGGTGACCCTGGGATCCTGGGATCAAGCCCCATGTTGGGCTCCTCTGCTGGGAGCCTGCTTCTTCCTCTCCCACTCCCCCTGCTTGTGTTCCCTCTCTCGCTGGCTGTCTCTCTGTCAATAAATAAATAAAATCTTAAAAAAAAAAAAAAGAACTTTGAATGACATACTGGACCAGATGGACCTCATAGATATATACAGAACACTCCACTCTAAAACAACAAAATACTCATTCTTTTCAAATGTACATGGAACTTTCTCCAGAATAGACCATATACTGGGTCATGAAACAGGTCTCAACCAATACCAAAAGACCAAGATTATTCCCTGCATATTCTCAGACCACAATGCTTTGAAACTGAAAATCACAAGAAATAATTTGGAAGAAACTCAAACACTTGGAAACTAAGGACCATCCTGCTTAAGAATGTTTGGGTATACCAGGAAATTAAAGAACTTAAGCATTTATGGAAACCAATGAAAATGAATACATATCAGCCCAAAACCTATGGGACACTGCAAAGGCGATCCTAAGGGGGAAATACATAGCCATCCAAGCCTCACTCAAAAGAATAGAAAAATCTAAAATGCAATCTTTATACTCACACCTTAAACAGCTGGAGATGGAACAAAAAAAATGGCCTAAGCCATGCATGAAAAGACAACTGATTAAGATTAGAGATCAATGAATTAGAAACCAGAAATACAGTAGAGCAGATCAACAAAACTAGAAGCTGGTTCTTTGAAAGAATTAATAAGATCGATAAGCCACTGGCCAGACTTATTCAAAATAGACAAAGGACCCAAATTAATAAAATTATGAATGAAAGGGGAGCGATCATGACTAACACCACGGAAATAGAAACAATCATTAGAAACTATTATCAACAACTATATGCCAATAAATTAAGCAACCTGGAAGAAATGGATGCCTTCCTAGAATCCTATAAACTACCAAGACTAAAACAGGAAGAAATTGACAATCTAAATAGACCAATTAATAGTGAAGAGATTGAAGCAGTGATCAAAAACCTCCCAAAAAACAAGAGTCCAGGGCCTGATGGATTCCCTGGGGAATTCTACCAAACATTTAGAGAAGAAATAATACCTAGCCTACTGAAGCTGTTTCAAAAAACAGAAACAGAAGGAAAACTAGCAAACTCATCCTATGAGTCCAGCATTACCTTGATCCCCAAACCAGGCAAACACCCCATCAAAAAAGAGAATTACAGACCAATATCCCTGAGAATATGGATGCCAAAACAAGATCCTACCTGGCCAATAAGATCAAACAGTACATTAAAAGGATTATCAACCATTACCAGATGGGATTTATTCCTGGGATGCAAGTGTGGGTCAATATTAGCAAATCAATCAATGTGATAGAACACATTAATAACAAAAGAGACAAGAACCATATGATCCTCTCGATGCAGAAAAAGCATTTGACAAAATACAGCATCCTTTCCTGATTAAAACCCTTCAGAGTGTAGGGATACAGGGTACATTCCTCAATTTCATAAAAACCATCTATGAAAAACCTACAGCGAATATCATTCTCAATGGGGAAAAGCTGAGAGCCTTTCCCTTAAGATCAGGAACACGACAAGGATGCCCACTCTTGCCATCATTGTTTAACGTAGTACTAGAAGTGCTAGCAACAGCAACCAGACAACAAAAAAGAATAAAAAGTATTTAAATTGGCAAAGAAGAAGCCAAACTCTCTCTCTTCACAGATGACAAGATACTTTATGTGGAAAACCCAAGAGACTCCACCCCCAAATTACTAGAACTCATACAATTCAGTAATGTGGCAGGATACAAAATCAATGCACAGTAATCAGTTGCATTTCTATACACTAACAATGAGACTGAAGAAAGAGAAATTAGGGAATCGATTCCATTTACAATAGCACCAAAAACCATAAGATATCTCAGAATAAACTTACCAAGAGAGGTAAAGAATATATACTCTAGAAACTACAGAACACTGATGAAAGACATTGAAGACACATAAAGATGGAAAAACACTCCATGCTCATGGATTGGAAGAATGAACATAGTTAAAATGTCTATGCTACCCAGAGCAATCTACACTTTCAACGCCATCCCAATCAAAATTCCAATGACATTTTTCAAAGTGCTGGAACAAACCTTCCTAAAATTTGTGTGGAATCAGAAAAGACCCAAATTGCCAAGGAAATGTTGAAAAAGAAAAACAAAGCTGGGGGTGTCACGTTGCCTGATTTCAAGCTATACTACAAAGCTGTGATCACCAAGACAGCATGGTACTGGCACAAAATCAGACACAGACCGATGGAACAGAATACAGACTCTAGAAATGGACCCTCAACTCTATGGTCAACTAATCTTTGAAAGCAGGAAAAAACATCCAGTGGAAAAAAGACAGTCTCTTCAATAAATGGTGCTGGGAAAATTGGACAGCTATATACATAAGAATGAAACTTGACTGCTCTCTCACACCATACAAAAAATAAACTCCAAATGGATGAAAGACCTCGATATGAAACAGGAATCCATCAAAATCATAGAGGAGAACACAGGCTGTAACCTCTTTGACATCGGCCACAGCAACTTTTTCATGATACGTCTCCAAAGGCAAGGAAAACAAAAGCAAAAATGAACTTCTGGGACTTCATTGAGATAAAAACTTTGGCACAGCAAAGGAAACAGTCAACAAAACAAAGAGGCAACCCACGGAATGGGAGAAGATATTTGGAAATGACACTACAGATAAAAGGCTGGTATCCAAGATCTATAAAGAACTTCTCAAACTCAATACCCAAGAAACAAATAATCAAATAAAAAAATGGGCAGAAGATATGAACAGACACTTTTCCAATGAAGACATACGAGTGGCTAACAGACACATGAAAAAATGTTCAACATCATTAGCCATCAGGGAAATTCACATCAAAACCACACTGAGATACCACCTTACACCAGTTAGAATGGCAAAAATTGACAAGGCAAGAAACAACAATTGTTGGAGAGGATGTGGAGAAAGGGGATCCCTCTTACACTGCTGGTAGGAATACAAGTTGGTACAGCCACTTTGGAAAACAGTGTGGAAGTTCCTCAAAAAGTTAAAAATAGAGCTGCTCTATGACCCAGCAATTGTACTACGGGGTTTTCACCCCAAAGATACGGACATAGTGAAGAGAAGGGCCATATTAACCCCAATGTTCATAGCAGTATTGTCTGCAATAGCCAAACTGTGGAAGGAGCCAAGATACCCTTCAACAGACAAATGGATAAAGAAGATGTGGTCCATATATACAATGGAATATTACCCAGCCATCAGAAAGAATGATTACCCAACATTTGCATCAACTGGATGGGACTGGAGGAGATTAAGCTAAGTGAAATAAGTCAAGCAGAGAAAGATAATTATCATGTGGTTTCACTCATTTGTGGAACATAAGAAATAGCAGGGAGATTGTTAGGAGAAGGAAGGGGAAAATGAAGGGGGGTGATAAACAGGGGGAAATGAACCATGAGAGACTATGGACTCCAGGAAACAAACTGAGGGTTTTACTGGGGTGGGGGAGGGGGTTAGCCAGGTGAAGGGTATTAAGGAGGGCACATATTGCATGGAGCACTGGATGTTATACACAAATAATGAATCATGGAACACTACATCAAAAACTAATGATGTACGGTATGGTGACTAATATTAAATAAATAAATACATAAATATGTAAATAAATAAATAGAATGAGTTCAAACTTATTTCAAACCATCACCATCAATTTAATATAGACCTCCATATGCATAGGATAAACCACAAATCAAACCACAGACCAATGGTAACCTGTCATAGATATGCTTGGATTCCTTTCTTTTTAGTTTTTGCATATCACTAAAGAAAGCCATCAAACCACAAGAAAGCAAAAAAGGAACAGAGAAGAACTACAAAAACAACCATAAAACAAGTAACAAAATGGCAGTAAATATGTACTTATTGATAATTACTTTGAATATAAATGGACTAAACTACCTAATCAAAAAACTGGGGTGACAAATGGATAAAATAGCAAGACACATCTATATGCTGCCTGTAAGAGGCTCATTTCAGACCCAAAGACATATGCAGACTGGAAGGGAAGGGATGGAAAAACATTTATCATGCAAATGGAAGTGAAAAGAAAGCTGGGGTAACAATACTTACATCAAACAAAATAGCTTTATAATGAAGACTAGGAATAAGAGACAAAGAAGTACACTACATAATCATAAAAGGAACAATTCAACAAGAAGGTATAACAATTGTAGGGGTGCCTGGGTGGCTGTCATTGAGTGGCTGACTCGTGATCTCGGCTATGGTCATGATCTCAGGGTCCTGGGATGGAGCCCTGCATCAGGCTCTGCGCTCAGTGGGGAGTCTGCTTGAGGATTCTCTTTCTCCCTCTGCCTCTCCCTCCCCCTCTCTAAAATAAATAAAATCTTAAAAAAAAAAGTATAACAATTGTAAATATTCATGCATCCAACATGGGAGCACCCAAGTACATAAAACAGCTAGTAATAAACATAATGGAAGAACTCAATAGCAACGTAATAATAGTAGTGGGTTTTAACACCACACTTACCTCAATGGACAGATCACCTAGACAGAAAATCAACAAGGAAACAGTGGCTTTGAATGACACATTGGCCCGATGGATTTAACAGATATATTCAGAACATTCCACACCAGCGAACAAAATACACATGCTTTTCAAGTGAACATGGAAAATTCTCCAGAACAGATCACATTAGGTGGCAAATCTAGTCTCAAATTCAAAAAGATTTAAATTACCACATTCATCTTTCCTGACCGCAATGCTATGAAACTAGGAATCAACCATGAGAAAAAAATCTAGAGAAAGCTCAAATACATGGAGATTAAATAACATGCTACTAAACAACAGATGGGTCAATGAAGAAATCAAAGAAGAATAAAAAAACATGGAGACAAATGAACATGAAAACACAATGGTCCAAAATCTTTGAGATGCAGCAAATGCTATTCTAAAAGGGAAGTCTATAGCAATAGGCCTACCTCAAGAAACAAGAAAAAAACCTCAAACAACCTAACTTTAGACCTAAAGAAGCTAGAAAAAGGGGAACAAACAAAGCCCAAAACTAGCAGAAGGAAGGATTAAGGATTAGAACAGAAACAAATGAAATTGAGGTTTAAAAAACAATAGAACAGATCAATGAAACCAAAAGCTAGTTCTTTGAAAATATCAACAAAATTGATAAACCTTTAGCCAGATTCATTAAAAAAAAAAAAAAAAAGGAGAGGGGACTTAAATAAATAAAATCAAAAAGGAAAAATAACACCACGGACTACAAAAGATTATAAGAGAATGTCATGGAAAATAATATGCTAACAAATTAGACATCCTAGAAGAAATGAATAAATTCCTAGAAACCCATAACCTCCCTAAACTGAATCAGAAAGAAATAGAACATTTGAACAGACTGATTACTAGTAATGAAATTGAATCAGTAATCCAAAAACTCCTAATAAACAAAAATCCAGGATGAAATGGCTTCACATGTGAATTCTACCAAACATTTAAAGAAGAAAACTCTAACTCTTCCAGAAAATAGAAGAGGAAGGGACAGCTTCCAAATTCATTTTATGAGGTTAGCGTTACCCTGATAACAAAACCAGATAAAGACACCAGAATAACAAAAAACAAAAAACTACAGGCTAATATCTCTGATGAACATATATGGAAAATCCTCAACAAAATATTAGCAAACCAGATCTAATAATACTTTAAGAATATCATTCACCACGATCAAGTGGAATTTATTCCTGGGCTGCAAGGTAGTTCAATACTTACAAATCAATTGATGTGATACATCATGTTAACAAGAGGAAGGATAAAAAATGATATGATCATTTCAATAGATGAAGAGAATGCATTTGACAAAGCACAACATCCATTCATAATAAACTCTTAACAAAGTAGGTTTAAAGTGAACATACCTTGAAATAATAAAGTCCATCTATGAAAAACTCACAGTGACACAGTGAACATCATACTCAATGGTGAAGCACTGAGAGCTTTTCCTCTAAGATCAGGACCAAGATAAGGATCTTTCACCATTTTTATTCAACATAGTCCTGCAAATCCCAACCACTAGCAATCAGACAAGAGAAAGGAATAGAAGGCATCCAAATCAGTAAGGAAGAAGTAAAACTTTCGCTGTTTGCAGATGACATACTATATATAGAAAACCCTAAAGACTCCACCAAAAAACTACAGAACTGATAAATGAATTCAGTAAGATTGCAGGATACAAAATCAATGTGCAGAAATCTGTTGCATTTCTATATGCCAATCATGAAGTAGCAGAAAGAGAAATTAAGAAAATAATTCCATTTACAATTGCACCAATACACCACCCCCAAGGAATACACGTAAAAGGATGAAAGACCTGTACTGTGAAAAACTATAAGACACTGATGAAAGAAATTGAAGATGACACAACAAATGGAGATTTTCCATGCTCATGTTCTGAAGGAATATTGTTAATATGTCCAGACTACCCAAAATAATCTACAGATTTGAGGCAATCCTTATCAAAATACCAACAGCATTTTTCACAGAGCTAGAACAAATAATCCTAAAATTTGTATGGAATCACAAAAAACCCCAAATATCCAAAACTGCCTTGAAAAGGAAAAACAAAACTGCAAGCTCAGAATTCTAGACTTCAAGTTATATTACAAAACTACAGTAATTAAAACACTGTGGTACTGGCACAAAAATAGACACATAGATCAATAGAACAGAATAGAAAATCCAGAAATAAACCCACAAGTATATGAACAACTAATCTTTGATAAAAGAGGCAAGGATATGCAATGGGAAAAAGCCTCTTCAACAAATGGTGTTGGGAAAGCTGGACCACTTTCTTACACCATACACAAAAATAAACTCACAATGGATTAAGACCTACATGTGAGACCTGAAACCATAAAAATCCTAGAACAGAGCACAGGAAGCAATGTCTCTGTCATCAGCCATAACAATATCTTTCTAGATATGTCTCCTGAGGCAAGGGAAACAAAAGCGAAAATAAACTACTGGGACTTCATCAAAATAAAAAGCTTCTGCACAGCAAAACAATCAACAAAACTAAAAGACACTCTACTAATGGGAGAAGATATTTGCAAATGACATATCTGATAAAGGGTTAGTATCCAAAATATATAAAGAATTTATACAACTCAATACCAAAAAATAAAGCAATAAAAAAAATGGGCAGAAGCCATAAACAGACACTTCTCCAAAGAAAACCCATGAATGGCAAACAGACCCATAAAAAGGTGCTCAATATCATCACCAGGGAACTGCAAATCAAAGTTACAATGAGATATCACCTCACACCTGTCAGAATGGCTAAAATCAACAAAAGAAACAACAGGTGTTGGCAAGAATGTGGAGAGAAAGGAACCCTCCTGCACTGTTGGTGGGAATGCAAACTGGTGCAGCCACTCTGGAAAACAGTATGGAAGTTCCTCAAAAAGTTAAAAATAGAACTACCTCATGATTCATTAATCTCACTACTGCGTATTTACCCAAAGAATCCAAGAACACTAATTCAAATGGATACACGCACCCCTATCTATATAGCTACATTATTTNAAATAATGAAATCTTGTGTTTTACAACAACATAGAGGGAGCTAGAGAGTATAATGCTAAGTGAAATAAGTCAAAGAAAGACAAATATCATGATTTCATTCATATGTGGAATTTAAAAAATAAACAAGCAAAGTGAAAAATAAGAGAAGGGAGAGACAAATCAAGAAACAAACTACAGAGAACAAAGAGATGGTTACTGGAAGGGACGTGGGGGCATGGGTTAAACAGGTGATAGGGATTAAGGTGGGCACCCGTGATGAGCACTGCGTGATATATGGAAGTGTTGAATCACTATATCATACACCTGAAACTCACACCGTATGTTAGCTGGAATTAAAAACTTAAAGAATTAAAAGAATTTTAAGAATTAAAAGAATTTTAAGAATTAAAAGAATTTAAAATTTTAAGAATTTAAAAGAAAATAAGAAAAAAATATAATTTTGTCTCAAGTTTTGGGGATTTGCTGTTTAATTTTTTACTGTTTTTTTCTTTTCCCCAAAGTACAGGATAATTTTTATCCTATATCATGATCTTCTGTAATATCTAGAAACATTTGAAAGGAATAGGCAAGGGATGCCTGGGTGCCTCAGTCAGCTAAGAATCTGCCTTTGGCTCAGGTCATGATCCCCGAGTCCTGGGATCGAGTGCCACATCGGGCTCCCTGCTCAGTGTGGGAGTCTGCTTCACCCTCTGCCTGCCCCTCCACCTGCTTGTGCTCTCTCTCACACACAAATATATAAAATCTTTAAAAAAAAAAAAAGATAAGAGAAGAAAGAATAGGCAAGATTTGGAGATTGTTAAAGATAGTGGGCTTTGGTTTCTAGAGTCGCATTTCTGATTTGTACGGATTTGCAAGACAAAGGCCATTGTTTCTAATTTCCCCAAGGAACTGGTTTACATTCTGAAGATCAAGGGACTGACCCATTTTCTTTTTTTTTTTTTTTTTAAGATTTTATTTATTTATTTGACAGAGATAGAGACAGCCAGCGAGAGAGGGAACACAAGCAGGGGGAGTGGGAGAGGAAGAAGC
>NC_048218.1:103139187-103243079 GCF_002007445.2 Ailuropoda melanoleuca
TAGCAGAGGAGCCTGATGTGGGGCTCGATCCCATAACGCCGGGATCACGCCCTGAGCCGAAGGCAGACGCTTAACCGCTGTGCCACCCAGGCGCCCCCTGACCCATTTTCTAATTTAGTTTGCTACTTTATATCTGGAAATTTCTAACTAAAATTGGAATCAAAAGATTTATGTCTTTGCAAAGTCTGTATAAAGCGTTTTAACAAAAGCCTTCTGAGTATAAAATTCAACCACGCTTCTATCAGCCCCTGAATATTGGTCTTTACCTGATTAGTGTAGGAGGGCCTAGGAGAAATTTTGGTCATCTGTTTCCTTTGTGAGGGAGGGGCTGTGAATAGTTAGTAATCTAATTTCTCTCTAAATTTGGTAGGATCTTCTTAAAGTGGAGGTAAAATGGTCTTATAATTTTAAAGATCTGTTGCTGTCCAGGGCATAATTTTTGTTTTTCAGTGAGGGGTATAGGATACATCTACTAAACACATTGCATAAAAATGTCTGAAGCTGGGGCAGCTGGGTGACTTAGTAGGTTAAGTGTCTGCCTTGGGCTCAGGTCATGATCCCGGGGCCCTGGGATAGAGTCCCACATAGGGCTCCCTGCTGGACAGGGATTTTGCTTCTCCTTCTCCCACTCTCTCTGCCCCTTTGCCCCACCCCTCATGTTCACTCTCTTTCATGCTCTCTCTCAAATATAAATAAATAAATAAATAAATAAATAAATAAATAAACAAACAAATAAACAAATAAATAAAATCTTAAAAAAAAAATGTCTGAATCTGACAGACCCTGATTACAGAGCCCTGAAAAGTAGGGGCAAAATGTGAGGAACAGGTTCTGCTAAATTTTCTTCCTGGCTTTTAAGCATTTACAGGAGTAACCTGTGTATTTAGGGCCTATAGATTAGGCCAGACAGCTCTCTGTGAGGAAACGCAAGTTAAAACAGGCCAGATTTTGAGGAGGAGAATTTACTCTGGATGTGGACATTAATTTTTGTCTAAGTCCATCTAATTTCTGTTTTTGCATCTTGTCAAGAAAGTCCCTAAGGCTAGCCATTATACTAATAATAAGACTGGTAACCAAGGAGTTAACCAGGCAGATAAGCAAAGATCTGCTTGTTCTTGGAATGCTGTCTGTCCTTAGTATTCTTACCTGATGCCATGACAACTGTGTTAATTTAGTTGTTTTGCAGGAACTCAAGCCAGAACCCTTCAGGACCACTGACCTCCTCTTTGAGCACAACAAAATGAAATTAACCCTCCTTGACTTGGTTGCTTTATCTGATTTTGACTAGCATAGCTCCTCTCCCGTTTGCCCAGACTCTTTTTTGCTTTCCTTTAAAAAAAAAAAAATCCCCGAGTCTTCCTCTCAGAGAGATGGTTTTGAAGCTGTTCTCCCATCTTCTCATTTGGCAGCCTTTCAAATTAAACTGTTGCTGCATGCTCAATGCCTCAGTGATCAACTTTGATGCACATCGGGCACATGAACTTGAGTTTGGTTACAATAAGACAATTAAGAACTCTCCATAAAAATGGGCACCTGGGTGGCTCAATCAGTTAAGTGTCTGCCTTCCGCTCAGGTCATGATCTCAAGGATCATGATCCTGGGGTCCGGGATCAAGTCCTGTGCAGGTCTCCCTGCTCAGCGGGAAGTCTGCTTCTCCCTCTGCCCCTCCCCCCTGCTTATGCTCACACTCTCTCTTGCTCTCTCAAATAAATAAATAAAATCTTAAAAAAAAAAACCCAACTCTCCATAAAGAATTTTTTCCTTCAAATATAGCTAATTTAAAGGACCCATCATTTGGCCATTCATGAATAGAATCTTAAGTCTCAATAGCAACTCAAATAAGCCTTTTTATGGAAAGACCCAGTGGAAACTTTCCAGGCTTAGACCATGGACACGGTGTGTTTCTGGAGAGGACACAGATGATGAGCCCTCATGATCCAAAATTTTTCTCCCCAAAATAATCTAAGACAGCAAAAGCCCTCATTGCATGGGTTATAAGGATAGGGTAATGAAGCGTATCTCTGGTCTCCCGTAAATACGGGAGACGCCTCCAGTCACCCATTCACTGATCTGTGACACCAGGCAGGCACCGCTGCAGCAACGAAGGCTGGGACTACAAAGTTCCCTTTTGTGCGGGGACCTCTTACGAGAAACTCCCCTGAGCACAGCTAGACAAAGACAGTGCTGCTTGTACCTTCAGGCCCAGAAAGCGTCTCTTTGGCCACCACGGCACACCATAGCGAGGGCACCCTCCAGACGGCAGTGACTGGAGAGAGCACTCCATCAAATTTAACAGAGTCATGACACCTAAAGAAATAGCTAATACAAATTCAGAAGACAAAAAGGGCTCTCACTCCGTTAGACTCCGCAGACAGAGACCCGGAACGCTCATCAACGAGCAGTGTGCCACCAGGCAAGCTGGTCACTACATAGACTGTTGGAAAAGAAAAAGATTCCCCTGCCTCCTGGTGCAGGAAAGGTACCTTTCACACAGCACAGTGATGTATTTATTTCTTGCTTTCTGGAGACAAAGGAGTGTAGGTGTGTTCTTACTGCACTGGCCATTTCTTAAGTAACTTTAATTCAAAATAATTAATACGCTATTGTGGAAATAATGCGGAGCACCCCTCCCCGGGCCCCTATACTGGTAAACCTGGAACTCTGTCAGGCAGCTAGACCAAATGGGGATTGACTGTCACCAGTTTCAAGCTGCTGTCTCACAAAGATTTTCAAGGGGTTGGCGTCCCACCCTGGAGGCTGTGCAGGCATATGGGGATGGCCTAAGTCCCCTAGCCCTGGAGGGCACGTACTGCACGTGCATTGGCCATGCAGATCAAGGAGACCAAGGACCTACCAGAGAGCAAGTGTTGGGACAGCCCAGGTCACAGGACTGGGCTTTTGGGGGTATAACTCATCTGCCTAATCCCAAGCCCTAACCTACACAAATGCACACAAAACCTACCTTTCCTGAAGGTAAAGCTGCAGGAGTATGGACTGCCTTGCTGTGACTGGGCTGGGTGTGTTGGCCTAGATATTCTCCACCAAGAGATACCTCAGAGCCTTCAATACTGGTAATCCTGGGACCCCATCAGGCAGCCGGTTCAAACGTTGCCTCAGAAAGATTTTGGGGGGTGAGTTCTCACTTCCCTGGAGTCTATGCAGTTCTTTTCAAACAACCTGAGCTTATAAGCCTGGAGGTCCTTGGCTGCCCAAGGGCATCTGAAACGGTGCATATGCTGGGGGCAAAGCTCAGGGTAGCCAGAGACCTGTTAAAGCACAAGCGTCAAGAGAGGCTGGAGCACAGGAACAGGCCCTTAGCGGTACAAGGATTCTAGCTCAATCCAGAATTTAACACACACAAATGTATATGTCAGAGATAGGAAAAACTGGACTACCTACCAGGGTGGGGCCTGGCTGACTGATAAGGCATCCTCTAATTAGAAACACCTGGGCCCTTGATTATTGGCTCTGTTCTAGAAGGCAGTCCAGTTTTCTTCAGTGATGCCTTCAAGGTTATTATGCTCATTTGTTTAAGTAAGGGCTTGGAATTAGGCAGATGCTATGGACCCCTAAGAGCCCACTCCTGAGACCTGTATTCACCTGACATTGTCCAGTTCCAGGTCCCTGGTTTCCTGGACATGCGTGACTGGTACATGCCCAGCACACACCTGCTCAGCCAGGCTGGGGGAGCCAAGGCCCTCCAGGGCTGTAGAGCTAGGCTAGTCCCCAACCACTTGCATAGCCTCTAGAGCAAAGGAAACCTACTCCTGAAAATCTTTCTGTGGCAGCAACTTTAAGCTGGTGGCAGTCCCATTTGGACTGGGTGCCAGTGGGGTCCTGGGCTTCCCAGCAATCAAGATCCCCCAGGTGTCTCTTAGTGAAGGATACCCTGGCCAGCCAGACTAGACCCATCCTGGCAAGACAGTCCAGATCCCTCCAGGTTTGCCTGTGTTGTGTATTAGTTTGATCTAATTTTAAGTGTACTTGTCTATGAAAAAGAAAAAAAGTATTTTTCAAAGTAGAGTTATCTTCATATAAGAATGAAGTAAGTTGGTCAGGAATCATCTCATCCATTCTCACAACTAGTAGCTCAGCTGCTGAGGGGCCCCCTTCATAGCTGAAGAAGCAACTGTGGCAAGGAGACATGAAGACTGTAAATACTGAGAGAGCGTGAGGACTAATCCAGAGTGCTCGGTCTGGACAAGGCTTCACTTTGCCGATCTAAAATAGCTCTCTGAAGACCTTGGGATAATTAGCTCTTGCAAAGGTAAAGGCCACCGCTTCACCAGCCGTGTTGATAGCCATGCAGTAGCTTGCCCATCACTGTCAGCACTGGTGTTCCCTAGCGCTAGGCGCGAGCTACAAGGGACTTCTTTACCCTGGCAGCTGGACGTCAGCTCTCAATTGGCTAAGCCACCTCTCCCAAGTACCATCTCCTATAAAGGTACAGCTCAACTAAATTTGGACTTTATTCCTTTCATCTCCCCTTGCCTAGAACAATAGTTTGATTCATCTATCGTTGGAGCCTGTAATTTCCTCATTGGTTTATTGAAAGACATTAACTTGTATGCGTTTAGCTTGTGAAATTCCACAGTAAACCTGTGTTAAATAAATTGTTGGCAAAGACAAACTCAGTCTCTGAGCATCAGTTAGCCTACCAAAACAAAACAACAGAATTGGCAACCCACTCCCCAAAATAACAATTAACACTGGTTGGTACTCTAGGCCAGATCCTACTCTGTGCCAAATTTGAAATGCAGGTTGACAAATTACACTATTGACCAAAATATGGTACAGCCCAAACTGGATTGACAAACTTTTAATAAACTGTTCAATACCTATGGCAATCTACTGAAATAACAAATAGCCATTGAATAGACAAAATTTATGGAACTGTTATAGTATGGATCCTAATCCTGGCCACAACAACTAATACTGCTTTACCATATTATAAACCACTTGGAATGCTCTATGATGTCTCTCTATAATAAAATGTTATTGACCTCTAAACAGAAATACAGGAGGGCAGTAGCAAATGTGCCTCACTCACTAACCCTACCAAAATTACTCAAAAGGTGGTTTAGGGGTACAATGGATTTTAAATTATCTTCTGAGGAACCCTGGAGACCTATTGAGACTTAGTCCAGACAAACGTATAATTAAGGAAACTCCAGATGTTGGACTGATCACCAGTGCAGTGCAGGATAACGTATCCTGTATTCTAAAAAAGCAATATTTTTTTTTCAGTGTGCTTATTAGAAGCACGAAGTAACAAGCCAATAGACAGAAAAGTACTCTCACAAAAAGTAATCTCCAGAGTAGAAAGAAACCCAGACCCTTTTGTTCCTAAGCGCTCCAATCCACACCTTAAGGACAATGAATACTTTAACCCTTCTCACCCTGGTAACTCACTTACTAGAGGCTAGGCCCCAGAAAATACACAAAATGACAACAAATACTATGGAACCAACCAGAAGGGAGAGATTGTAACAGGTAAGAAATGACAAACACTAAAGTGGAACTCCAATAAACAGATCTGGACCCAGAAATCCAGTGGCTAGGCAAGTTAGAGTCCAAAGGAAGACAACGCCTAATCCTTACAGGAGCAGAGATTGTGCAACTTGGGCCCATTACTACTGATGGTAAATTTAATCAAAACCTTCAAGCATTTGGAGAAAATATTACTAATTTACAAGAGTTTTTGTTTGGCTGGGTAGCAGCCACCGAAAGATTAAGATGGCCTACAGGTAAGGTATTACTCCTTCAGACATCTCTTTGGAAAACAGCATGGGAAGCTAAGACAATAATGAAATAGGGTCATGGACTACAGTTTATAATAGAGGACAGACACCCTCACTGCTCCATGCAGGAGCAACAGAACGAATTTAGAAAGTCATCCTAAAAGCTGCACCCCCACGGGCCAGAAAGCGTTATTTACAGTATTTGCAGGTGCCAGAAACACTGGAGAACTGATTGACTTGCTAAGAACAGCTGAGGAACTAAGTCAAGATAAAAGCTGTATCTTTAACACTCATGTATAGAGACAAAACAGGCCTACACCAAATATAAACAGACCCCATCAAAAGAGACCATAAAGACCCAAATCTCCAAAGCACTTTGGCCACATAAACCATTTAGACCACCTCACTGTAACAAAATTATAAAGATGGAAACCCAAGTAGACACCCCAGAAACCACAACAGTGGCAGAGAAATGGAAACAAGCAACATTTTAAAGAGACCTACGGAAAACAAACACATAGACCCATTAACCCATTTACTCTCAATACCAACGCCTTTATAAAACCTAATCTCATTACTAGACAAGTCACTGAGGGCTAAAGCAGAACACACCCCTGAGCCCTCCTGGCCCATCCTGGAGACAGTGGTGCATAGGTTAAGCTGGCCATATCACTAGAAACCCCTCTGTAAATAAAAACACTACATACACTGCCCTGTTGTTAGATGTAGGGCTCATAACAGTGATCCAAGGCTAGCCCACTAATCTACAAAAGACTTAACCACCAGAAGGAACTAATGGAAGGTTTAGGAGGAAAATTAACCCCAGGGACATGGATATGGAGATTCTAACAAGAGATGATAGACCACCCATTGAGGTTAAATGCCTTATAGTTTCCCACTACAGAGAACATGCCTGGCATGGATGTAATAGAACATCCTCAAAATCAGGAAAACCTTCAGGAATTCCTAAAGGAACAAATTAATGTGCCTACTATTTTGTCACATAGTGACCCAATCTGGTCTGTCAAACAGCCAGACACACCACACCGGTTTACAGTGGATTATAGGAACTTAAGCACGCTCCCCAAACTGAGGGAGCACTCTGGGTTATAGGCACCATCATAACCAATATCACCACTGGATCCAGACTTTACGACACGGTGAGACTTCTGTGACATGTTCTTTGCTATTCCAGTTGATGAGGAGAGCCAACCCCGGACTGCATTTCCATGGGAAGGCAGAGGAGATCAGTTTGCTGGGCTACCACAAGGACACCTTAGCACCTTAGTAACGGCCCACAACCTTCCCACACAAGACATCTAGGCCTTTGATGAAAACACACACAAAAACCAGTATTCCCTATATATTGAGGACATCCTAATTTGTGGTGATAACTAGGGAAAACTGAGTAGGGTCAAAATAGAGGTAACCGAATTCCTTATGCTCAGAAAATGGAAAATTGATGAGGTGAGGTACAAAGACCCCAGGCTACAGTAAGAGTTCTAGGCAAAGTTGGTTCTCTGAAGGCATAAAAACAGCACGTCCAGTCACAATACAGACCGTGTACCAACTCCTACCACAGAAGCAGCAGCTCAAACTGCTAGGACTATCTGGATATTGGCTACAGCCCTACTACCTAGTGGGGATAATACTAAAACACGTTTATGAAATAAAGAGGAAGAGCAGGGAATTCAGATGGATAGGAAGACCAAGACGCAGCCTTATTTATCTGAAAAATGCTGTCAGAATGTTTAAACGTGGGCCCCAGCGAAGGAGGACTCCAAATATAAACGGGAGCACCTATACTCAAGAGAGTTTGCAGCAGCAGTGCGGACTGAAACACCACAGAACCCCAAGGTTTACCTGAGCGGGCTTTACACTATGGAGTTCCCATTGTCTGAGAACACGCACCAACCAATGGAAAGGCTCGCCTAAACATTTTATGAGGTCCTAGAAAATACACCTCTTCAAATCAGCTCCTGCCAGGCCACACCTGGCAGGTAGCTCTGGCTGGGACCAGGGCCCCTCCACAGGGATTTCTGCTCTGAGGCAGAAGAGATAACCCCACACACCAGGACACTCGCAGTTCCAGCAGCTGGGCCTCTTTGTTGACTGTGCAGGGATGAAGCCCTGCCCATTGCTATACCTGCAGCTGTTGTAGAGGCTAATTACAGACAGGCTGAGTACGAGCCCCACCAGACAGATCCCACAGTGGCTGCAGCTGGGTCTCTCTCGGCACAGGGAGCAAACCCTGCCACAGCACCTGGAGTAAGTAAATTGGGTCATTATAGCTAGCCGGGCTGAAGGCAAGCCCCATCCACTAGCATGCCCACAGCAATCACAGCACAGCCACACAGAAGGGTGCATGCAGTCCACGCAGGGAATACCCCTGGGGCACCTGATTCTGGTGAGTAGGGGAACTGCACTACAGGGCACCAGAGAAACTTCTCTACACATGGTCATCACTGTCAAGACCAGGAGAAATAGCTGGTCTACCTAATCAATAAAAACAAACACAGAGAAAATGAGGAAACAAAGATCTCTCAAATGAAAGAACAAAACAATTCTATAGAAAAAGAGTGAAACAAAATGAGATAATAATACATCTGATAAAGAGATTGAAGTCATGGTCATAAAGATACTCCCTGGACTGAGAAAAGAGTGGATGAACTCTGAGAACTTCAACAAAGAGATAAAAAATATTTTAAAAGGACCAGTTAGAGCTAAACAATAAATGAAAATTTAACTAGAGGGAATCAAATACAGATTAGAAGATGAAGAAGAATGGATCATTAATCTGGAAATCAGGGTAATGGAAACAACCAAGCTGAACAGCAAAAAGAGAAATTATAATAAATGAAACTAGGTTGAGGACCTCTTTAACATTATTAAGCATAATAACACTTATGTTATAGGGATCCCAAAAGGAGAAGAAAAAAGTGGGCAGAAAACTTGTTTGAAGAAGTCATAACTGAAAACATTCTTAATCTGGGAAAAGAAACATACATCCAGGTCTAGGAAGCAGAGAGAGCCCTGAACAAGATGAACCCAAAGAAGTCCACAGCAAGATGCATAATTAAAGTGGCAAAAATTAATGACAAAGAGAGAATCTTAAAAGCAGCAAGAGAGAAGCAAACATTAACATACAAGTGATATGAGTGAAACCTCATAGGGCTATTTTTCAGCATAAACTTTGTGGGCCAGAATGGAGTGGCATGATATATTCAAAGTGCTGAAAGGAAAATAAAAACAAACTACAACTAAGAATACTCTATCCCCAAATTTATCACTCAGATTTGAAGGAAAGATATGGTGTTTCTCAAACAAAAGTTAAAGGCATTCATCATCACTAAACAAGGCTTATAAGAAATGTTAAAAGGAATTCTTGAAGGGGAAAGAAAAGGCCATAGAAGAATGAGAATTATGAAAGGAAAAAAAAATCACTGGTAAAAACAAACATATAGTAAAGGTGGTAGGTTAATTACTTATAAAGCCATTTTGGAGGTTAAAAGACAAAAGTAGTAAAATCAATTATACGTACTAAAATTAGATAAGGGATACACAAAATAAAAGGATGTAAAATATCTCATTTACATGACATATTGAGGGGATAGTCAAAATTTAGTGCTTTTTGTTTGTGTTTGAACTTAAGCAACATCAACTTAATATAGACTGCTATATACATGCAATGTTATTTAGGGTAACCACAAATCAAAAGGCTATAATAGACACACAGAAAAATAAAAAGAAAGGAATCAAAGCATAACACTAAAGCCATCAAACCACAAAACGGAGAGCAAGAAAAGGAACAGAAAGGAACTACAAAAACAATTTAGAAAATAATTCCTGAAATGGCAATAAATACATACATATCCATAATTACATTAAAAATAAATGGACTAAATATTCCAATCAAAAGAAATAGGGTAACTGAATGGATAAAAAAAATGAGACCCATCTATATGCTGTCTACAAGGGACTCATTTCCAACCTAAAACACATTCAGTATGGAAGTGAAGGCATGGAAAACAATATTTCATGCAAATAGAAGAAAAAAATCTAGGGTAACAATACTTTATTGGACAAAACAGACATTAAAATAAAGACTATAACAAAAGACAAAGAAAGGTATTGCATAATGATAAAATGATCAATAAAACAAGGGAACATAAAAATTGTAAATATATATGTACCCAACATACTTTCATCAAGCTATTAAAACAACAGCAACAACAACAACAAAACCAGAAGAGGAAGCAAAGTTTTAAATTCATTCTGCAAGGTGAACATTGCCCTAATACCTAAACAAGACAAACACACTGTAGAAAAAGAGAACCTCAGGCTAATACCCCTAATGACCACGGATGTAAATATATTACCAAGCAACTATTATTACCGAACTGAATTCAAAACCATATTAAAGAAATGATTCACCATGATCAAATGATATAAATTACCAGGACACAAAAGAGATTCAATATTCCAAATCAATCAATCTAATACAACACATTAACACAAAAGCAAGGATAAAAACTGTAAGGTCATCTCACAAAATGCACAAAAATATTTGACAAAATTCAACATTTGTTCAAGATAAAAATTTTCAAAAAAGTGGGCATAAAGAAACATAACTCAATAAAGACCATATAAGAAAAACACAAAACTAACATAATACTGAATGAAGAAAAGCTGAAAGTTTTTTCTCTGTAATCAGAAACAAGACAAGTATATCCACACTCACCATTTTAATTCAGTAGAGTACTGGAACACTTATCCACAACAATCATACAATAAATTAAAAAATCTAGACTTGTAAGAAAGAAGTAAAGCTGTCATATTTGCAATAGACACAATAATTTATATATATATATATATATATATATATATATATATATATATAAAACACTAAAGACTCCACCAAAAAACTGAGAATGAACAAATGCATAAGTTGCAGGATACAAAATTCATATACATAAATCAACTGTATTTCAAAATACACTAAGAACAAAGCAGGGAAAACAGAAATTGCATACACACAAAGATTACAATTGCACCAAAAAGACAAAAATACCTAGAAATGAACTTAACCACAGAAGTTTCTACTCTGAAAACTATAAAACACTGATTAAAGAAATTCAAGAGAGCACAACAAATGGAGATATATATAACATGCCCATAGTTGACAAGAACAACAATTTTAAAATTCCACACTACAAAAAGCAAACTACAGATTCAATGCAATCTCTATCAAAATTACAGTAGTATTTTTCAAAGAACTAGAATAAATGAATTACAAATGTGTGTGGAAATTGCAAAACACTCTGAAGAGCCAAAGCAGTTTTAAGCAAAACAGAGTTGGAGGTGACACAATCACTGATTTCAAAATGTATGAAAAATGTAGAGCCATCGAAAGTTTGTGGTACTGGAACACAGACACATAGAACAATGGAACAGGGGAGGAAGCATAGAAATAAACCCACAACTATAAGATCAGTTAACCTACGACAAAGGAGGTATGAATAGCCAATGGAAAAAAGATAGTCTCTTAAATAAATTGTGCAAGGAAGACTAGAAAGCTATAGGCAAAAAAAAAAAAAAAAAAAAAAAAAANAAAAAATCAAATGGAACCATTTTTTATATCATAAACAAATATAAGCACAAAATGGATTAAAGACCTAAATATGAGACCTGGAGTCATTAAACTCCTAAAAGAAAACATAGATAGTAATTCCGTGGACACTGGCCTTAGCAACATTTTTCTACATGTCTCTTTAGGCAAAAGAAACAAAAGAAAAAAAAAAAGTCTGCTCAAAAAAAGAAAGACCGAAACACCTTTTACACAGCAAATGATACCATCAACAATACAAAAGGCAACTTACTGAATGACAAAACATATTTGCAAATGATATATCAGAGAATCTTAGTATTCTAAATCTGTAAAGAAATTATACAACTCAACACAAAACACTGAACACTAAAATTAAAAAATGGCCAAAGACCTGAATAGGCGTTATTCCAAGGAACTTATCCAACTGGACAACAGAAACATGCAAAGATACTCAACATCATTAATCATCAAGGGAATGCAAAATGAAACCAAAATCAGGTGTAATCACACACCAGTAACACTGGCTAGGATCAAAAAGAAATAACAAGTGCCAGCCAGGATGTGTAAAAAGGGAAGCCTCATACACATTTAATAGGAATGTACATTATGAAACTCTGTGAAAAATGTATGGTGGCTCCCCCAAAACCTTAAAAAGAGAAATACCATGTTTTAGCAACTCCACTCCTAGGTATTCACACAAAGAAAACAAAAACATACATTCAAAAAGATATAGGCATGTCTATGTTTATCGCCATCTTGTTTACAATAGCTAACACATGGAAGCTATATAAGTGTCCATCCATAGACAAATGGATGAGGAAGATGTTTTATGTATATGTATATATATATACACACACACACACACAGGAATGTAACTTAGCCATAAAAGAGAATGAGAATGTCCCATTTGTTACAATGTGGATGGAATTATAGGGTATTAGGCTAAGTGAAATAAATCAAAGAGTAATACCATATGATTTTACCTATATGTGGGATCTCAACATCAAAACAAATGGACAAGAAAGCAAACAAAAAGAAGGAAACTCATAAACACAAAGATCTGGTGGTGGACGGAGATGAGGAAAGTGAGAAGGCAACAATGGGTGAAGAAAATGTGAGGTAAAAACTTCCATTATGATATAAAAAGTCATGAAAATTAAAACATAGGCAATATAGTCAATGGTACTGAAATAGCTTTCTGTGATGACAGATGCACTTGTCGTGAGCACTGTATAATGTCAAGAGTTACATCACTGTGTTGTTCACTTGAAGCTAATTTAACATTAATGTTAACCAAATGTTAATTTAAAAAATTAAATTAAAAAAGATCAATACCTAACTCTTAAATCAGTATATAACATAGAAGCCAAAGGACAACTCCCAAATTCACTCCAGAGATCAAAATCACCTTGAGCAAAATTAGACCAAAATTTTGTTTACAAAGACCAAAAAAACACACAAAGTTTTTCTGTTTCTATACTACAGAAACAGAAAACTTCAGACCAATATCCCTGATGAACAGAGACGGAAAAATCCCCACCAAAACAAACTCGACAATACGTTCGAAGAATCATTAGAAAGAACAAAGGGGGGGCGCCTGGGTAGCGCAGTCGTTACGCGTCTGCCTTCGGCTCAGGGCGTGATCCCGGCGTTCCGGGATCGAGTCCCACATCAGGCTCCTCCTGGGAGCCTGCTTCTTCCTCTCCCACTCCCCCTGCTTGTGTTCCCTCTCTCGATGGCTGTCTCTATCTCTGTCACATAAATAAATAAAATCTTTAAAAAAAAAAAAAAGAAAGAAAGAAAGAACAAGGGGGATTTATTAAAGGGATGCAAAGAGAGTACAATATTGCAAATCATTCAATGTGATGCAAAACATAAAAGTGGAAGGATAAAATGCACAGGTTCACTACAACTGATACAAAAAAAAAACATTTAACAAAATTCAACACTTGGCTCGTGATAAAAACTCTAAAAGTAGGTTTAGAAGAAACACACCTTACCATACTGGAGAAAACATGCAAAACCACACATGATATTGCTCTCAGTAGAACAGAACTGAAATAATCAGAAATAGACAAAGATGTTCACACTCATCAATTTTTTTCTCAACAGATTGCTGGAAGTTCTGGCAATGGCAATCAGACAAGAAATAAAAGACATAGAAAGTAAAAATGAGAAGAGTTATATTTAAAAAGACATGATATTATATACAGAAAATCCGAAGACTTCACCAAAAAAACTCTTTAAACTGATATGTGAATTCAATAAAAATGCAGAATACAAAATTAACACACACAAATTCATTGCATTTCTACACAAGAATAAGGAGGTAGGAAAAAGAGAAAGAAAACAATCCCATTTACATTAGAACCAAAAAAAACCCAAACACCAAAAAAGGCAGAAGTATAACCAAGAAAGTGAAAGAACTCTACTCTGAAAACCATAAAACACAGATGAAAGAAATTGAAGATAGCACAAATCGATGGAGAGAGAATACCCACAGTGGAAGAACTAATAGTGTCAAAATGTCTGCTCTACCCAAAGCAATTGACAGATTTAATGTGATCCCTATTAAAAGAACAATCGTGTTTTCTGAAGAACTAGAATAAATAATCCTAAAATGAGCATGAAATCACCAAAGTCCCCAGAAAGCCAAAGCAATCTTGAGGAGGAAGAACACAGAGGGAGCTATCACAGTCCCTGATTTCCTGATATGCTAAAAATCTGTACATAACCAGAAGAGTGGTTCTGGCACAAACAAGTAGGCATGTAGATACATGTAACCAACCACCTAGAAAGCCCAGAAATAAACCCACCGTTATATTGTCCATTAGTCTAGGACAAAATTGACAAGAATAGACAAGGGGGAAAGACAGCATGTTCACTATGTGGTGCTGGGGCAACTGGACAGCTGCACGCAAAAGAAGGACAGTGGACAATGTTCTTACACCACGTGCAAGAACAAACCCAAAGTGGAAAGGAGACCTGAAGGTGACCCCTGAAACCATCAAACTCACTCAAGTAGATGTAGGCAATAATCTCTTGCACACAGCCAGAGCAATGGTTTTCTAGATAGGTCTCCCCAGACAAGAGAAACCAAAGCAAACATAAACTATCAAGAGTACACTGGCATGAAAAGGTTTTGCCCAACAAAGGAAAACATCAATGAAATGAAAGGCACCCTGTTGAACAGCAGAAGTGGTTTACAACTGATATATGCCATAGGGAGTTAATATCCAAACTGTATAACATGCTAGTACAACTCAACACCAAAAAAACCCCAAATACTTTGTGAATAATTGGGCATAGTATTCTTCCCTGCCCCCCCAAAGGAGAGATTTGGCTCGCCAACAGACCTAGGAAGGGATGTTCAACATCAGATATCATTAAGAAGACCCACTAGGAAACCCCAGGAAATACTACCTCACACCAGGCACACTGGATAGGACCAAACATACAACAAATAGAAAGTGTTTGCAATGATATCCACAAGGGAACCCTTGTTCTCTCCTGGCAGGTATGTAAACTGGTGCAAGTGTAGTGGAAAAGACTATGGTGATTCTGCACAAAGTGAAAAGGTACATACCAAAGGATCCAGTGATTCCACTCCTGGGTATTTAGTCATAGGCATGGAAAACATGACATCAAGAAGATATGTGCATTCCTAGGATTATTGCCATATCCAAGATATGGAAGCAATTTAAATATCCATCAATAAAGGAATAGATAGGAAGATGTGGTATGTATTTACAATGGAATATTACTCTGCCACAAAAGAGAGTAAGACCTTGCCATTAAGGATGACATGATTGGTCAAGAGGCTGTTGTGCTAAGTAAGACTCACATGCGGCTCCACATAAGCAAAAAAAAAAAAAGAAAGAAATGAAAAGAAAATTACAGAGCCCTTGAAAGTAGGAGCAAATCAAGCCTTACTGCCAGTCTTGGGTGCTTTTGTTAAATTTATTCCTTGCTTTTCAGCATTTACATGAGTAACCTATATACTTTGAACTTAGAGATTAGGTCAGAGTACTCTCTGTACAGCCTGTTGGGAAAGGGAAATTAAAATACGCAAGTGGGGCCAGATTTTGAGAAGGGGAATTTATATTGGATATAAACACTAATTTTTGTCTTCAGCCTTTTTTGTTTTTTTTTTAATATCTCCAACAGAGTCCCCAAAACTAGCCAGTATAAGAGTAAGACAATTGAAAACTTTCTATAAAGAATTTTTTTCCTTTCAAATATAGCCAATGTAAAGGATCCATCATCTGGCAATGATGAATAGGATTTTATTAATCTCAATAGTAACTCAAACCAATAAGCACTTTTATGGGAAGACACAGAGGCAACTTTCCAGGCTCAGACCATTGACACGAGAGGCATCCCTGTAGAGGGAACAAATGATGTGTCCCCCATGACCCAAAATTTTACTCCCCCAAATAATCTAAGACAGCAAAGGCCTTCTTTGCACAGGCAGTAAAGATGGTGTAGAGAAAACAGTATGTTCAGTCTCCTACAAAACTGTGAGACCTCTCTAGTCATAGTCCCACTAATCTGTGACATGGGGAAGACACTAGTGTAATGAGATTTTTCCAGCACTAACGGAGGTTATGATGACAAACGTCCCTTATGGGCTGGGACCTCTTATAACAAATTCCCTTGAGAGTTGGCATGGGCAAACAATGAGAGTACTGCTTTTAAGTGTGAGTCTCAGAACCCCACTCGACTTGACACCAAGATGCACCCCGATAACCCTTGGGGTATGGAGACCAGAGAGAATATTCTCACTAGCCACAAACCAAAGCTCTTAGGGCATAAAGCAAGACAAAAGGAAAAATCTCCTCTGGCTTTTACATAGAGGCCCCACAGCAGGTATGATGATAACTGTGAACTCACCAGTCTGTGAGACCAACTCAAACAGCAGGCTGATTGGACCCATGTCTGTGTTCTTTTCTACGGTAATTCTTTTTATGACAAATGACACAAAAGACAAGGACAAAGAAAAACTGTGGCCATCTCTGGATGGAAATGGATCTCTCAAGCCAAGAGAATTCTACCAATGTCACCAGAGGCCTTAAAGCCGAGGAACTAGTTCCACAAATATTTTCTCCGCTAACCTGAATTTAGCCCGTGCAGGCTGAGCCCCAGTATGTGATGTGGTGTTGAGGATTCTTACCTTCTGCCAGCTTCTGTCAGATGTCCCATCGTCTCTCAGCTGCAGCAGCGTCCAGCCAGTGAGTGTTTTACCCTGCCAATTCTGCCAGCTATTGAGGAAAAATTATGCTCTCCCTTTCAAGAGTCTTCCCCGTGATCTAAGAATTAAATTGACAAGACACAGATTAACAGGAGAAAAAGTCTAATTCCATGCACAGAGAGGCCTGATATTAACATTGAGATCCAAGGAAACCACCAAGACGGGCAGCTTCAGGGCTTCCTTCAGACATAGAAATAATACATCTGTGATGAGTTGACAGTACAAAGAAAACTTATATTTGCAAGTTTTAGAATTTAAAGAAATTCTAACAGAATATCAGGTGAGTAGTAAAATTAGTAAAAGTAACAAAGTGTTTACACAGACTTCTTAGCTCTGAATTCCATCTCTGGTGATACCAATGTCTCTTTACCGCCTGGTAAAGGGAAGGCACATTTTACATGGGAGATTTATTTTTTGCTTTGTGGAGACAAAGCGAGTTGAGGGTATTATTCTTGCCCTGGCTGTTTTATAAGGACCTTTAATTCAAAATAATCAATATGCTGAGGTGGCATGTTTTGGGGTGGCCTGCCCTTGACCCCACATGGGCATTTGTGGAGGTTAGGCCTTGGGTTTAGGCAGGTGCCTTGACCTTCAGTAGCCCACACCCATGACCCAGCCCCTCCTGACTCTTGCCAAGTTCCAGATTCCCAGCTACCCTGAACTGTGCTGTCAAGGCACCTGGAGTTGGAAGCCCTTCAGCCAGCCTCAAGAAGTCAGGGCCCAGCAGGCCAACGAAGCTGGGTCTTGATCCCAAATACCTGCGTAAGTTCAGTGTGGAAGGCAACACCCCCAAACATCACCCTGGGACAGTAGCTGCAAATTGAAGACAGTCCTTACCATTTGGACTTGCTGCCTATGGGATTCTAGTGTTTTCCAGAAGACAGGGCTCCCAGGAGTCTCTTATTAGAGGATACCCTGGCCAGCCCTCTCAGCCCTGCCCTGCCAAGGCGTCCAGCCACCTGGAGCTCTGCCTTCAAGGGGTTAGTGCCCATTGGGTAGGCTTATTCCCTGTGAAAATGAGTAAAGGAAACCTGATTGAAAATGGAGTCAAGATGCCTTGACAGGGGGAGCTCTCATGCACATACACTCCTTGTAGCCTGCATAAACAGCAGAAGAAGGAAGAGAATTCTTACCTTGACAAGGTAAGACATCTTCACAGGAATTTTATCTTCTGCTTTTAAGAAAAAGAAGGAAGATCCCATTCAGCCCCAGCAACAAGAACTAACCCTTTCTTGCAGCCAGTGAGAAAATGCCACAACCTCAAGGTCTTATTCTTCAATGAACTTTTGTTCAAAACGGTCCTCCCTACTTTTCTCCTAAAACCTAATAAAAGCTGACCTTCCTTTTGTCTCTTTGGACTTGCCATTGGTTTGCCATAGTCTGCTTGTCCCAAATTGCAATTCTTCTGCCATTCCTGAATAAAGTCATTTTGCTAGTAAAATAACTGGCTGTTTTAAGGTTGACATTAAATGTGTCAAAGAAGGAGACTGGTTGGTGACAAACCCACGAAACCTATTGAGCTTATTGCTTTCTTGCTGACCCCGGAGACAGGATGTATCTTTCCTGTATATTAAAATCCCCTGTTTGTATTGTGAGCTCTCTGGGTTTATTTGGGATCTCTTTTTGTTTTTATGAAGGCATCTCCCTGCCCAGTGAGTACTCTTTTTGTTTCTGACTTTTGAAGCTTCCTAGTAAGTCACCCATCCTGTTCAAAAGGTGGAAAAACACATGATTCCTGGTATTTTAGAACAGCTGTTGGAAAACAGGGCCCCTTAAGGAATCCAAAGGAAAGATAGGCTCTACCTGGTTCCTCTGGACGAGCATCTTGTGTGTTTCTTGAAAAATAGGTGAGGGGCACTTGGGTGGCTCAGCTGGTTAAGCATGTGACTCTTGATTTTGACTGAGTTCATGATCTCAGGATCCTGAGATCTAGCCTCACCAGGGTTCAGAGCTCAGAGTCTGCTTTTCTCCATCTCCCTCTGCCCCTTCCCCAGGCATAGACACTCTCTCAAATAAATAAATCTTTAAAAAAAGAAAAGAGAAGAAAAAGAGATAAAAAAGAGAAAAGGAGAAAAAGAAAAAGAAACATAGGTGACCTTTTGGAGAATTTGAATTGTAATGTCCATTCTGGCATAACTTTATTTTAGATAAGTCCACCTTAAGGGGCACCCTTAAAAAACAGGATTACAGACCTCTGGGAGATGAAGAAATGCATTTGTTGAGATGCAGAATCTTCTAAGGACAAAATGACTAGAAAAACAGTTCTGAAAGGATCCTTAGAGCAGGCAAATAAAACATCCTTAGTAAAGGCTTTGGCCATCTGAGCAGGTAATATTAACTTAGCCCATCTGCACAGTTTGGATCCCATTACAGTTGAGCCTTGAACAACGCAAGGGTTAGGGATGCCGCTCGTCCCCCAACACACAGTCAAAAATCCACACATAAACTTTTGACTCCCCCAAAACCTAACTAATAGCTTACTGTTAACCTTACAGATAACATAAGTAGTTAACACATATTTTGTATGTTATATGTACTAAATACCGTATTCTTACAAAAGAGCTTAAAAATGTCAATGAATTCATAAGAGAAAATATATTCACAGTACTGTACTATATTTATCCATTTAAAAAATGTGCATATAAGTGAACTTGTAGGTCCAACCTGCATTGTTCAAGGGTCAACTATATTTTCTCTTGAGTTTTGTCCCTGAAACATGGCTAAAATTTCTAAACAATTATGCTATAAAATCTCTGTATATCTAAATGGTATGTATGTCTATGTTACATACGTTATAGATATGTGATATCTTTCCACTTCCAGATGGTATTGTTAAAATTAATTTGAAAAGAGCTCAATTTAATTGGCTTAAGGAAAATTAAGCATTTATATAAGTCGAATAAGCTCTCAGAAATATGGAAATGTAAATGTTTTTCAAGTTATATGATTTGAGATAATCTCTGATAAATTAAATGCTAGTTTAAGTTTGTTGGTTTAATAATAAGGCAGGTCTTCAGAGTTATAGCATTAAATATAATGCAGATATACAATTTCTCTACATGGGTTTACTAATCAAATAGCTCATATCATCTTTATGTTACAAAATTATCAAGAGAAATACGTTAAGATGATGATTGGCTGTTTAATGTCTAATGCAAGAACAAGTATTTAAAGCAAATAGTGAAACAAATATAAACATAAGTAAAAGATTATACTAAGTTAAATTGAATAATGGATATTAGTTGAATACCTAAATCATTTTCAAATAAGATAAAAATTAAATGGTAAATAAAAGTTTATCTACTTTGGCTTTTAAGTTTTTATAGAAATAGAAAATATTTGGCTCTATTAATAAACATTTTATGCCACATTGAAAACTAATTTGAAATGTATTTTTAAGTTCGTTAAACTACTTACTACAGGATGCTAATGTACAGTTAACAATTTTTTTTTTTTTACAAACTTCCTAAAATCAAATTCTAAATATCAAAGTTACATTTAGGTCAAAAAGACTAATTTCTAGAGGGCCCTGCAAGTTTTCAAAAGACTTATTTCCTCTCCTTATAAAAAGGGACCTTTTAATTAGGATTAGTTGATATGTGTAAAAGTGTTGACAATTCTGACTCCATCTTTAGTCCACCATCTTGTTCAAGTCTGCTTAATGACCTCTTGGGGCTATATGTTCCAGGACCCTTAGAGATTAATATACAAAACTTAGAAACGCCCACCTAGGCTGGGATGGCGGAGGTTTGCATTGGTCTCCCACGAATCTGTTAGATCTAATAGTCTTTCCCCTTCCCAATGTACAGTTGGCACCACAAGATCTAATTAAATGTTAGCTGTCAGATGCATGTGAATCCTTTGATCTTGTTCATTGCCCTTCTGCCCATCCAGTCTATAAAATCTGTAGACTAAAGTCTGGACTTGGAGAATAGCTGCACAGCTCGAGTTCATTCTCTGTCCCATCCTTTCTATCAGTAACTTCCCCTGAATAAAACTCTATGTAAACTACATGGAGTCACATGCTTCATTTTTTCTGTATCAAAGTGCCTTATTAGTTTGGAGAATATTTTACAGCCCTTCCTCCACCTTCTAATAATGTGAAATTACATGGGAAGTACTGTCAAATGAGAAGTAATACAAAGCCTTGTTTATGTTTTACTTATATAAGTGTTGTAGAAATTGTAAAAAAAGAAAATCCCTAAAGTTCTGATATGTCTTGGTATAATGTAATCAGTCATAATTCTAATTATCTTGAAACGTTGTATGTCACAGAAATAACCAAATTTCCTTCTCAATTTCTTCATAATGAACTCTCATCAGCTCTCTAACCATTGCTATTTTTAAGTCTTTTGTCATTTATGCACAGTTATCATCTTAAGTGCTTCATTTTCAAAGACATTCATGAGAAAGACCTTGACAAATACTCTAGGACACAGGTTTTGATAAATTTAAGATCATGACACTGAACAGAATGAGTTCCTAAAACTTTAATGAAAACTGATTGCTTTAATGTTTCATTTTCCAGACTCCCAAAAACCCTTTTTTCTCCTCTCCTTCAAGCTATCTATAATTTACAGCAATTTGGTAAACTAGGTCTTTACCACAAAGGTTGAAGCATTTATCTTCTTCTCCTTATCCCTTCAGAATTCTGAAACTTTCATTTTTATTTTTCATGACAATGTATATATTTGCATAAAATCAGTAAGAATCTGTTCTCCTTATAACAAAACTCTCAATGCACCTAGCCCTTGCCTCTTTGACCCACAGCTGATAGAAGGAGATATACTTCAATACTAAAAAGGCCTAATTGCTTCTATTAAAATACCCATGATTGTGGTAGAGCATTCTCTCCAGAGTACACCCTGGAAATGAACACCATAAACATCACACCTTGCAACCTGGGGACTTCATCTATTCAAAAAGACATGTCCAGAAAGACTCTCTTCCACCCATTTGAAAGATCCCATCAGGTATTGTTAACTAACTCTTGTGCAGCCAAACACCAATAGGCATTTGGATTCACATGTTATATCTAAAGAAAGTACCGAACCCATTCTGGACCTCCACACCAACTGGTGACCTGAAAGTAAAGATTTCCAAGATTTGAAACAAATGACAGCTGAAGGAGATAGCTTTCCTAGGATGACAAGACCAGGCCTTTATATCCTTTTCTTGCTGCTGCTCCTTACTTTGTTTTTCCTCCCCTTTTTCTCTTGGAGAGGTAATGGTCTTATCCACATCTCCTAGTGTATTGCAAAAGTGGGTGTTGGATCTGTCACCAGAGACTCTAATCTGTTCACAATGTCAGAGACCAGTTCTCTTATTTGTAACTAATTTCTCTCTAGTCCCAAATACCACTGCTGATTTTATGCACAACCCTATGGATAGTACCCATGTGGTTAGGCTGTTACAACTAGGTGTTTCTATTCCTTGTTTCAACCTTTCCCCCCATCATAACCATACTAGCTCAACCGAACATTTCTATCTTTGTCAGTTGTACGACATTTGCTCCCCCACATGCTTTGCCTTACCTCAATACAATCTGTTCCCCAGCAACCTAAGGGAATACAAAGAGGTCTACACCTCTTTGAGAGGTGTTTAGAAAGGACCCCTTTAGGAAGGGATAACCTCTCACAGAATGTCATCCCAACTATTCTGACCCATGGTTTCAAAAGGTCAGTCAGGAAATTCCAGCTAATAAATCAATAACCAGACCTTACCTGGCATCCTCTATGCTCCACTTGGGTTTATTTTTGTTTGCAGTGGACAGCATTTCCCAGGGAAACATGAATGCTTAGATAGCTGGTAAATGGAAGTCAATGTGTATTGGGGCATTTAACTCTCCCTGGTAACATCTATAACAAATCAGAGGCCTCCCATTTGTCCACCCTATTGAGCGTCCCTGTCTGCCATAAATAGGAATGTCAAGGAGGCACACATGGGTTCTGGGTTTGTCTCCCTAAGGAAAGCCTTTCTTCCATGGATCACAGTAAGTGCCAATGGATGCATAATCAGAAATCTTCCTAGGGGCGCCTGGGTGGCTCAGCCATTAAGCGTCTGCCTTCGGCCCGGGTCATGATTCCAGGGTCCTGGGATTGAGCCCTGCATCAGGCTCCCTGCTCGCGGGAAGCCTGCTTCTCCCTCTCACACTTCCCTTGCTTGTGTTCCCTCTCTCGCTGTCTCTGTCAAATAAATAAAATAAAATCTTTAAAAAAAAATAGAAAAGAAAGAAAGAAAAAAGAAATCTCTTCCTAAATTTAGGAGACCTAGCTGACTCCACAACCAAAGCAATAATAGCCCAACGAGGATCACTTGACTCACTGGCTAAAGTAATTTTGTATAATCACATAGTCTTTGATTATCTACTTGCTCAACAAAGTGGTGTTTGTGCAATAGCGAGTACCTTTTGCACATGGATAAATTCTCCTGAGAAGTAGAAACCCAACTGCACAAAATTAGGCAATGAGTACATTGGCTGCAACAAATTCCACCTAACGATCTATGGTCTTTTAATTTATTTAGCGGGTTGCCTTCAGCCTTGGGTTCCCAATTTTGGACTATTACACAAACTGGAGTCGTTATTCTCTTCTCCTCTTACTCTGTATAATTGTAAACTTTGTCCCTATTGCCTGTCACATCTCTGCAGAAGCAATGCGCCAAACGGTGATGCTGACTCAGTGTTTTGAGAGGACCTCCAGTGTTTATACCCTTGAGAAGATACAGAATTTAGGTAAAAGATGCCAAAAAGTTCTCCCTCTTCTCCTTCCCTGTTACTCAAATGTGGCCTTGATGGTTTCTAATCAGTGCACTTTTCCTCCGACAGCGGAGATCACAACCAGGGAAGGTTATTCTTGGCACCAGGCGGCAAAACCACTAAATGCAGAGAACCTGACTTGATCAGCAACGCTTTTGAGGAACGGTCTGAATCACAAAGGGAAAATGTGAAAATGAGTAAAGGAAATCTCATTTAAAATAGAGTCAGGAAGCCCTGAAAGAGGAACTCTCATGCACATATCACTTATTGCAGCCTCTATCACCAGCAGGAAGTAAAAAGATAATTCTCATCTTGACAAGGGAGGACACTTTTCACAGTAGAATTTATCTTCTGCTTTTAAGAAGAAGGAAGATCTCTCCCTGCCCCAGCAACAATACACTAACTGCTGCCTTGCGGCCAAGGAGAAGCCACCACAACCTCAAACTCTTGTTCTCCCATGAACATTCTTTCAAGACAACCCTCCCCCATTTTCTCCTACAACCCCATAAAGGCTGACCTTCATTCTATCTCTTTGGTCTTTCATGTGGTTTGCCATACTGCTTTTCCTGAATAGCAATTCCTCTGCTATTCTCAAATAAATTCATTTTGCTAGTAAAATAATTGGCTATGTTGTTTTAAGTTTAACATCCATAAGAGCCATTCCTCTGACCCTGCCTCTCATTACCAATGCCCTTGTCCAGGTGCTTTGTTACCATGAACTGTGCTAAGCACACATGAACAAGTTTGTCCCTTCAGCCAGCCTGAAATAGCCCAGGCAGTCCAAAGGGATGGAGCCAGAGCCAGGACCAATACCTGCATAGGCTCCAGTGTGGAGAGGGTCAGCCCTGAAAATTACCCTGAAACAGAAGCTACGAACTGGCCACCATCGGTTCTGATTTGGACATTTTTCCAGAAGGGGTCCTGGGCTTCTCCAGTAACCAAGACTCCCAGGTGTCTCTTATTAGATGATACATGTCCCAGACAGCTTGCCTGGCCCCACCATGAGGCCAGGGGACTAGTATCCTCCAACTCTGTCTTCAGAGGGAATGTGTACATTTGCGTTTGTTAGGTTTAGAACAAGGCAGATGCCTAGTGTCCCCAAGATCTTCCTCCCATAACCTAGCCTCTCCTTACACTTGCTCTGTTCCAGGTCCCTGGATTCCCTGATCTATGGGACTTGTACAAGTGCAGTATGTACCCATCAGCTGGCCTTGGGCAGCCTGGCCCTCCAGGCCTGTGGAGCTCCTGCTGGTCCCCACTGCCTGCACATCACCTCCTGCATAGTGGGAATCTACCCCCTGAAAAACTTTGAGGTGTCGGCTTTTGGACTGGTCACCTTATGGGTTCTCTAGCTTCTCCAAAATCCAGGCTCAAAGGTGCCTCTCATTGGAGGATATCCAGACCAACTGACCTGGCCCCACCTTCAAAGGATAGTACAGCTTTGCCTTAAGGGCAATATGTGCCTTTGTGTAGGTTAGGGCTTGGAATTAGGTAGATGCCTTAGACTCCCAAAAGCCAATTCCATGGCCAGGCTTCTCCTGACACATTCCCTGTAATAGATCCCTTACTACTCTGACCAGGACAGCTTACACATGTACTGTATGCACCCCATCATCAAACCTCTATAATAAACTGTGACAAACATGTAAAAGGCAGGAGAACAACAGCAAATGTGCCTGACTCACTAACCCTACCAAAATTACCTAAGAGGTAGTTTTGGGGTAAAACGGATTATACATAAACTTCCTGAGGATCCCGAGAGACATATGGAAGACTTAGTCTGGACAAAACTTAACATTAAGGACACTCCAGATGTTGGCCTGATCACCAAATCCAGTGAGTTATATCCTGTATTAAAAAGAGCAACTAGGGAGATTAGGAAGAGGGCAGAGTAGGATAACTAACCCTGAGCTTGCCTCAGCCCATGGATTCAACAAGATAACATTCACATCAGTGTAAATAACCCAGAAAACAACCCAAAGGCTAGTAGAGCAAACTCCACAACTAAAGGTAGAGAAGAGGCCACATCTAAGAAGGTAGGAAGGACAAAGACACAGTTTGGGAGTGAAATGGACCGTGACCATCTGCGGTCCAGAGGGAGCTCGGAGAAGGGTAAGAAATAGACTGTCACAACAGGGAGGGGCTGAATTTCATGAGTTCTTACAACCAGCAGGTCTTAAAGCCTGGAATTTTAAAAATCCAAGCACTTGGCTCTGGGAGAGCCCGGAGGGCTTTAGGAAGCTGAGTCCCAACCCTTAAAGAGATAACACGATAAACAGCTGAGATACAGAGTAGAAGCAGTAGTTTGAAAAACGTCTTGGGCATACAGGAGAGGGAGTTATTTATTCATCTCAGAGTGTGTCCTAGAAAGGCAAGAATAGTAGGGAGACTCCTTCAGGAGCAAAGGAGCTGGTAAGCACCATTTCCCTTGCCTACCCCCCAACATAAACACATGGCCACCTGTTGGGAATCAGTACAGTACCCTACACTCACCACCTAACTTGCTTATACCAAGCCCTGCTCCCTGCACTTCCTCAGATCTGCTCTTCCCAGTCACACTTGCCTCAATCTCCATGCTAGGAGTCCCTCCCCTAGAAGACTCATGCAAACCCCACCAACACTTCATCTCTTAACCACAGGTTGTGTAGGGCCTTCTGGCAGCCGCAGGTCTCATTTCACAAGCAGACCAGCACACACCTTGTTAAAATGTACTCCACCCAACCCCGCTGGGGCCAAACACTGCCCACAACAAAAAGCCTCTGAAGATGATTGAAAGAAAAAGTGGCCAGGACGCAACAGCAAGGCATAGAAAACACACATAGGAGATACTCCCTGAAGCATAAGATCCTGGGGAACAGGGGACACTACACTGCAGGGCATTATAAGATCTCTTATTCATAAGGTGATTACCTTCATGAGTGGAAGACATAGCTGACTTTGCTAACACACTAAATCAAAGACACAAAATGAGGAGACAGAGGAATATGTCCCAAATGAAAGAACAGGACAAAACCATAGCAAGAGACCTAAGTGAAATGGATAAAAAAGAAAAAAAGAACCAATCAAAGATAAAGATTAAAAATACACTTAATGGAAAAGCAGGCTAAAAGATGCAGAGAAATGAATTAATGACTTGGAAGACAGAGTAATGGAAATCAATCAAGTTGAGCAAATGGGAGGGGAAAAAATATGAGAGTTGAGAATAGACTTAGGGAATTCAGTGACTCCATCAAGCATAACAACATAGGCATGATAGGGATCCCAGGAGAAGAGAAAGGAAGGGGGTGCAGAAAATTTATTTGAAGAAATAACAGCTGAAAACTTCCCAAATCTGGAGAAGGAAACAGATATCCATATCCAGGAGGTATAGAAATCCTCCAACAAAATCAACCAAAGGAAGTCCATATCAAGACACACAGTAATTAAAATGGCAAAAAGTAGTGATAAACAAAAAAATTTAATAGCAGCAAGAGAAAACAAGACCGTTATATACAAGGGAAAGCCCATAAGGCTATCAAGGGATTTTTCAGCAGAAACTTTGCGGGCCAGAAGGAAGTAGCAGGATATATTCAAAGTGCTAAAAGAGAAAAATCTGCACCCAAAGAATACTCTATCCAGCAAGGCTATCATTTAGAATAGGAGAGAGAAAGAGTTTCTTAGACAAACAAAAACCTAAAGGAATTAATAACCACTAAGCTAGCCCTACAATACTAAAGGAGATTCTTCAAGTGGAAAGGAAAGGTCATAAGTGAGAGTATGAAAACTAGGAATAACAAAAGCAGTATTAATTTTTACCTGTAAAAAAAAATCCATCAAGAGATTTACAGTATAAAAGGATGTAAAATATGTCACCATATACCTAAAACATGGGGGAGAGAGGAGTAAAGAATGGGTTCAAACATAAACAACCATCAACTTAATATACACTGCTATATGCAGAAGATGTGTATGCAGACCTAACTGTAACCACAAATCAAAAGTCAGCAATAGATATGCAAAGAATCAAAAGGGAACCCAAGCATATGACTAAAGAAAACCAGCAAACCATGAAAGAAAGCAAGAGAAACAACAGAGAAAAACTACAAAAACAACCACAAAACAAGAAACAAAATGGCAATAAATACATATCTGTCAACAATTACTTTGAATGTAAATGGACTATATTCCAATCAAAAGACATAGATTGACAGAATGGATTAAAAAAAAAAAGACCCATTTATATTCTGCCTACAAGAGACTCATTTCAGACCTAAGATACATGCAGACTGAAATTGATGAGATGGGAAAACATTTATCATGCAAAAGGATGCCAAAAGAAAGCTGGAGTAGCAATATTATATCAGACAAAAAAGACTATATCTTAAAATTTTATTTCTTTGTCAGGGAGAGAGAGAGAGCACACAAGCAGGGAGAACAGCAGGCAGAGGGAGAAGCAGGCTCCCCACTGAGTGAGGACCCTGGGATCATGACCTGAGCAGAAGGCTGACACTTAACCAACTGAACCACACAGGCATCCCCAAAAAAGACTTAAGAAAAAAGGCTGTAACAAAGGGACAGAGAAGGATACTATATAATCATAAATGGTACAATTCAACAAGATATAACATTTGTAAACATTTATACACACAATATGGGAGCACCCAAATACATAAAGCAGCTAATAACATAAAGCAAGTCAACAATAGTAATACAATAATAGTAGGGGACTTTAGTACCCCACTTATATCAATGGAGAGATCATCCTAACAGAGAAACAAGGAAACAGTGGCTTTGAATGATGCACTGACCAGACGGATTTAACAGATATATTCAGAACATTCCATCCTAAAACAGAATACACATTCTTTTCAAGTGCATATGGAACAATCTCCAGAATACATCACATATTAGGCCATTCAATTCAAATTAGGCCAACAAATTCAAAAAGATCAAAGTCAAACCATGCATCTTTTTTTGACCACAACGCTATGAAACTAGAAATCAACTACAAGAAAAAATCCGGAAAAAACCCCACAAATACATGGAGGTTAAATACTACTAAACAACAAATGGGTCAATAAATAAGTAAATAGAGACAAATAGAATATGAAAACACAATGGTCCAAAATCTTTGGGATGTAGCAAAAGCTATTCTATGACGGAAGTTTATAGCAATAAAGGCCTATCTCAAGAAACAGGAAAAATGTCAAACAACCTAACTTTACACCTAAAGAAGCTAGAAAAAAAGGAACAAAGTCCAAAACTAGCAGAAGGAAGGAAATAATAAGGATTAGAACAGAAATAAATGAAAGAGATTTAAAAAAAAAATAGAACAGATCAAAGAAACCAAAAGCTAGTTTTTTGAAAATATCGACAAAATTTGATACCCTTTTGACCAGACTCAGTAAAAAGAAAGAGAACTAGAGAGAGAGGGAGAGGGGACCCAAATAAATAAAATCAGAAATGAAGGAAGAAAAATAACACCTCAGGAATACAAAAGATTATAAGAGAATGTTATGGAAAATGATATGTTAACAAATTGGACATCCTAGAAGAAACAAATTCCTAGAAACATAACCTCCCTAAACTGAATCAGGAAGAAACAGAACACTTGAGCAGACTGATGACTAGCAATGAAATCAAATCAGTATCCAAAAACTCCCAATAAACAAAATTTCAGGATGAGATGGCTTCACAGGTGAATTCTACCAAACATTGAAAGAAGAGTTAATATCTATTCTTCTCAAACTATTCCAAAAATAGAAAAGGAAGGGAAAGCTTCCAAATTCATTCTAACAGCCAGCATTACCCTAATAACAAAACCAGATAAAGACACTACAAAGTAAACTATAGGCTAATATCTATGATAAACATATATGGAAAATGCTCAAAATATTAGCAAACCAAATCCAACAAACATTTGAAAAAAATCATTCATCACAATCAAGTGAAATTATTCCTGGGATGCAAGATAGTTCAGTATTTGCAAATTGATCAATGTGATATATCATGTTAACAAGAGGAAGGATAAAAACCATATGATCATTTCAATAGATTTAGAGAAATAATTTGACAAAGTACAACATCCATTCATAATAAAAACTCTCAACATATATAATAAAGGCCAAATAATAAAGGCCAGTCTATGAAATCATAAAGGCCAGCTCAAAATAATAAAGGCCATCTATGAAAAACTCACAGCAAACATCATACTCAATGGTGAAACACTGAGTGCTTTTCCTCTAAGATCAAGACCAAGACAAAGATGTCTATTTTCATTGCTTTTATGCAACATAGTCCTGCAAATCCTAGCCATAGCAATCAGACAAGAAAAAGGAATAGAAGGCATCCAAATCAGTAAGGAAAAAGTAAAATATTCACTATTTGCAGATGACATGATACTATACATAGAAAACCCTAAAGACTCCACCTAAAGACTCCACCAAAAATTTACTAGACTCCACCAAAAATTTACTAGACTCCACCAAAAATTTACTAGACTCCACCAAAAATTTACTAGAACTGAAAAATGAATTCAGTAAGGTTGCAGGATACAAAAATCAATGTACAGAAATGTGTCATTTTTATATACTAATAACAAAACAACAGAAAGAAATTAAGAAAGCAATCACATTTACAATTGTGCCAAAAATAATAGAATACCTATGGATAAACTTAACCGAGGAAGTGAAGGACCTGTACTCTGAAAACTGTGAGACAGTGATGAAAGATACTGAAGACAGCACAAACAAGTGGAAAGATATTCCATGCTCATGGACTGGAAGAACAAATATTGTTAAAATGTCCACATTACCCAAAGCAATCTACAGATTTAATGCAATCCCTATCAAAATACCAACAGCATTTTTCACAGAACTAGAACAATCTTAATATTTTTATAGAACCACAAAAAACCCCAAACAGCAAAAGTAATTTAAAAAAAAAGCAAAATTGGAGGCATCACAATTCCAGATTTCAAATTATATTACAAAGCTATAGTAATAAAACAGCATTTTACTGGCATAAAAATAGATCAAGGGAACAAAATAGAAAACCCAGAAATAAATCCACATTTATACGATCAATTAATCTTTGATAAAAGAGGCAAGGATATGCAATGGAAAAAAGTCAGCCTCTTCAATAAATGGTGTTTGGAAAACTGGACAGCTACATGCAAAAGAATGAAACTGGACCACTTTCTTACAGCATACACAAAAATAACCTACATGTGAGACCTGAAACCATAAAGACGGTAGTAGTTTCTTTGACATAGGCCATAGCAACATCTTTCTAGATATGTCTCCTGAGGTAAGGGAAACAAAAACAAATATAAACTACTGTGACTACGTTAAAATAAGAAGATTCTGCACAGCAAAAGAACCAATCAACAAAACTAAAAGACACCCTCCTGAATGGGAGAAGATATTTGCAAATGACATATCTGATAAAGGGTTAGTATCCAAAATATAGAAAGAACTTGTACAACTCAACACCCTAAAAACAAATAATCCAATTTCAAAATGGGCAGAAGACATGAACAAACATTTCTCTAAAGAAGACAGCCAGATGGCCAACACATGAAAAGATCCTCAACATCACTCATCATCAGGGAAAGGCAAATCAAAACTACAATGAGATATCATTTTACACCTGTGAGAATGAATAAAAATCAGAAACACAAGAATCAGCAAGTGTTCAAGAGAATGCAGAGAAATAGGAACCCTTGTGCACTGTTGGTGGGAATGCAAACTGGGGCAGCCACTGTGGAAAACAGTATGGAGGTTCCTCAAAAAGTTAAAAATGGAACTATCCTATGATCCAGTAATCACACTACGATGTACGCCCAAAATACAAAAACTAATTCAAAAGGATACATACACCCCATTGTTTATTGAAGCATTATTTACAATAGCCGAATTATGGAAGCAACTCATCCAAGCATCCATCAAGAGATGAACCAATAAAAAAGTGGTATGTATACAGAATGGATTATCCAGTCATAAAAAAATGAAATCTTGCCATTTGCAACAGGGATGGAGCTACAGAGTATATTGCTAAACAGACTAAGCCAGTCAGAGAAAGACAAGCACTGTATGATTTCACTCATGTGTGGAATTTAAGAAACAAAACAGAGGCACAAAAGAAAAAGAGACAAACCAAGAAACAGGCTCTTAACTACAGAGAACAAACTGATGGTTACCTTAGGGGAGGAGGTGGGGGATGGGTGAAATGGGTAATGGAGCACCGAGTAATGTATGGAAGTGTTGAATCACTTTATTGTATACCTGCAACTAATATAACACTGTATGCTAACTGTACTGGAATTAAAATAAAAAACATTAAAAATCCACCAGGAGAGCTTGAGATATCTGGATTAGTTGTGATGGTATCACAAACATAAAATCAGATCAGGGGACACATTTCACATGAAAACCAATACATGAATGGGCTAAGAAACAAGGCATAATGTGGAATTTCTAATTACCATACAACCCAACTGCCTCTGGATCAGTTCAAAAGTGTATGAAAGTTTGGACTAAAATGATGCAGAAGGCAGCAAGATCTCTAAACCATAAATACAGAAAGGTGGGAAAACTTATTGAGTTAATATTGCAGACATCCATGGAGATAGGAATTAGCACTAACAACACTGCAGAATCAAAATTAATCTAATTTAAAAACATAATCATATGGAGTACTGCAGAAATTATAGCATCTGCCCCGCAAACACACACAAAGTCTACTGGTTGACCAAAGAAGAAAGAATATTACACCAAACTAAGGAAAATAACAAAGCCTCTATAAAAATTTCAGGCATGGAGAACACCATGTTTTACTGTATCAACACTAGCCTACCATGATGCAGGATGATTAAGCTCAGGGCAATATTGGCAATAATTATGGCCCAATATTGACATAAACTATAAATCTCCTTGAGTGGCAAGAAAAATAGCTACAAAGAATTGTAAATTTATAGGACACGATCTTAATTTTGTAGGCATGAGTCATCTGCTATGATTAACCCCATAAATTTTACTATGTGGGTCAGTGCAGCATGCTACCTACTGGCCATACTATTTTGCTTACTGCTCACTATTGGATACCATACTCACTGCAGCTTTGGATACTTTCCTGACATCTCCAGCAATGGTGGCCATGCCCTCAGTACAAAATTGAATGCCGCATTCTGCTCCGGAGACTACCCCAGAGTCTGTGACATCGCTTTCTCCTCCACAGATTACCACCCCACTCACACCTTATGGCAAATGAGGACTCAACGTCACCAGCATGACCAAATCAACCTTTCCACACTTCCCCTTTGCTACAAAGCACCATGTACTCACTGTGAAACCTTCAATCAATGGAGAAACTAAATACCCAGGGAAATTGATTAGAAAAAAAAAAAAAACCCAGCGGAAACTTCCACTTCAATCTCCACTAGAATCAATGAGGATCCCAAACAACATCCCCTATTAGAAGCTGACTTGAAGGAGAAAGATTGGCCTGAACCACTGTCTCCTGGTATCATAAACCACTGTATGTAGGGGCCCCCTGGGTGACTCAGTTGGTTAAAAATCTACCTTTGGCTCAGGACACTATCCCAGGACCCTGGGATCAAGCCCCACATTTTCTCTTAGGCTTCTTGCTCCGTGGGGAGTCTGCCTCCTCCCTGTGTTTGTGCTTTCTCTCTCGCTCTTAAATAAATAGATAAAATCTTAAAAAAAAAAAAAAAAAGAAAGAAAGAAAGAAAAGAAAACCCAGCTCACAATGTATATACCAAGGCAACCAGGTACTGACTTGTAGTTTTTATCTTACTAAATTGAGTGTAGCACTGGACACATGCCAGAGATTCTGAAAATACATCAATTTAATTCCTTGCTTACTTTGTGTAGTAACACTTTATTTTATAAAAGCAACTGCTGAATACCTAGAATAGGCAATTATACTTGTAAATATAAATTAGCCAAAAAATTGATCATTTACTATACTTTCAACTTATACTGTTTAATCCATAGTCACCTATTAGAAAACAAAGAATGCATTCATGTACACTATGTCCAGACTTTAGAAGAACAGAGACCACCTTGTAAGGTCTACAGAGGACACATAGGGAACAGCATATAACATATCATTATCCTTGGTGGTACACATCAGGCTTCGCTCTCACACCACAATTTCTACTCCAAGAATATGGGAACTTACATTAAGAAAACCTCTCATGATCATAATGGAAGCTGTACTAGTGCCTACACTTTGCAATGTACAGAACTTTCAACTGAGATATAGATCCCCAAGTTGTGCTCAGTTTTATCGATCGTTGTTTATGCCCAATTTACAAACTATGCCATAAACAGATTTGCTAAGGAAGGAAAAACCCCCCAGTTCTTTGCTGGACCAGTAAGAGGCTTAGGTGAAAGAACAATGGCAGCTACTTTTCTCAGTTCCAAATTGATCAAATCACATTAAGCTTTAATGTTTTTGAAATCAAGCAATCCCAATTTAACACACATTAATGGCAGCTTTGTCATCCGTGGGTATATAGATGGATAAAATTAGCAACAGATTACAAAACACAAATGAATTTCACACAGAAGGAAATAGAGCAATAAGAATGTGACAGAAAGCAGTTTGAGAAAATGCTAAAATTAACAAAATACTAAAAATGACATAAAAGACGTTTCTCTATATGTACATCGTCAATTTCTGGAGTTAAGATGGATTGTTATTTAGAAGACTCTTGGAATAGCTATAATCTTGAGGCAACACTGGTCATCTCATATAACAGAGAACCCAACCAGAAGTAGATACCAGGTATCCCAATGTCTGATTTCTTGGGCAACTGTGAAATTCGAATATTGGCACATAAGGGGGGAAAATGACACTGGATTACCTCACTTTCGTGGTTCTCCATTGTCAAAAAGGAGAGTGGTGCCTCCAAGCCACAGAAAGCCTTTCCATGATTTAAAAAAAATTTTTTTTGTTTTTTTTTTTTTGTTTTTTTTTAAGACTTATTTATTTATTTTAGAGAGAAAACATGAGCAGGGTTTGGGGCAGAGGGAGAGAGAGAATCCTCAGACTGACTCCCTGCTAAGCGTGGAGCTTGACACCGGGCTCGATCTCAGGCCTCTGAGATCATGATCTGAGCCAAAAATCAAGAGTCAGCTGCTTAAGTGACTGAGTCACGCTGGTGCCCTGAAGGAAAGCATGTTCTTAAGGAAGTATTGGCGGAATGGAACACAAATACCTTTATGACTGCTAGACCTTGGATAAACCAATTATGCAAGGCCCTATGACTATGGCCTTGATGCCTTCTCAACCAGTTACAAATGAAAAATTGGACCAGGATACTATGCTTTAAGCCAGTCCTCACCCTAACCTGTTGGAGTCAAGGGGAAAATAAGGAACACAACACGATGGGATGTGTAAAAATAGAACAGGCAATAAATATGACAACAGAAGCAAAAAGATATTATTTGAGGTCAACAGATGATAAAAAACCTACTAAAATAACTAGAAATATTTCACATCGAACCTCCTAAAATTAATCCAACAAATTATATTGTTATGTTATTGGCTTGTGAAGTTCACAACAGTGAACCAATGTTCAATGCATCGTTGGCAAAGACAAGTCAGTCTTTGAGCATTATGTGTTTTCCACAGCAAACCCGCTATGAGGTGGAATATGCCCTTTGTGTAGGTTAGGTTTGGCATGAGGCAGATGGCAGGTACCCCAACAGCTTGCCCTGGTACCCCAACAGCTTGCCCTGTGACAAGGCCTCACTTGGCACTGGCCTGTTTCAGCTTCCCGGCTCCCCCGACAGCTCTGCCCAGTGCTAGCAGTCTGCGCTCTGTCCGCCGCCCTGGGCAGCGGGCCACATCCACAGCCACCTGCATTACCTCAAGAGGAGAGGGAGCCCACCCTTTCACAATCACCCTGAAGTTGTGGCTGAGATAGCCAAGGGAGTCCTCACATGTCCTTACTGTTGGCTGGCGTCCCAGGCCTCTGCGACAGCCATGACTCCCAGGTGTCTCTTATGGGAGGGTACCTCAGCAGCCGCCCCATCTAGCCCCAGGAAGGCAGGCCAGACTCCCCCAGCTCTGCCTTCAGGGGAAGCACACACACTTGGGCAGACCAGGGTTTGGTATTAGGCAGGCTCCAGGAACTTCCAAAAGCCCCCTCCTGTGGCCCGGCCTGGCCCAACACCACCCTGTTCCAGGTCCTGGCCACCCTGAACTGTACCTCCCCGTCATGCACACTCTGTGCCTTGTCAGCCAGTCCTGGGCGGCTGGGGCACTCCCGTCCTGTGGAACTCCGTATACACCAACACCTTCTGAACCGCCTCAGGGTAGAGAGAACCCTCCCACCAAAAATATTTCGGAGGCCGCAGCAGTAATTCCCCATTTGGCCTGGATGCCTGATGAGGTCCAGAACAGCCTCAGCAATCGAGGCTCCCCAGGGTCTGTTCCTGAAGGACACCCTAGCTAGTCCTCCCAGCCCTGCCCCAGCAGCACAGTCCAGATCCCCCCAGTTTGACATTCTGGAGGAATATGTGCATTTGTGTATGTAGGCGTTTGGAATGGGGCACCTTCTTTGTACCTCCAACAGCCCCCTTGCATCACCCAGCTGCTCCAAACACTTGCCCCGTTCCGGGTGCCTGCCTACCCTGACCAAGCCTACCCTGACCCAACCAGCTAGCCTTGCGCCGCCAGGGCCTCCAGCGGTGAGGAGCTGGGGCCACCCTCAACCACTTGCTCCGATGTCAGGCTCGAAGCATCATCAAATACAGAGAGGGAAGGTAGTAGCAGTCAGAGAGATTTTCCTGGTTTGTAGTTTGAAGGTCTCTGCTGATCTTTTTGAATGGCCCATAGAGCAAAAGGCATGAAAATTACCTTGATGTGATCCATTGTGCTGATTTTCCTGAAGGTGACATCAAGTCATTCATATACAGTTTGCAGGGCTTCAAGGAAAAAAAAAACAGTCTGTTTTAATTCTCATTTATTCTAAGTCAAAAGGATGGGAGAAAATTGGAAACGTTGGTTAGAGAGTTGTAGTCAGTCATCAGAAGAATTCAGAATCTAGTCTAGTTTACAGGTAGAAAACAAAACCTCAAAGACAATCAACAGAAGTAGAATCTGATATCCACAAAAGTGTTATTGAAACATTTTTCTCTCTCAAGTCCCCCTCATTTTCAAACTTAGCCAAACTAAGACTAACTTGTCTGTAAGTTTACTTTTAATAAATCTGACCTGGTGCTTTACGTAAAGGCAGCAAGTACAGTGACTGATCGTATAGGGTCTTCTAAATCTGACTTCTTGGAACTTTTCTTTTCTCTTTAGACAGTCAGAGGGGGAGGGCAGAAGGCGAGGGAGAGAATCTTATGCATGTCCCATCCCCAGCGCAGAGCCCAACAAAGAGCTTGATCTCATGACCCTGAGATAGTGACCTGAGCCAAAATCAAGAGTGGGATCCTTACCGGACAGAGCCACCCAGGTGCCCCTGCTGCAACTTTTCATAAGGAATCTTCGAATTGAACTTTTAATAGCTTCTTGAGGCTAAGAAGCCTGGAGAAACACTTACCATCAGACTGTGTCTGCAATACCTAGAAGTTTGGGTTACCTCCTCTTTTCTTGAGGTCCCCAAGATATCCTGGGGTTCTAGTACCGGCAATGAAGTTGATCTTCCTTACTTACCTGATAAGCAAAGTGTCAGGCTGATATTTCCAAGGGGCTTTACTGGCTCCGTAAAGTCAACCTCAGTTCCTTAAAGCTGTCTGGTCCTATCTGAGTCTATGCATGCTTCCCTCACATATGACATTCCAGTCAAAGCCTTCGTAATATAACCAGTGGTTCCAACTGCATCCTGTTACCAGAACAGATTCTTATTGAATTGATGCAAATAAATATACTGCCATGAAAATTATAAGAAGACCCACTGAGAGTTTCCACATTCTGAGGAGATCCGGTAGGGAAAAAGAACACAAAGGTTTCAATTCTGCTTACAGAAGTAGAATTTACTGAAATGCTATAAATCAATTAGCTTAAGAGAAAAAAAGTTTCCTTAAATCTGGATATAAAACATTTTTAAAAGTCAATGTTTCTAACCAAAAGTCATAATTATATTATTTCTCTTCCTCAGTTTATTCACTCACGTGTAATTCTTCTTGTTTTGCTTGAATCCAGTTTTTCCATTAATTCTGGAGTTTTTAAAGATCTTAAAGTTCTTAGAAACCTATATTCTAGAGTCCTTTTCATGAATTTCCTTGAAGATGAAGCATATTTGTAGTAACACTTTTACAAAAGCATCTGAATAAAAGTATAAAGCTGTCTGTAAATGATAAAAGAGTTAAAAATGGCAATGGTTAAAAATTTGATTAGAGTTCACACAATGCAATCAAGAAGGAAATTTGGTTATTTCTGTGACACACAGCCATTCAAGATATTAAGCAGAATTATAAGAGATAACACAATTACATATAAAATCTAAGCAACTTCATACAATTTCTGGATTATTTTAATACTTTAGAGTTGCAAGACAAAGACAGCTGTTTTTAATTTCCACAAAGTAGTGGATTACAACCTGAATAGCAAGGGACTCACCTGCCTTTGTAAATCAAACTTGCTTCTTTGTATCAGGGAGATATATAACTAAAATGGGAATCAATATTTATGCCTTTGAAAAGTCTGTACAAAGCTTTTTTTTTTTTTTTTTTAAACACAAAGCCTCTTTCTGAGTACACAATTTAACCTCGGCTTCTATTAGTCCCTGAACATTGACCTCCTGCTGACCACTTGTACGAGGGCCTAGGAAACATTGTGGTCATCAGTTTTATCTGTGTGGGTGCGGGGGGTGCCGGGGGGTGCGGGGGTGTTGTGGATGGCCACTGATCTTCCTAATTCCTCTCTAAATTTGGTAGGAACTTCTGAAAGTGGAAGTAAAAGGACTTTTACAGTGTAAAGGATCTGCTGCTATCCAGAGGACATAAAATTTGTTGTGTGGGTGGTGGGGGTGGGAGTGTCCAGGATACATCTGCAAAGGACACTGCATAGAAATGCCTGACGCTGGCAGGGCCCAATTACGAAGCCCTGGAAAGTCAGAGCAAAGCAAGCCTTACTGTCAGTCTTGGGTGCTTTTGTTAAATTTATTTCCTGGCTTTCGGCATTTACATGAGTAACCTGTGTACTTTGAACCTGTGATTAGGCTGTGGGGCTCTGTGTAAATCTCGTAGGGAAAAGGGAAATTAAAACAGGCAGATGGGGCTGGATTTCAAGGAGGAGGATTTACATTGGATGTGGACAATAATTTTTATCTTAAGTCAAATTACTGTCCTTTCACCTTGACAAGGGAACTTCAAAGGCTAGCCATTATCCTAATAGAATTGAGGATGCTCTGTAAATAATATTTTTCTTTCAAATATAGCCAATTTAAAGGATTCATCATCTGGCCACAATGACTAGAACCTTAATCATCTCAATCGTGACTCAAACCCATAAGCCTTTTTATGGGAAGACCCAAAGGCCTAAGACAGCAAAAGCCTTCACTGCACAAGAAGTAAAGATGGTATAGAGACCCACAATTCTGTGACATGGGGAAGACACTATTCTAAGGAGACTTCTCCAGCAATAACAAAGGTTAAGATGACAAAGGTCCCTTATGGGCTGGGACCTCTTATAACAAATTCCCTTGAGAGTTGGCATGGGCAGACAATGCTTATAATAGTCTCAGAACCCCACTAGACTTGATGGGACACCAAGAGGCACTCTTGTAATTGCATCTTTTGGATGGTGGAGGCCAGAGAGAATATTCTCACTAGCTACAAACCAAAGCTCTTAGGACATAAAACAAGACAAAAGGAAAAACCTCCTCTAGCTTTTACACAGAGGCCCCACAGTAAAGGTTGTCTAAAGAGACGCAGCTATGATGGTAATTGTGAACCCACCAGTCTGTGAGGCCTACTCAAACAGCAGGCTGATTGGACCTATGCCTGTGTTCTTTTCTACAGTAATTCTTTTTTTTTTTACGACAAATGACACAAAAGACAAGGACAAAGAAAAACCGGCCATCTCTGGATGGAAATGGATCTCTCAAGCCAAGAGAATTCTACCAACATCACCAGAGTCCTTAAGGCCAAGGAACTAGTTCCACAAATATTTTCTCTGCTAACCTGAATTTAGCCCGTGCAGGCTGAGCCCCAGTACGTGATGTGGTGATGAGGATTCTTACCTTCTGCCAGCTTCTGTCAGATGTCCCATCGTCTCTCAGCTGCAGCAGCGTCCAGCCAGTGAGTGTTTATCCCGCTGACTCTGCCAGCTGTTGCTGAGGAAAAATTATGCTCCCCCCTTCAAGAGTCTTCCCTGTGATCTAAGAATTAAATTGACAAGACACATGGGGCACCTGGGTGGCTCAGTCCGTTAAGTGTCTTCCTTCAGCTCAGGGCACGATCCTGGGGTCCTGGGATTGAACGCTGGATCGGGCTCTCTGCTCACCAGAGAGTCTGCTTCTCTCTCTCCCTCTGCTGCTCTCCCTGCTTGTACTCTCTCTCTGTCAAATAAATAAATAAAATATAAAAAAAATTAAACCGACAAGACACAGATTAACAGGAGAAAAACAAAGTCTAATTCCATGCACAGAGAAGCCTGATATTAACACTGAGATCCAAGGAAACCACCGAGGCAGGCAGCCTCAAGGCTTTTTTAGACCTAGAAACAGTGTATCTGTGATGAATTGATAGTACAAAGAAAACTCATATTTGCAAGCTTCAATTTTAAAGAAATTCTATCAGAATTTGAGCTGGGGTAGTAAAATTAGTAAAAGTAACAAGGTGCCTACACAGCCTTCTTAGCTCTGAATTCCTTATCTGCCGATTAAAATTTATCTTACATCCTGGAACAGGGAGGATACCTTTCACCTGAGAGATTTATTTCCTACTTTCTAGAGACAAAAGGGTCAGAGCGTTATTCTTGCACTGGCTGTGACTTTAATCCAAAATACTACGCTGAAGTGGCACATTTGGGGGCAGCCTGCCTTTTGCCCCCACGTGCATATTTGTGTTAGATTAGGGCTTGGAATTAAACAGATGACTTGGACCTACTGTGGCGCACACCACTGACCTGGCCTCTCCCAACACTTGCCCCATTCCGTCCCTGGCTACTCTGACCTGCCTATCCCACCCACCCAGTCCCCACCTTGACAGCTGGCCTTGGGCGGCAGGTGGCAGTCCAGGCTCCAGTGTTCCAGGAGGACCCCAACCACCGGAATGGGTGGGAGGAGAATGCTCTGGGAAACTTTTTATGAGGCCGCAGATTTAAATTGGCAACAGTCAGTCCCCATTTGGATTAGCTGCCAGCAATCAAGGCTCCCAGGTATCCGTAATGGGAGGGTTCCTAGACCATCCTGCCTTACCTGCCCTGGCAAGGCAGTCTAAATACCTCCTCTCTGCCCCCAGGGCGAATATGCACATTTGTGTAGATTAGTGCTTAGAGTTAGACAGATGCCTTGGACACCCAACAATGTACTCCCATGATCCAGCGTCTGCACAGATTCCTGTTGCAGATTCCTGCCTACCCTGACCTGAGCAGCTTGAGAATGTGCGGTACACTCACTCCCCGTCAGCCCGCTGAGGGCAGCCAGGGCCCTCCAGGCCAGCAGAGCTAGGGGGAGTCAGAACGACCTGCATCACCACCAGGGCAGAGGATGCCCCCCCTCCCCAAAATCTGAGATGGCAGCTTTAAACTTGTGACAGTCCCCATTTGGACTGCTACTTGATGGGGGTCCTAAGCTTACCAGGCATGCAGGTGTCCAAGGGTCTCATATTGGAGGAGACCCTGCCCAGGGGGTCCAGCCCCACCTTGGCAAGGAAGTCCACTCTCCTTCAGCTGGCCATAGGCTACAGAGCTGCAGTCCAGGCCCCTCAAGCTCTAGAAAAATCCCAGGCACCCGCATGGCCTCATGGTGGATGGAGTTCACACCAGGAAAATCTTTCTGAGGTAGATTTAAACAGGTGACAGTCAGTCCCCATTTGGTCTGCCTCCCTGATGGGGTCCCAGGGTTCTCCAGCCATCAAGGCTCCCAGATAGCTCTTCCTGAGGGTACCCTAATCATCCTATGTAGACCCACCCTGGCAAGGTAGGCCAGATTCCTCCAGTCCCACCCTCAGGGGAAATATGCACATTTGTGAAAATTAGCACTTGGAATTAGACGCAAGTACTGCCAGTAGCCTGCTCCTGTGACCTGGCCTCTCCCTACCGCTCCGACGACCTGTGCCACCCACATATGCACGGTCTGCACTCTGTCAGCTGGTCTTAGGCTGCTGAAACTTCTAGGTCTGTTGGGTTGAGGCTGTTCTCCAAAACCTGCATAGCCTCCAGGGTGGCAAGTGCCCACTCCTTATAAATCTTTCCAAGGCTGCAGCTTTAATCTGATGACAGTCTCATTGGGCTGAATGCCTGATTGGTCCCTGGCTTCTCCATCCCTTTAAGGGTTCCAGGCATCTGTTATTAGAAGGTACTCTGACCATCCCTCTGTACCCAGCCCTGGCAAGTCAGCTCAGGTCCTTCAGTTCTGTCTTCAGGGGGAATATGCACCTTTGTGTAGGTTAAGGCTTGGAATTCGGCAGATGCCCAGTACTCCCGATAGCCCCCTCCTATGAACCAGCCTTGCCCTCCATTGTCAGCCTGCTGAGGCTGTGCATGCTCAAATCACACCCTACAGGCTGCAAGGGGCACTCCAGGCTATGGAGCTCTGCAGAACCCCGAGCCCCAGAATGAATGGCCTCTGGATGTTGAAAGCCCACAATCTGATCATATTTCTAGCGCTCCATTTTAAACTGGGGACTGTTAGTCCCCATTTGGATGGCTGCCTGAGAGTAACTTCCCCAGTAATCAGGGCTCTCCGGTGTTTCTTATTGGAGGGTACCTAGACCATCCTGGCCCAGGCCCACCCTGGCAAGGCAATCCAGATTTCTCCAGTTCTGCTCTCAGGCAGAATATATGCATTTGTGTAAGCTAAGGTTAGAATGAGGTAGGTGACTTGGAATCCCAACAAACCACTCCCGTGTTTCCCCAGAAACTTGCCTGTTCCAGGTCCCTGGCTCCCCAAATCTGCTGTTTGCACATGGGCAGTACACACCCTGTCAGCCTGATGCAGGCATCCTGGGTCCTCCCGGCTGGCAGAGCTTGGGACGGTCCCCAAACCTGTATAGTGCCCAAGGTGGAGGAGCCCACCTCCCAGAAATCTTTGTGAAACAGCAGCTTTAAACTATCAACAGTCAGGACCCTTTTGGCCTGGCTGCCTGGGAGGGGGTCTTAGGCTTACCAGTACTCGAGGCTTAAAGCATCTCTTACTAGAGGATACCACGGCAGCACTCCAGGCCCCGTCTTGGCAAGGCAGTCCCGACTCCGCCAGCTCTACCTTCGGGTGGAATCTGCGTGCCCATTTGTGTAGGTTAGGCTTGGAATTAGGCTCATCCTTGCACCCCAGCCGCTCAATCTTGTGACCTGGCCTCTCCAGGCACTTGCCTAATTGTTGGCTCCTGGCTACCCTGACCAGCAAAGCTTGCACATGCGTAGTAGGCACCTCGTCAGCCTACCAAGGGCAGCTGGTGCCCTCCAGGCCAGGGCAGCTGGTTGGTCTGAACCGCCTGCACAGCATCCCAGGCAAAGAAATCCCGCCCCTGTAATTCTCTCTAAGGCAGAGGCATTAAACCGTCCTCATTTGGACCAGCTGTCGGTGGGGACCCTGGTCACTCCAGCAATCACGGCTCTCAGGTGCCTCTTACTAGAACAGCTCCTGCCCAGGCAGCCTGATCCCACCCTGGCACGGCAGCCCAGATGCCTCCAGCCCGGGCTTCAGGGGAAATACGCACACTTACCCCCAGTAGCCTGCTCCTGTGATCCGGCCTCTCCCTCCAGCTGCCCTGGTTTATGTCCTTGGCTCTCCCGACCTGAGCCATGGGTACATGGGTACATGAGCAGTCTGCACTGTATCAGCTGGCCTTTGGCTGCCCAGGCCCTCCAGGTCTGTTGGGCTCAAGTGGTTCTCTAAAACCTTCAGAGGCTCCAGGGTGGAGAGTGCCCAGTCCTCGTAAATCTCCTGAGGCTGCAGCTTTAACTGGTATGGAGTGGATTGCCTGATGCGATCCTAGGCTTCTCCGGTCATCGAGACTCCCAGGTGTCTCTTGTTGGAGGGTACTCCAACCATCCTGCGCTGACCCACCTTAGCAGGTCAGTCTAGATCCCTCCAGCTCTGCCCTCAGGTGGAATACGAGCATTTGTGTAGGTGAATACTTTGAATTAGGCAGATGGCAGCTACTCCCAGGGCTCTGCCCTGCGAAAGGGCCTTGTGGAACATTGGCCTGTTCCAGGACCTGGCTACCCCGGTCAGGGCTACCCTGACCACGCTGACCACGTGTGTGCACTTTGCACACTGTTAGTGTTTCTTGGATTGCAGGGGTACTCCAGGTGCATGGAGTTCTGGTAGGATACCAACCACCTACATGGTCTCAGGGTGTAGAAAGCCCACCAGCTGAAAGTATTTCTGAGTTTCATTTTAAATTGAGGACTCTCAGTCCCCATTTGGGTGGGACATCTTGTGGGTCCTGACCATCTTGTGGGTCCCCACTCTGGTAAGGCGGTCCAGATTCCTTCAGTTCTACCCTCAGCTGAACAGGCAGATTTGTGTATGTTAGAGCTTGGAATTAGGCGGAAGCATTGTACTCCAACAGGCTGACTCTGTGATTTGGCTTCTTCATACATGTGCCCCTGGCTACCTTTAACTGTGTGGCCCATGCATGTGCAATGTGCACCTATCTGCCTGCCCAGGCATCCAGTGCTCTCCAGGCCTAGGATTTCACACCAGTCCCCAACTACCTGCTTAACATTTTGGGTGTATATAGCTTGCCCAAAAGTCTTCCTGAGGAAGCAGCTTTAAACCATCTACAGCCAGCCCACATGGCCTGGCTGCCTGATGGCGACTGAGGCCTCTGCATTAATCAAGACTGGTGTCTCTTACTGAAGAATACGTTGGGAGGTCAGAGTAGCCAGGAACCTGGAAAAAGTCAATGTCAAGTGAGGCCCAGACACAGGAGGGGACTATTGGAGGTGACTGATCTCCCTAATTCCAAGCCTTCTGAGACACAAATGCACATATTCATCCGAAGGGAGAGCTGACTGAATCTGGACTGCTCTGCAAAGTCTTTATGGGTTTGGCTGACCAAGGTATCCTCCAAAAGGAGACACGTGGGAGCCTGACTGCAGCAGAAGTCTAGGACCTCAGCTGGCAAGCAGTCCACAGGGAGACTGAGAGTCTCCCACTTCAGTGGACACCTTAGAGCAATTTAGTGGGGTGGAGAGTGGGCTCCCTCCACTTTTTGCAGTGCAGGTGGTTAGGGGTGGGCTCTAGCTCCACAGGCCTGGAGGGGTACACGTGCTATGCGTGTACCACACTCATAGATCCTGGTGGCCAGGGTCCTGGAAAAGGGTAAGTGTTGGGAGAGGCTGAGTCACAGGAGTGGGTTCTTGGGGGTACAAAACATTAGCCTAATTGCAAGGCTTACCTACCATCATGTAATATTCTTCCTGTCCAAGGCAGAGCTGGAAGTTTTTCAACTTCCTTGCCAGGAAGTGGCCAGGCTACCAGGACAGGGTATCCTCCATTAGGAAGCATCTGGGAGTACTCATCTCTAGTGGGATAGGGAAGCAAGTCCACATAAACACTGTTAGTCATTTTCAGTTGCCAACTCGGAGCAATTTTCAGGAGGTGGGCTCCTACCATGCCAGAGGGTATGCAGGTAGTTGGGGACTGGCCAGGGTTCCATGGGCTCCAGTGCCAGGTCTCCCCAACGCCTGCTTATAAGTGCAAAAAAAGTGAACATGCACAGGAGGACATAGGCCAGGGTAGCCAAGGACCCAAACGGGGCAAGCATCTGGAGAGGCCAGGTCACTGGAGCAGGCTCTGGGGCTTCCAAGCTATGTTCTACACAAATGTGCATATTGCCACTGCTGGAAGAGCCTGAATTACCTGGGTTGTCTTAGCCGGGATGGAATGTGTGGTCTGGCCAGAGTCTCCTCCAAGAAGAGACACCTGGAAGCCTTGATTGCTGCAGAAACCCGGGACTCCAGCAGACAGTAAGTCCACATGGGGTCCCAGTCACCCACTTCAGTGGCTGTCTCAGAGTGGTTTTCAGGGGGAGGCCTCCCACCATTCGCAAGGATGTGTAGGTGGTTAAGGATGGGCCCTAGCTTCACAGGCTGGGAGGGTTCTGGCTGCCCAGGGTTGATGATGGGGTATGCACTGCTCATGTGCATGTCACGTAAGTCGGGGTGGCCAGGATCGTGGGATAGGGTTAAGCCCAGATCACAGCAGCAATCTTTTTCTGGTACCCGGCATCTGCCTAATTCCAAGCCTTATTTTACACAAATGAACATATTCCCTCTGAAGGCAGAGCTGGACGGTGGTGCACTAACTTGTCAGGGTGGGGCAGCCAGCATGGCTGGGCACTCTCCAATACAGACACCTGGGAGCACTGATGATTGGATAAGCCCAGGGCCACCTCAGGCAGCCAGTCCAAACAGGGACTGTTTGTCACTGGTTTAAAGCTACCACCTCAGAAAGGTTTTGGAGGAGTGGGCACCTTCCACACTGGAGGCTATGCAGGTTTTGGAGACCGGCCTGAGCCCAACAGGCCTGGAGGATGCCAACAGCCAAAGGCCAGCTGACAGACTGCAATCTGCACATGTGTGGGCAGTGAAGGTTAGGGTAGCTAGGGGCCTGAAACAGGTCTCTGGAGAGGCCAGGTCACAGAAGTAGGGTTTTAGGGGTACAGGCAACTGCTAAATTCCAAGTGCCAACCTACACAAATACACATATAGACTTACCCCAGAGATGTCGTGGGTTTGGTTCTAGACCACTGCAATAAAGCAAATACTGCAATGAAGTGAGTCAAGTGAATGTTTTGGTCTCACAGTGTGTACAAAAGTTACGTTTACACTATAGTCTATTAAGTGTGTAATACATTATGTATTTTAAAAAAAAACCAATGTACATACCTTAATTATAAAATGCTTCACTGGGGCCCCTGGGTGCCTCAGTCATTTATGCGTCTGCCTTCAGCTCAGGTCATGATCCCGGACTCCTGGGATCGAGCCCCACGTCAGGCTCAGTGGGGAGCCTGCTTCTCTCTCTCTGCTGCTCCCCCTGCTTGTGTGCATGCTCTCTCTTTCTCTCTCTCTCAAATAAATAAATTAAATATTTTAAAAAATACATTATTGATAAAAAATGTTAACCCTCATCAGAGCTTTCAACAATTGGTAACTGCTGATCTCAGATCACCATGACAAATTTAATATAAGGAAAAAGTTGGAAATAGTGCAAGAATTACCAAAATACGACACAGTGACATGAAATGAGCAAATGCTGTTGGAAAAATGGCACCAATAGACTTGTTCAAGGCAGGGTTGCCGCAAAACTTACAATTTGTAAAAAACCTAACATCTGTGAACATCATAAAGTGAAGCACACAAAACGAGATATGCCTGTTTTCACTTTGAAAGATATCTAAAGGAATTTCTTTACAGCTGAATATGAGAGCGTTGGATATAGAGTAAATGGCAGTCTTAGAATATGCCCCATCTTTTGACATTCCTTCCATGGCAGGGGGGAGGGGGACGTCCCTGAGCACACTTCCTGAATTTGGGTAGGTTTATGACTCTTTAGACCAATAGACTACAGTGGACACAATACTGAGGTTGTGGCATAAAAGGCAATGTGGCACCGGCCTTGTGCACTAGAACACTTGAGGTTGCAGCCCTGAGCTACCACATGAAAGTCTAATTGCCCAGAGGACACTAGCTGTAAGGAGGCCAACCCACACAAAGTAGTCGAAGGGTAGTTGCCCCCATCAGCAGTCCTAGTCTTTGAGCCAGACCAATCCAAGGGACTTCAAGGAAAAGAATCAACAGTCTGTTCTTGGTCTGAATTTCTTTTCTTTTCTTTTTTTTTAAAGATTTTATTTATTTGACAGAGAGAGAGACAGCCAGCGAGAAAGGGAACACAAGCAGGGGGAGTGGGAGAGGAAGAAGCAGGCTCCCAGAGGAGGAGCCCGATGTGGGGCTCAATCCCAGGACTCTGGGATCACACCCTGAGCCAAAGGCAGACGCTTACAACTGAGCCACCCAGGCGCCCCTTGGTCTGAATTTCTGACCCACAAAAACTATGAACATAATAAAATGGTTGTTTCAAGATGGCAGATTTAGGTCAGTTTGTTATGCAGCAAAAGTAACTGCAACAGAATGTAAGGGTCAAAGTCATACCAATATGAATGGATAGATTCATTCATTGTAGGTCTGTAATGTTAGTCAAGTGACTCTGTGTTTTAGGTTCCCGAGTGTAGGACAAGGATAGCAGCGTCCACTGGCAGAACTGGAAACAGGTGCCACTACTTTGAGAAGCCTATAGGGTGGCCATGTAGTCTGGAAACATTGATACATTATTTCATTATTTATGAAATAAATAAACAGAATCCCTGTGACTACTTCTCCTGGGGCACTAAAGCTACAGGTTTATTCTGTGAATGACACAAATCATCGAAAGAAATGCATTACTGGGGCATGTGCAGGGATTGATTGGAAATGATGTACTTCTTGTTTCATAGAACCTACAGCTATGTTGTTTTGAATTGAGTAGAGCACCTCTCTAATATATTTTTTTCTCCTGTTTCTGATTCCAAACAGCTCACTACACACTCCCTCCTCTCTCCCTCTCCTACCTCTCCTTCTCTTTTCTTCACTGCACACACACTCTCTCCTTTCACTGTACTGCTGTGGAAGAAAGCAGAAAGCAGCTTTTACCAGAGGAAATTTTATATCTATCTATACGCAAACTTACCCACCCCCAAAAACCTCCCTTAAAACAAGAAAATAAACGTTAAAAATTCTTCTATTTCCTTTTCCAGGTATTTTAAAAAGAGACATTTGAAGAAGAGGAAAGGAAAGGCTGGCTCAAGTATCAAGAAAACAACGGAAGTTAAAGAAACAGAGAATGCAAAAGGGGGTGGGGAAACAAGAAGAGAACTCAGGAAAGGAAACAGGATCATGGAAAAGGGGAAAAGACAAGTGAGGGAGAAAGACAAGGAAAGTAGGGATAGATGTCCAGGTCCAGCAGGGGGTTCTGAAGACAGCCTTAGTCAAACTGGCAAGAGTATTGGCATTGTGAAAGCAGTGGCCTGAATTTCATCCCTCTTGAGCAAGTCACAGAAATCTTTGCGTCTATTTCACTATCCGTAAACAAAATTTTCACCCTTTATAAGCTTAAATTCCTTTTATTTCTAATACACCTTGATTTTCATCTCAGCGTTAAATAGCTTACAAAACGATTAAACACTCCTGGAAGATTTTTAACCGTTTTTATACCCAGCCTTTCTTGATGCCACTCATGGATAATTCAAACGGAAACTAAATTTAAACTGAATTAAAATTACATTAATCTTATCAAGCCAAACTATGTACTGCTTATCCCTACCTCCATATACAAAGTTACGATTTTATGGATGTCACTTTCTCCCAATTTACACGCTAAGAGAACACATAAAAAATAACAAATAAAAGCTTCCAAATAAATCCAAATAACGACACATTTTGCAGTTTACGTCTAACGGAACTCGCGGCTTGGAAGAAGCTGGAACTAAGGTGAGGGGCCGTTTTCTCCCTTACTGGGAAAAGGGAACAGTTTAAAGACTTAATTTGAAGTCTTAGGAAATTACAAGAGGTTTCCTTTACAAAACAAGTTCAGGTCAGGGGGAGGAGCAGGCGCCCTGCCCATCCTGACCGCCCCGTTCTCCGCACTAGAGCCACACAGAGGCTTCTGCTGCTGACGTCACAAGAGACCGGCGCCGCGGAGGGCGAAGGGAGGAGACTGGCTATGTCACGGCCGCTCGGGGACGGAAGTCAGGCGCGCGGTGAGGGCCCACAAGTTAGATCCGGCAACTGGCGGAGGGAGCCGGTCAACCGCAGCCAAGAGAAGGAAAGAGCGCGCTGCGCGTGCGCGGATTGGCTCTAGGTTTGCAGTTCTGGCAGGCGTGCGGTCTTTCCTGTCCGCCCCCGCACTCTGGCAGGCGTGGAGCTTCCTAGAAATGACGGAGTACTCGGGCGCGAGTACTCGCTCTTCCCTCTTGACAGTTGTGAAATCATTTCTCCTTTGGAGCCTACGGCAGCCCAGGCTGGCCTTGCATGAATTAGTTCAGCGACAGAGCTGAGCGCGATTGTCCCTGGGTCGACCGCGAGACTTGGCGGGACCTGGGGGCCAGGGATGGTGGGGATACACTCAGGTCAGTTGTCTCACAGGGTGTGGACGCTAAGCTTTCGCCGAGTTCTTAGCAAGGGGAAAAAAACTTTCCAATTGACCAGCCCACTTCAGTCACTTCCCCCACGGTAAAGCCCTTGGGGAACTCTGCCTCCTCTAGATTAGGGAGGGCTTTTTAGCCGCTGGCATAAGTTCTCGCCAGAGTCCTAATGTAAAAATTGTAAATATTTACCTGTTTAAATAAATTCATTTACCCCAAGCACGCAATGTTATGAGGTTCCGTATTGAGAAGAGCGAGCAAAGGGCAATTGATATCGTGGCCCGATGGAGTAGAATCGAGCTTTTCCAGCTTATATCCTGTAGCCACCTATTTCTCCCTGAAAGACCACGTTGAGATTTCAGTGTGGATAGAGCCAAAACTGAGCTCAAAAGAAATCACATGCCTAAAACAACTCATCTTCAGAACCAGCTTTTAAGCTTGAAGCCGAGGTAGTCCTGAATGAATGAATGTATGACATACATACATGAATAAATGAATGTGAGACTATTTCCCCCTTATGTTTCTGTTCTGAAAGTAAAGGCAAAACAATTAGCAATCCAGCCTACAACTGATTCGTGCTTCCCACCTTAAGGAGTAACTGGGCTGTTTTTGAGATTCCAGTGATATTATGCAAACATTCCGTATTTCATAAAGCAATTATGTGTCACTGTAAATAGTCCCAGGATGTAGGATTTAAATACCTCTGAATTGTTTCCTGACTTGTGAATAGGAAAATCTTGTTCGTCAAACAGAATGTATCACCAAAAAGCCTTGACCTAAGGTGTGGCAGATGAGCAACAGTGTCTGTGTGTGTCTATCCCTGTCACTGTGAGGAAACCTTTCCCTGAGATAAAACTAGGTCTCCTCTCCAAAGAGGAGTTTAATGTCACAAGGTACATAATTTAAATCAATCTAAATAACATTTATTCTAAGGCACCCTATGGTGGGCCTGGAGAAAGCTTGTTCTTTTAGTTACACAGGAAGGTGTCATGAACTTTTTCCACTGTGAGAACAAATGTTACATTTGTCCCAGAGAACCAGCTTTACGATAAAATCTTCAGATGCTGTCATGCAATGAACACTGGACTGGGCATTAGAAAAACCAGAGTTTTAATCTCACTTCTCACTATCTAAAATCTTGGTCATCTCATATCTCTGAACTTTTCCTTTCCTCGCTTTTAATGTGGTCTTTGTCCTTCTCCCAAATTCTCCTGTGGTATTTTGCTTTGTTTTACTCTGGTCAGTCTCAACTACTTTGTGGTCTTAGCACCTATCATGACATAGTTTAGTGGGTACTCACTAGAAATTTGTTGAAATAATCCTTTCCAACTGTGTAAAGTTTCAATTGGGCCATTTTCTTCTTTGAAACAATGTACCTAAGATGTTATTGAGAATGCTATTTATTGCCAAAGAATCATCCCACAAGTTACTTATTATAAAGTTGTAGAGGTATGTTTACAATGGATAAATCTGGTGGATATCACCTTTAACCAAACATCAAAATTAACCAAAAACTGGACAATAATTTGACACTGTATGTCCCTTGCTGTGAAACTTGGAGGAAACATCAATAATGGAGCATTCCTAGAAAAATGTTCAACCTGATTCCAATCACAATCTAATCACAATCAGACAAATCCAAATTGAGGAACATGCTGCAAAACCAGTGGCCTGGAATCATGAAAAATATCATAAAAGAAAAAAAAAACCCTAAGTAATTATTCTAGATTAAAGAGGCATGATAATTATATGTAGGGAACTTGATGTGAAGCTCATTTATTTTTGTTTTACTGTACAAAACAGCCGAAGTGTTCCTCAGATTCCCAGAGTTACTTCTTGTTCCTGCTGAGAAAACTAATTAAATGAGTAGGGTGCTTCAGAAAAGCTGATTCTTAATATTCCTAAAAGTTTCTTCAGTGAAAGTCTGCGTATGTTGAATGCTTACTGGAAACAGAACACACTAGTAAATGGAGTCAGCTATTTCACTGCTCAAAATTATAATTTTGTAAATTATAGTAAAATTATAACTCTCAATCCTTAAAAGGAAAACAATATTTTTTAATATGTAACTTTCAAGGACTTGCTAGGTCCTTTCCATCTTTAATTGCCTAACCGCAACCAGGGGTAAAGAAACAGAATAAAAATAAAACTCCTAGAAAAACTTGAGGAAGTAAATGTTCTTAATATGATTTTCTGATTTATAGCTCTTCATTTTCTTGAGGTAATCACTGCCGTTAAATAAAAATTCAAGTGAGTAAAAAAACAACTTCAACTGAGTAAATCTTAAAGATCTAACTGGTTTTATTTAATGATTTATGAATTGGGAAGTACTCCATCTAGCAAATAGAAAAGAGCTCCAAAGAGCTACAGAAAAGGAAAGGTTTTAAGGCCAGAGAAGGAATGGGACAAGGAAGTCATGAGTGGGGGCCGGGGAGGATTATTTCAGGCAAGGTCACCTTCCTTTGGGGGACAAAAGGGACCTATTAGACGAATTACCTCACTACTGCCAACCAAGAAATTCTAGACTGATGGGTTAAGATTACATTCCTGGAAGAGGCTGAAACTGCAATTAAGTTAGATGTTAGTTTTGGTTTGGTGATGTGGGCTTAGCACTAGTGACTCCCTTTTAACATTGCTTTAGATCCTCGAGAGTTCCTGGGAGCCTCCATAAATGAAGACCTGTTCCTCAGCACTTCTAGACCCTCCCCACCCCTGCAGCATCTTAGTCCCTAGTGTACACACACACATGCATGCACGCACACATACACACACACAATATTCTAGCACACCATAATATTCCTTGTGTAGGTCTTTCAGTTAAGAGAGTTTAAGATTAAACGAATAAAAAGGAAGTTATTTGTTCATGTAACTGAAAATCCCAGGGGTAGAAGATAGGGTATGGCTACATGCAGGTCTTAAAAGAAGTCTTTGGATTGGGCTTCTGTCTCCGGTCTCTGCTCTTTTTCTCTGCTGGCTCCATTTTCAAACTGGTTCCCCTGTCCAGTTCTAAGATGGCACTCTGTAAGTCTGGGCTTACATCTCTCCTCTAGACAATACCAGAAGGAACAAATACTTCTTTCTCCTTCCCTAGCCAGGGTTAGAGCAAAAGTCCTGGGCTTAACTGATGTCCAGAACCAATCACTGGGAGGAAGTAAAGAGGGGTAAGAAATTCTGATTAATTTGGGAGCTAGGAAAGAGGTCAGTTCTACCCAAACCACTACACTGAGAATGGAGAAGTTGTGGGTCCCCAAGGGAAAAGGGAAGAAGGGAGACTAGATGCTGGGAAGGCTGAAAAAACAATGTCCACTATCTTTCTCAACACACCTCGCAATTTCATATCTCCCTGCAATGGCTCCTGTTTTCCCTGTTTAAAATACTCTTCCACACTCACCTTTCTGACAAATGCCTATGTAGCCTTTAAAATCCTGATCACATATCACCTCCTTTTTGCCACCTTCTTTGTTGCTTGTCCATAAAACTACCCCATCCTCGGAACCACTTCTCTACCTTGTACCTATGTGTCTATTATCAGACTGAACTGGAATTTTTCTCAAAACAATTACAATTATACAAGAAATGAAAGTTCGCTATTTTAAAAAATTCAAAGAATAATACCAAAGAATGGCCCATGGGCTGGCACCAAACTCTGAACTGTATGTCATGGGTAGCTAATGAGATAAGTACAGAAATCAAGTGTCTAGAAACTGTTATGGCAATTTGACAAGGTACCTTTACATCTGTTGAATCTAATAAATCAGATATGCATTTAAAACCTCTTAAAAATTCATTTCACTAGTAATCCATATATATGTAGTTAATTTCATATAAAAAAGATCACACTATATGTATGCTGCTGGAACTTTCTTTTGTTCACTTACTATCTCAAAGATCCTTCCATTTAAAAAAAATTAGTCAAAAGTATCACACTTGTATATCTGTGTATCATCTACAAGCTCCTTGAAGGCAGAATCTATCATTCAACACCATAACTCCAATGCCTGGAATAGAGCCTAATATTTAGTTGTCAACAAATAAATAAGAGTTTAAGGATGAGTGAATGAATAAATACAAACTGTTCACAGCTGCTAGACCAAAAGTCCCTGGGGCCAGAATTACAGGCATTAACCACTGTCCAACATTTGGTAAATAATTTGCATTTCCAAGGACTGGAAAATGAACTAATGTATAACCATTTCACCTAACAAATAGTATTTTGTGGTAGGTGTTATCAATATCATTTTACTGGTGAGAAAAACTGAACTTAAATAATTGCCTGAATAATTTAAGCAAATTAAGTAATTTGCCAAGAGTTGCTATCTATATAGCTATTAAGTGACAGGATTTCTCCCCCAATAAGTTAACTCCAGAGCCTCGAGTACTTTCAACAACTGGATTCTACTTCCTCCATACTGGGAGTTATAAAAGACATAAAATCATCTCATGTGTTTTAAAACCTGCCCTTGGACTAGCAGTTTCAGCATAACTCACAAGTTGTTTGTTTGTTTGAGAACTGGGGCTCACAGGTGGACATCGCAGGTGGAGCATATTACAGTTTGAGGAGCATTTCTTTAAAGTATCAGGAAATAGCTAATCTTACTGCATGGGTTTTCTATACTGCTAAAAGAATTACAACAAATCTAGTGGCTTACATCAACAAAAATTACCTTACAGGTCTATAGGTCAGAAGTCCCAAATTAGTTTCACTGGGCCAAAATCCAGGTGCTGGTAGGGCCACACTCCCTTGACGTAGTCTGTTTGGAGGTCATACCAACAAGCTCTTACTACTCTTGAATAGGTGACTAAAACCAAGACTAGTTGGCCAATTTCTGACATTAAATACCATAAAGAATGAATTCATCCAAGCATAGCCTGCACTGAATTATTTGCAATCAACAAATATTAATGAGTACCTACTATTTACAGCCTCCTCTTTGGACCTTAGTTTCCTTGTGTGAAAAAGAGATCAGACCAGATATCAACATTAGTCTAGCTCCCAAAGCAAACCTATGGTTTTGTTGGCTTTACAGTTCAGTTTATCTAACTAGCACTGGCCTTAACTCTTAGCTGCACGTGACCAATTTCTGGACACACCTCCAAAAACTGTCCCAGAGCCTCTGTCTACACTGAAACATCAAACTACTCCACTGTATTGCTTTCCGTGAGCTCCTGTCCCTGCACCACAACTCTGGTTATAAGAATGCCAACAAGCCTCCTGTTCCGCAGCTCCTGCCAATATAGAACAGAGCGTGTGGGCTATATAAGTAGCCCACCATAAGGACACGGAATAGAGCAGAAGTGGAAACACAGCCTGAGGGCTGAAAAGTGAACAGGACAAATGGGGACCTCCATTAGGAAGTACAGTAGCTCTCTATTAGGGAGAGAGGGCTGTGGTGGTAGGACAGACACTTGAGGATAGAACTGGCTGCTGGACCAAAAGGAAAAGGCAAAACCAGTCTTCCTATGCCAGGCACTAGGAACAAAATAGGCAAGTCTGTCAATTCTCTTCCGTAAGTTCTGATTAACTACCTCCCATAAGCACAGTGTCTACCAGGTTCCGTGGACGATAAAAAATAAATCCAAAAATGGTCCTATTTTTAAGGAGTCAAGACACCCATTCATGAAGTTATCAAGTAACAATGCATAACAGTATAAAATCATGTGTCAAAATGTATTCTAGAGGTCATAAATGCTAAGAGGAAACCCAAAGGAGGGGAGAAGTAATGCAAGCTAGATCAGGCAGGGAAGCCTTCTGGCAAGAGGTAGAGCTTCATCTAGATCTCAAACAAATGGGAAGGATTTGATTAACAGAGAAGAAGAGTAAGAATGTTGTAGGCTTGAGAAACAGAATGAGAGAAAGTGTGAAATCAGGAAGGTAAACTACATGTCTGTTAGGAGACAAGTGCAGCAGGTCTTCGTTCAGGCAGAGATGTAGAAGGGAATAAGGCAAGGTGGTTGGTAATTTGATAAGGAAATGAGTGACAAGGCAAGTTTAAACTTTTTATTAACTTAAGTAATCTCTACACCCAACATGGGGCTTGAACTCATGACCCCAAGAACAAGAGTCACAAGCTCTTTCAACTGAACCAGGCAAGTGCCCTGAAGTTTATATTGTACAAAGCCTCAACTGCCAAAAGGTGTTTGATCTCCATCCTTTATTTCCAAAGTTCTTGAGAAAGTGAGGCAAGGAAACGGATATTTCAAAGATTAAATGAGATTTACCTGCATGAATGAAGAATGGCTGAGAAAGGAGCCACGAAGACCATTTAGAAAACTACTATAATGGTCCAGGCATGAGGAACAACAGATTCAAGAACAATTTCCTTCCTTGAAGGAACAACAGGACTCGGTGGCTAAAATAAAGAAGAATTAAGAACCAAAGAGGAGTCTGAGGTTCAAGATGTTTCGATAAGCAGAGTCACACAAGTTTAGACATGAGAGGGGTCCAGTTGGACTCCCTCACTTTAAGAAATGAGAAAACTATGGTTGCTTAAAATCTCAGACCTAGTGCTCAGCAGAGCCAGCAACAGAATGCCCAGGCCAGTACTATTACGAGATTTACCAAGCAGTAAATGCAAGTATATGCCTAAGGGTTAATTACATATAAATCATTTTCAGAATAACTATTTAGTGATGACAGCAACCAGACCAGAATCTATTGTCCTATAACCACAAGACTAAATTAAAAAAATCACATAGCCACATGAATAGTTCATACGTAAAGTCAAATATTCTATGATCTCTGCTATAAACAGAAACTTGATTAGCAACTTCCTAAGGTTATAAATTCTCCCTGATCACATTAACCATGATGACTTATTCCTTCTCTGCCTGCTTTTTATACTTACTGGTCACCTTAACATTTATCTTTGTGTGTGCCATTCCCTTTATCAAGTGTGTAGCTTCTTGGGGCGCCTGGGTGGCTCAGTTGGCTGAGCATCTGACTCTTGGTTTTGGCTCAGGTCATGATCTCATGGGTCCTGGGATTGAGGCCCCACGTCAGGCTCCGCACTGAGTGGAGAGTCTGCTTGAGATTCTCACCCTCTGCCCCTCCCTCAACCCTCTCTCTCTAATAAATAAAAATTAATCTTTCTTTAAAAAACTGTGGCTTCTTCTGGTGGAGATTTACACTTCATCTGCCTTTAGCCTAAATTACAGTGTTATTAAACTCTGGTGGTCTATTCATGAATACGAATTTCTGAAAAAATTAATGAGATTGTATCAATTAGGATTTGGGGATTAAAGAACCTGAAAGTTTAAATAATAATGAAAAAATGATCCCCAGAGAGCCTACACAGTTTAATGGAATGAAAACTGATTAAAGTATCAAGAACGTGATTCTTCAGTAGTCGCAGAAGGCCAATAATTCCGTTTGTCTCTCCAGTCATCATCTAAAGCCTGGAGGGCTTAAAACAGTAAAAACTGAAACTAGTTATCACTGATTTCCTTTTAGACATGGGCGCACTCAGAGTCTACTAACAGGACCTCTGTTTGTTGAGAAAGAATATACAAAATTTATTACAGACACACCATTCCATTTTTCTTTTGAGTGACAACTCAAACATTTACCTTCCTAATGGAAGGTTCCTAATGGAACTCTCTCAGTTGCCTGAATACATTTCTACTAATGCTTTTGTACATTAAAACATATGCTTTACTCTTCCCAGTTCTACAACTCTGAATAGGTCTTAGTCTTTCTATATTTTAATGTTGATGTTTTGGAAATAGGTATGTGGAAAAACAACTTTCTTCAAAATAACTTAGAAATAATGTAACAATTTTCTAAATCATGATTCGTCTGGAATTTGACCCTGAAAAGGATAATCATAAATTTTTTTAACCTCTGTCCATAAGACAACCTTGTGGAGCAGAACCACTAGACCTATTGCATTATTGCATTCCATCCTCTGGATTAGTCGTGGCTTTTTTTTTTTTTTAAAGTTAAAATTAAAAGTAACATCAGTTTGATGAGTTAATGCTAAACAAATAGAATGTTGGCCCACTTCCTCTACCATTTTTGTTGGAGCTGAAGGGATGAACAGTGAAAATACTCCTATCTATTGGATATAAGTCGGGGTACAGTCAGAAAGAGTGGAAAATAGGTCCAAAGCATAGAACAGTCGGGGTGTTTCTGCTCTTCTGAAAATGAACATCAGACACAGGAGGTGGAAAGCAGGGAAGTCTACTGGGAAAAGATATCAGGAACAGAAAAAGGAACCCCTCCTCCTCCCACAACTCCCTCCTATGTTTGTGAACTTTAAATATCATGGACCTAGAGAGTAAAATATATTATAAAATACATCAAGACATCACCAAGTCAGCTTATTGGAGGGGCAGGGTGGGAAGAGCCTCTAAAGAGGAAAAGAATTTCCCTTAAAAAATATATTTTTAAAAAGATTTTATTTATTTATTTGACAGAGAAAGACAGCCAGTGAGAGAAGGAACACAAGCAGGGGGAGTGGGAGAGGAAGAAGCAGGCTCCTAGCAGAGGATCCTGATGTGGGCCTCAATCCCAGAACTCCAGGATCACGCCCTGAGCTGAAGGCAGACGCTTAATGACTGCGCCACCCAGGCGCCCCCAATTAAAAAATATCTTAAAAGTAAGTTAAATTATATTACCCTCAGATCATTAAAAAATACAGGCGGTGATTTCACTGAAACTCAGTGTTTCAATGAAGCATATTACCAATTAGACTTTTTTTTTAAATTTGAAATAATGGCAGAGTTCCTATGTATCACTGATCCAAATTTCCCCAACACTACTATTTTCCATAACCACAGGTTATCAGAACCAGAAAAATAGCTTATCACCAATTAGCTTTTGAAGATTCCAAAGTTTTCAAGGTTAATAGTATTTTTAAATCCCTTGTGAATATTGGGAAGGGGAATTTCCTTAGAAACAGCCTGGTCAGAAAGGTCAAGGAGATGATGGGCAGAGAGGTTAAGTGCTTTAGCCAGCACCAGAATTACACTCTCTTTGAGTAGTATTTCTTAACTCTGCCTGAACATACCAATCACTGGAGGATAGGCAAAAATCCAAACACTGGCTGGGCCCACCCTACATTAATTACACCAACCTCTGCAGGTAAGGCTCAAGCATCAGTATGTTTTCAAAACTCCCCAGATTCCAATTCACAGCCAGGGTTCAGAACTTCCCATGTAGGAATTTACTAAATAAAACTGATTTAATGCTTTTTTTAAAATGAGGTTTCTGAGTATGTTTTGCTTTGGTGACATCATTGACAAATACCCAAATGCATTTAAACTTCCTTTGCTCTGAAGATCCAAGGTTCAGTGCACTTTTCATAATTAAACAAAGTAAGCCTTAAACCCGAGCTATGTAATAGAAAGATGGTGGGACTTCTCATCCCTAGCCAACCATCTCAGAGGTTCAAGTGTGGAATAAAAAGAGTAAACCAAGATCTACTCATTTTCTTCCAACTCTAGACTCTAGTAGTTTTTATCAGTATCGTTAATTTTACTCCAAATTTGAGGAAATTCTGGGAATCTAACATCCCCGAGGGAAAAAAACACAAATGAGACTGACTGATTTCTCCCATTCTGCCTAATTGTGGTAACCAATATGAATACATTGACCCCAAAGTATAATCCAATTACCTCTGTAAAGTTCTCGCCCTATTTTTGGAAACCAGGGATTTTCCAGATAACTGTAAACTGTGGCCATATCACTGACTCAGGCCAGAGTTTCGGAAGAGAACAGGCGAAAGCAGCCTCTCTCCTGGTCATTATGAACCCTTCGCCTTACTTCGATACCACGAGGAATTACATGCTCATCGGACAGCTTTTTTTGGGGGGCGGGGAACCAAGGCAGTTCACATTCGTGTTTTTTAAAAATACTGTAAAGCAGCCCTCTCCAGATTCCTTGCTCGTCACTTTAAATTACAAATTGGTCCGCGCAAGACAGCAGAGAAACCGCTTCTACCCGCCAATGCTGGCGAAGGTCGGCCCTAAGTTTCCCTTTGTACCCGCTGAACTCCGCCGCGCAAATGCTAAGTTAGGAGGGCGAGAGACGGAAGCAAAGAGACGCATGCTCTAGACAAATAACCGAAATCGCGCAGGGATTATAGCAAATTCTGCCAACTCTACTTGGGGATAAAGTAGCTTGTAAAGTTCCCTTATTACACTTGTGTCTAATACTATTAAAAGCGCGGCGGCTAAGACCTGTTTTAGCTAAAGAGACGGCCTCCTCGACCACTCCGGAGCCCCAGCCGAGAAGTCACCAAGTGACAGGACGATCCCACACAGCAGTCCGCGGCTCCACCGGCGGCGCAGGCCTAGGTGAGGCCTGAAGGGACTAGTTGGCGCGCAGCAGCCGGGCGTGGTGACGTCAGGGCGGAAGCGTACGCTGCGTGAAGCGGCCCAGAACCCGGCGATCACGGGAATATCCGTAGCGCCGAGGACGCTGGTTAGTCTCGCTCCGGGTTCCGGCTGCGTTGGGCGTGCGTGCAGCTCCCTGAGACTATGGCGTCCGGGCCTCACCCGACCGCGACCGCTGCCGCCGCCGTTTCGTCGGCCGCCCCGAGTGCGGGCGGCTCCAGCTCTGGGACGACGACCACGACGACGACCACGACGGGAGGGATCCTGATCGGCGACCGCCTCTACTCGGAAGTTTCGCTCACCATCGACCACTCGCTGATTCCGGAGGAGCGGCTTTCCCCTACCCCGTCCATGCAGGACGGGCTCGACCTGCCCAGCGAGACCGATTTGCGCATCCTGGGCTGCGAGCTCATCCAAGCCGCCGGCATTCTCCTCCGGTTGCCGCAGGTCAGTGCGTCGGCCCTGGGCCGGCAGAGTACGCCTCCTCTTCCCCGCTGTCCCTTCCGCATCCCAGTATCACCGTGTCTCGGCAGAGTGGGGATGCTTCTTCGGGCACTCCAGCCACGGGTTCCAGTCGGATCCCGGGCGTGTCGAAGGCAGGGGGGGCGCGGAGGCGAAGGGAGGACCCGGCAGCGAGCAGTTCTCGGCGGGAGGGGGAGGGGGAAACGAGCGGCGGCACAAAATGGCGGCTGCGCCTGGTGCGGGCCCGCCTGACCCCTGCGCCTCCGTTCTTCTCTCTTGTCTGCAGGTGGCGATGGCTACGGGGCAGGTGTTGTTTCATCGTTTTTTCTACTCCAAGTCTTTCGTCAAACACAGTTTCGAGGTAAGCATCGCGGGGGCGGGTGTGAAGGGATTTCTTCATCCGGAAACGGGAAGGAGGGGGTAGTGTCTCCAGCCAGCTTTTCCAGAAAGGGAGTGGTTAGTTTAGGCCTTTGTACCTAGTTCCCACCAACCGTGAAGCAGAGAGTTTGGAATGTGTTTGAAAACTATAAAGCATATCTTGAGCCCAGGTGTCCTCTTAGCGAAAATTAACATTTTAACCAAATTCAAAACTCCGGGAATGAGACTGAGTTTGACTCTGGATTCAAAATTAAGATTAAACAGTAAAAAAGAAAACATAGTATTAGCATATCTGCTAAGCCTGCGGCCTAGAAATGCCCATTGTACGTTTATTTCACCAAAAGTTGTCCCAGTTGTGTCCTAAAATTTTTTCATCAGAATTAAACTTTGAGAGGGGGCACTTTTTCCTAGTTTTACTTGCTAGTGCTATAGTCTAACAACCTTTTATTGGATTGTGGGTTATTTCAGATTGTTGCCATGGCTTGTATTAATCTTGCATCAAAAATTGAAGAAGCACCTAGAAGAATAAGAGATGTGATTAATGTATTTCACCACCTACGCCAGTTAAGAGGAAAAAGGTAAGATTGGCATTATTGAACACAGTATTTCTTGCTGCTACTGTATTGTGCACCAATCATCAAATCAAAACATTCTTTCCTCTCAAAACTGATGCAAAGGAAAACCAGCTTTAATATAGGTGTTAAAATTCACATAGGAGCTCACTAATACTTAAATCAATTTGAAACAAACCACAATTAACCAGCTATCTAAAGTTTGTAGAGGCAGTTGCATTTATGGACAATCCTAACAGTGCTGTGAAGCCAGTCCTGGGGCTTAAGATTAAACAAGAAAGGGAATACGTTTGGCTCAAGTGTGAGTGTATTCTGTAAGTTATTTTCCCCCTTCCCCTCTCTTGGAAGACTGAAGGCTGGAAGTGTGGACACTGCAGTTCAAGTTATTATTGTGGCAAAGTTTTGTGTAGATGTTTTTCTACTCAAAGTCCCAGTTAATTCTTTATCAATTGAGGTTGGCTTTTGTTAGAATACTTCTCAACATTGAACTACGATATATCGCATTATACCGGATCTGAAAGGACTGCAGGATGATAAAGGTTGAAGTTTGAAGTCAAAGGGATTAAACAGGTATTTTGTTTTGGTCAGATACAGTATCAGTGAGTGGGGTAGAGAAATAACTAATTGATTGGGTTACATTTAGATAAAGCCCATTTTATTTGATCTCGGAAGAAGTAAGAAAATAGAGACCAAGTAGTGTTGTCTTACAGATTTTGTGGCCACATTACAACACTTTATGTGGACCTATGTGTTCATGTGAGGCAGTGCCAAAAAGTTTTAGTTGCAGGGCTTCCTGCATCTAGAGGTGACTTCTAGTACATGCTGCAGAAGGATATACTTGGTGTAGATTAGTTTTTGTGTTAACTTTTTAAAAAATTGTGGTGATGTTAGATAACTTACACTGTGGGTGTTACTTTTAAAAGGATTTTAAGTTGTTGGGGGTTGGGTGTCAGTTAGTACCAAATTAGTATCTTATGTGAGTGGTTGTTATTGGCTGATCTTACAAGTTGGCAGTAATGGAACTATCCAGAGACAAACAGTAATCTTTAGTCTAGTTACAAAGTCTGAAACATTGCTACCCATATAGTTTTCACAGCATTTTTCAGTTTTCTTACATTCTTTTTCTGCCATCTTTTCTCTTTCATCCTAACCATGTCCAGGGATAGACTAATTTTTTATTTCATTTTAAAATATCTTTTAGCTTCTTGGTGAGGAATCCCTGGATATTGGGAAGATTTCAGATTGGTATTTAGTATGGTCTGAGCTAAAATTTGTTTTTAGATATATAGCTGATTCTTCAGGGTGCTTAAAACAAAATGACAGTAATAAAAAGCTTTTTATCCTTAGTCAAAGGATTCTGTTTGCCTAAAGGAGTTTCTGTCAGTACTCATTGAATCATTGAGCCACCTATTGTATTATCACTTAACAATGGTTATCTACTTTGAAGTTTTTCTATGAGACTTAGAGTATTCTTCCTTGATGTCAGAGTAGGTCTTTTTAACCATAAAAACCTTGGAATTTAAAACATCTCACCTGACTGACTGTTGTGTCTGATGTAATAGTGTGTTTTGGTCATTATTACAGAGAAATTGACTTTGTCTCGATCTTACAAGTCTGATTATAGCATGAAATTTAAAAGGAGTTGTTAATTGCATGGAAGCCTTTTTTTTTTAAAGCAGGATGTAAAAGTGTTTCTATGCATATTACAAGTTTTCTCAGACACGTAACTTGTATATGTTATTAACTTCAACTCTTTTTTCCCTTGCAACCGACTATACAGCGACCAGCTACATTTACCAAAGCCTGGGTGATGTGGAGTGGTACATAGAGATGAAGCTGTCGTCATGGCAACAGTGAGTGAAGTATCGAAAATCCCCAAGGAGAAGCCAGTGCTCTGAGAATAGGTCACTGGAATCGGGGAACAACAGGTTGGCCACTGGTGAACCATTTAGAAAAACTCCTGTTTCTTGTTATAAGCTTTTGTCTTTGCTGTCCAAGTTATTAGAACTATAGCTTGGTATGTTTTTATGTAGAGTAATATCACTAGAAAGTACTACAGTATTACACTTCAGTTAGTTAAATAGTGTATTAGTTTATCTTAATGATACTCTGGTTTATGCATAGCTTTAAATTGTAGTGTGATCTTGGTAATTACAAAGGAGGCATCATTTTTGTAGCCTTAAGGCATTTTTCAGTCCTGATTACACATTTGAATCACCAGAGGAGCTTTTAGAAAGTACCAGTGCCCAAGTCCTGTCCTGGATTATTTGATTCTCCCCCTTCAATTTTTTGTAGTTTCATAATTACCTAAGCTCAGAATAAAAGGCTGAATTGAAAGGGAAGGTTGTCTTTTTAGTAGTTTCCAATTTTAATTTGCTTTCGAGATGCAGCAATATATTTCCAGAAAATTAAGCATTTTCCGTAATTGTAAGAAGCCCACATGCATCCTCGAAGGCTTCTCTAAAGGCAAACCTTCAGACTGATGCAACCACTCATTGATGACTGTGGTGTGGTATTTTCACCATGTATACAGTTTAGAGATGAAGTTGGAAGGGTATTAAGTGATCTTGTCATTTAGTCCAACCTCTCTGTTCATTTTAGTGGCTCTAAAGGTGTGGTGGCCTTCAGTGTGTGTAAACACTGCTAAAGAAGGAACATTCCTTTGGAGTAGGCATTACACACTTCTGTATATTGAACAACAGTCTGGCTCCCTGCAATCTACTTAATCTCATTTTTTAGTATAGTCTGTTGAAGAGCTAGTTCCAAATTTTCTAGGTCTTTGTACCACATGAGTGAGACTAACCATGTTTGGATCTCCTATTCCTTATTATTTTTTCTTTTTCTTCCCCGCCCCTGTTAAGTTGTGTTTCATCTAAATTAATGATGCTGAGGAAAAGTTATTCTGAGAGACCAGATAGACTTCCAGTGACAAAAGCCTAAGATTTCCTGTTAAGACTAAAATTTGAAAATTGTTCTTCTCATTTCATTTGAAAAATCTGACAAACTCTAAAATGGGAGAGGTAGAGTTAGGTTTGGTTGGTTATTGATAATGAAAATTTTTTTTTCTCCAAGTAGATGAAAGTTCTCTTTTTATGAGATTTAAGAATGTCACCTAAAACTTACTGGAAAGTTTACCAAATTGGAGATGAAGAAAGTCTAGCAAGCCTCAGTTCAATTTTATGTGCTTGCTGCCATAGGCAATACCACTTGATACTTTGTTAACAAAAGTAAGGGAACCACTTGTTTAGACAGTTTCCTTTAACCTTTTCTTACTGCTGACTTAAGGGGACACATTCTCCTTCTGATACAAAATAATCTTTATAAGGTAATTTACATACCTGTTCATTGAACCTCCTTGATTTAAAACCAATTCTTAACAAAAAGAAGTTAGCAAATTACATACCTACAAAGTTATTAACTTTCAAATCTAGGTAACAGAAGGCCTAAGCCAGAAGTTGAGTATATAGTTGAATTATAGTAAATAATGAGTTTGGTTTCCTTAATTGGGTTTTGGTGTTCACTGGGATTTTGATACACAAAGAAGGGAAAATAAAGATTGTGGCAGAATAAATGGAAAATAACAATTCATTTAAGCAGAATTAATAAGTAAGCCTGATTTGGGATCAGATAGTACCCATTATTCAGAGAAGTGTTTAGTTGGTTAATTGCAGAGAAAACGAATTTTAACAGAATGTTAAAGGCAGCTCTTAAAGCAGGCTTAGCAAAAGGTGTACATGAGTTTGCTCAACACAAAAAGGGGGGAAATGAGAAAACTGATTTTTTAAAATTTTGTTTTTAGGACTGTAAACAGTTTACGGTCTGAATTACAGGGGGTAAAGAGTTAGTGGTAAAGAGTTACGGATACTCTATTTCCTAATACCTGTTGAAGGAGGGCTATAAAATGACTAGTCTTGAGAGTCTGAGGTGTGGATTTGACTTTTTTCCAAATTTCCTGTTATGGTGATACACCCTGAAAAATTAAAAACCTTAAGATTTTTGGGTTACATTTTCATGTGTACATTGATTGCTCTGAAGTTAATTTTTTCCCAAAGAGCAATTAACTTGTAGTCTGTTGTTCTAATCAAATAGATTCATTGTTATCCCCTGTCCAGTTGGGGGCCTCATTCCTCACACTTTCGTAGCTGAAATGGGAATTGAACTGAGGGAAGCCAGTTTTCAGCATTATTTAAGTAAGCAAGTTTCCATCTTGTCAGGTTTGCCAACTTTATTGTTTAATGTAATTTGATAAAAATCCTATTGTATGAAATAATTTGAAATAGTCTAATAAGCATTCCAGTTGCTATAATTTTAGATGGATGTAAGGAAGGAAAATAAAGCAGATTTTTAGATAATATGTCACTACGGGGCTAGTTAACTGCAGCTCATTTCATATTGTTTTCCAGTATTCAAGTGGATATATTTAAATATGAGCTTACATTTTTCTGAATTTGGTGTGCGTGGTAAAATGAGTTGTAAGTTGAGGTAATATTCAAAATGACTATCCTTTAAAAACAGATGGTGTATTCTGCCCAGAGTAAAAACTCTTGAATATTTTGGCTGAAAATAAATTCAGTATGGGGAAAAATATTTAAATGTTCTCCCCATATAGATACCTTATAATCAAAAATACTTATTCTCCCATATATATATATACACACACACACACATACACATGCACACACGCACACACACACCATATAAACATGTCTTAATGAAAATGTACTTCCTGGTGGCTGGATCTAAAAATGTATCAAATGAAGGACATTGGGAAATGAAAGTCCACAAGTCCTGACCGAAAACAAACTTCTTGAGAAGAAACCGGTTTTGAATTTCAGATTTAAATCAGATAGTCTTTTAATTGAGCATGCTATTTCCAAAGCATTGAACCATTGATAGCTTCCTGTGTTACGGCTTTAAGAAGCTATCAGAATTTAGTCTGGCACAGAGACCTTGAGTGTTCTTCTGGTTCCTTCATTATGGTCTCCCTTCTCTTTTACATTGCATTCTAAAGAAAGTTATTCTGCCTAATATCGACAACTCAGACCAAATTTAAGCTTAGTTTTATTGATCACACTTTTAGTTTTGAATCTGATGTTTAAAACATTTCTTTTTGTAATTGAGCTGAGTCTTCAGTTTTCAGATTTTCTTTGACGGTGGATTCTTAGAACAGTTTGTTTAAGCAAATTGTCCACTTAGGGGAATCTGGATTAGCTACCTACCATTTTTTCCTCTCTGATTTTTACTTTGGCCATGAACTACACAAGAGTTGATATTTTAGAAAACAAATGAAATCATAATAATCTATGAAGTCTTTATAGTAAATATTTTCAAGAGCACATTAGTTTTGTCATTGGAAAGAGTATGGAGACTGATGGGGTTTGTGATGATAAACAATAATCACTTAAGTTTATCTATGTATATATATATATATACACACACACACATCTAAAAGATAATCATGAAAAAGATCAGCGAAGGCTAGATAGAAGCATTAGAGTGAATAGAGTGAATTTTTCACTACAGCGTCAAGTTAGTTTCTGTAGAAACTTAGTTGAGTGTATGTTTATTTAGCATAACTTGGACAGCACAAGATTAATGCTTTAACTTGTTTGCAGGAGTTTAAAAAGCTGGTTTCTGTTGCCAATAGTTGGTTGGAAGGGAAAATGGAGATGCCACAAATAAAATTTTTTGGATGTGCAAAACAGTTTTGATTTTATTTCTTACAAACTATAGGACTCCAAGCCCCCTGATCCTTGATCAGAACTACATTAACACCAAAAATCAAGTTATCAAGGCAGAGAGGAGGGTGCTAAAGGAGTTGGGATTTTGTGTTCATGTCAAGCATCCCCATAAGGTGAGTTGTAGAGGGCAGAAATTACATTCGTAAGTATTAGGGTTTTTCTTAAAATTATGTCTTAATGAACTTATATTACAGTTATTTTTGAGAGTTAACCTTGGTTTTAAAAAGCATTCTTTATAAATTTATCAGTAAAATAGGAGTCAAAAGACTTGGGTTCTAATCTTCACTCTTCATTGTGTGGGCATAGAGAAGTTCTTTTTTTCTGCTGTGGTAAACCCAGTTTCCCTACCTGAAAACAGTGAAGTACCTTATTCCTAGGAGTAAATAATACACATCTGCAGAAGCACGTGGCACGCTACCTGTCGCACAGTGAAATGTTCAAAGCTTGGTGGCTACTCTCTGTTACCGTTACTGTACCTTTATTAGGTTTCTCCAGTATCTCTCTTGGCTTACATATGATCATAAGAGCACAGTGGTTACCGTATGGGTGCTCTGGGAACAGGACTATCTGTGATAGAAACTTGTCTCTGCCATTAGTTCTGTGACTTTGGCAAATATCTCTGTTCCTCAGGTTCCACATCTTCAAGATTATAAAATGGAAATAATTGATTATACAGGTCCAGAGAGCTCCGACTTGAACTGTGGTGGAGCTATTTATATGTAGAATTGATTTATCACACTTCAACATAATAAGCTTCATTGCAGAAAGAGTAGTGTTTACTTATTTTAATACCCACTGTATTACATAATATACTCATTGTGTAACTTTAAGAACCTAGTCTACGGTTTCTGGACATGGAGGAATTGTACCCTGGGAAATTAAGTGAGGTAATCTCCTGCCACAGTGCCTGTCACATAGTAAAGTGTTCATGAGAAATTAGGTATTGTTTTTAATTGATTTAACTCTCATTTTTTTCCTGTGCAATTTTGGATCGTATTTGAAATTTTTATAGAATCTAGTAGCATAATAACCCACATTGCCTGTAATGTACATTTTAGGTTGGTCTGTATTATCTGTGCAGTTTGTGGAAGAGTTAAAACTTGCCCCTAACATTTCAATTACTTGTAGTCGTTGAACTCTGTACTCTGAAAGACCCACCAAGATGCTAAATTGAGTTTTTTTCCCTTGTCCTTCAGATCATTGTTATGTATTTACAAGTCTTAGAATGTGAACGTAATCAAACCCTGGTTCAAACTGCCTGGTAAGTTGCTTTTTTATATTTTTCTCTAGCCAGGAAAACAGAAGCAGAAATAAAGTAAGTTTCATTTTCCCTTTACAAAATAATGAGAGGAGTTTGTTTGGTGCTTTTTGTTTTTTTTGTTTTTTAACCAAAAGGTAAATAATGCTTATTTCTGCTTCCTGTTTTCTTGGCTTGACTAATTGCTTTCAATGGAGAACTCAATTTAACTTTGTTCTTTTTTCTACTCTTTAATTAAAGGGTAGTCCATGATGGTAAGTCATAGAACTCTGCCCTCTGCACTTCAGCCCATGACCTCAGGATGGCCTGATTGGCTGCCCTGCTCTCCAGCCAATCCAGTGCAAGCTCTGATCCGAGATTCACTGAAGTGGTCCATATCCATCTGGCAGCATCTTCTAGTTCTGTCGGGGTGTCAAAAGGATTTGTATATTTGCTTCTAGAAGTAACTATTCAACATGCCTATGTATATAATGTCTACCTGTACCTATCAAAATGAATAGTTCATTTTTGATAGATTTGTTGTCCAGCCATTATGAATTAAATGATTTTTTTGTTAGGAGTTTGACTTAGATTTCTATTTTTAGTATGTATAGCATGGATTCTACCAAAGAAAACCACAACTTGCAGCTTAAAATGGGCGCCATTCCCATACTGGATGAATGACAGCTGCTGGACTATTGAGGCAATAATAGAAGTAGATTTTTAAGAGAGATGTTAATATTAACATAAGCACTTTAGAACTTGGAGTTTTGACATGAAGATGTTTGATTTGGAGGGCTGGCTTATTTTAAGGTAAAACAAGGAATTTGGTCCAGCTACACCTACTTTTTCAAGACTGTTGATGATGTGCAAGAGTTAAGTAATTTTTATGTTCTGGACTTAATGACTGACATGCTTCTTTAGTATTCAGTAAATACTAGTAATACTAGAAAAGTCTAATTGCTTTTATGATATGCATGACATTTTTAATATATTTTTAATATATGCTCTATAAAACAAGCAGTTATTTCATGGGTAAGGATTTTTAAGAAATAGTCTTTTAGTTTAACCTTTTAAACAGTTTGTGAAATTTCTTTAATACTTTAGGGATATTGTGGGGAGGGTTCACTAATAAAAAGTCCAGCAGTTTATTAACTGAAGTAGCTTATTGTTTTGTTTATACTTATCACCAAAAGAAGGTATGTAAACAAGGCTGTTTTGTATATTTACTGCTCTTCCCTACCTACATTTTCTGAAGTAGCTGAGAGTTCTTAATATAACTTGGTGAGTGCTTACTGAAAATGCCTTTTTACCCCTGTCACAGTATTTTGAGCTTTTGAAAGAACTTGGTTGACACGGCTTTTCATTGTGGATAAAGGAGAGATGGTCAATAATTAATGGCTCGAAGTATTGTTGGAGTGGTTTATCATTTCTGAAACTAGTTATGTCAAAATTGACTTTCAAAGCATTGCTTTTCATAGAAGTACATAAAAACTTCTAAAGTTCTATTTGGAATAATACGGAATTATTTTTAAAGGACTTTGGTCATATATAGGAAAACTGAAGAATGGTTCTAGTGTTAAATTCTTAATCTCTTACTGATTTTCGAGTTAAGAATTGTTATATGCTAGAATATGAGGATATGAATATAAATATGAGAAGAAAAAAGAATAAAGTAGATTGAGTCTCCAATTTTACTAAGCTTCAGAAGGACTGTTTGTTTATGTGCAAAGCTTATGGTTGAAATATTTTTCAGGAATTATATGAATGACAGTCTTCGAACCAATGTATTTGTTCGATTTCAACCAGAGACTATAGCATGTGCTTGTATCTACCTTGCAGCTAGAGCTCTTCAGGTAGGTATATATATAGCCTGTTCTGTTCTATAGGATGAATCACAAGAATTAGTAGTCCTGATAAAAACTGAAATTTGATTTAAACCATGCTGTTTTTATGGTTCAGATTCCATTACCAACTCGTCCCCATTGGTTTCTTCTTTTTGGTACTACGGAAGAAGAGATCCAGGAAATCTGCATAGAAACGCTTAGGCTTTATACCAGAAAAAAGGTAGTTGTTTACTCATGTTTGTGTTAATACTTTTTAAGTGCTAGGAGTCTAAACTTAACACAAGGGAAAAATACTAACTTCATTTTCTTCCATCAGCCAAACTATGAATTGCTGGAAAAAGAAGTAGAGAAAAGAAAAGTAGCCTTACAAGAAGCCAAATTAAAAGCCAAGGGGTTGAATCCCGATGGAACTCCAGCCCTTTCAACCCTTGGTGGATTTTCTCCAGCCTCTAAACCATGTAAGATATATTCAGATTTGAAATGATTTGGGCACTGTAGGTGGGTGATGATTAGAAAGCTTTAGCATTTAGGGGTGCCTGGGTGACTCAGTTGAGCATCCAACTACTAATTTTGGCTGAGGTCATGATCTCAGGGTCATGAATCCAGCCCCACGTCGGGCTCTCTACTCCGTGCAGAGTCCACTTGAGATTTTCTCCCCCCCCCCATAAATATATATATATATATATATTTAAGGTTTAGCATTTAGTAGTGGCATAGAAACAATGATAAGAGAAGTTATTACTGTTGTCTCTTAAAATCATCAACTCAAGACTAATACTTGAAAGCATGGTACTTTGAGTTACATTTAGAAACAACTTTTTGGCCCTCTGTTAAATCCCAATAGGTAACATTGTCTTTTTTTTTTTTTTTTTTTTTAAGCCTCGCCAAGAGAAGTGAAAGCTGAAGAGAAGTCCCCAATCTCCGTTAATGTGAAGACCGTCAAGAAAGAACCTGAGGACAGACAACAGGCTTCCAAAAGCCCTTATAATGGGTGAGTATACTTGAGTTAGAAAACTTGTCTAAGGAATCTTTTATGTGTTTAATTTCTAACATACTAAACATGTATCTAAAATAATGGGTTTGTATGTGTGTGTGTTTTTTTTTTAAGTGTAAGAAAAGACAGCAAGAGAAGTAGAAATAGCAGAAGTGCTAGCCGATCAAGGTCAAGAACGCGATCACGTTCTAGATCACATACTCCAAGAAGACAGTAAGTAAACACTCTCAGAGAAAGCAGTCTTATTTGGAGTAAGGTTCCTGCTTATTAAAAAAAATTGAACATAGGTGTTTTCACAGTTGGGCTAGATATAGTTTTTTAACATGAGGTGTAAATTACGAAAAATGAGTTTGGAAATACATCCTGCCTATATGTGGCTTTTTTGTTTTGGGGTGCTGTAGCTTACGAGCATTCTGTTCTGTCTTTGCCCATTTTTTTGAAGATTGTAGGGGTTGGCCATAAAGTGCTATTGTGGAAAGCTATGATATCCTGTTTATAATGTGTGAAAATAGTCGTTCAGTTTCAGTTAGAAAATACTATTTTATTAAACTGTTAATTAACAACCAATACTCAAGTTGATCATAGCCAAAGAGTCTTTCCTAGTGAATTTTGTAATTAGATTGCTAGCTGCTTGTGTCTGTTCAGTGGCTCTTTTGAGCATGTGTGAGATACTAAATAGCATAGCTATCCAGGACACTTTGTAAAAATTACTAAGTACTCTTCTCTTTGCCATATAGACATACAGTACGTTTAAGATTTGTCTGATACAGGGTGGATGAGAGTTAGTGAGGGGTAGGGAGATTTAATGAAAGTTTTCTGTCTGGCCTGTACTGCTGCAGGTCAATAGTTTTGTGTTGAGCTTATTATAAGCACCACCAGAATAATCTGTTCCCAGCAGAAACTGAATCTAAACCTCAAATTTTTATTATCTAAGTTACAATAATAGGAGGAGCCGATCTGGAACATACAGCTCAAGATCAAGAAGCAGGTCCCGCAGTCACAGTGAAAGCCCAAGAAGACATCATAATCATGGTTCCCCTCACCTTAAGGCCAAGCATACCAGAGATGATTTAAAAAGTTCAAATAGACATGGTCATAAAAGGAAAAAATCTCGTTCTCGATCTCAGAGCAAGTCTCGGGATCATTCCGATGCTGCCAAGAAACACAGACATGAAAGGGGACATCATAGGGACAGGCGTGAAAGGTCTCGCTCCTTTGAGAGGTCCCATAAAGGCAAGCACCATGGTGGCAGTCGCTCAGGACATGGCAGGCACAGGCGCTGACTTTCTTCTTTGAGCCTGCATCAGTTCCTGATTTTGCCTATCTACAGTGTGATGTATGGACTCATAATCAGAAACATTAAAAGCAAACTGATTAGGATTTGATTTCTTAAAACCTTCTAGGTCTCTAAAACACTGAGGACATTTTCTTTTGGAAAGAACTATGTTTTTTTTTTGTTTTTGTTTTCTTGGTTTTTTTTCCCCCTTCTTTTTTGGTTTTTGTTTTTTTTGGGGGGGGGGGTTTGCACATTAAAATGCCCTAGCAGTATCTAATTGAAAACCATGGTCAGGTTCAATTGTACTTATTATAGTTGTGTATCGTTTATTGCTATAAGAACTGGAGCGTGAATTCTGTAAAAATGTATCTTATTTTTATACAGATAAAATTGCAGACACTGTTCTATTTAAGTGGTTATTTGTTTAAATGATGGTGAATACTTTCTTAACACTGGTTTGTCTGCATGTGTAAAGATTTTTACAAGGAAATAAAATACAAATCTTGTTTTTCTAAACTGCTTCAAATATCTTATTTAAATAAATTATTAAAGAGTAAAATTTTAATAGTAAAGTGCCTGTACTGATTTTCTGACAAACCTATTCTTCCATTAGTTATGGTTTGAGATTATTAAATGCAGCTCTTATCTGCACTGGGAACTATTGTAAAAGTCTTTGCCTCATATATGCAAGAAACAAACGGGAGTTGAGCAACAATGTAATTTTAAATGTTATATTGTAGCACTAAACCAGTCTTCAAATCGAAGTGTTTTTGCACATAAATAGTGCTTAAAATTAACTTAAGAAATGGTTAAGTCAGCTGCCGTCTTGAACAAATCAAAACTTCTAAAATGACAGTAAATCAGACCCAACTATTGACCTTTAAATGTTTTTCTTTAAATTAGATATTTAGTGATGATTTTTATCTAGGCTATGAGGATTCAGTGATAAAATGCGGCTCCTCTGGACTTGGCTAGGGCTAATGAAGTCTGACCACAAAGAAAATGAAATTTTGTTGAAAAAGCCACAAGTCCTTATATTCAAATGAATACTTTTTAAGTTACTCATATTTTTTCCTAATAATTTGGAAGTGAATTTAGAAATCTTTTTAAAGATTTTATTTAGAGAGCATAAGCAGGGAGGGACAAAGGGAGAGAGACAAACTCAGATTCCACGGGGAACCAGATGCAGGGTGGTCCCACACTCCTGCATGACCTGAGCTGAAAGCAAGAGTCAGATGCTCAACTGACTGAGCCACCCAGATGCTCCTGAACTTAGAAATCTTAAAAGGCCATATACGATTTCATTATTTTATAGTTAAAATAGGTTATCCATTAATTTTTTTAACACAACCTTGATACCTTGATTATTAGTCCACTAGACTTGGCTCCAAATAATTTTTGCTGTATCAAAAAATGACATACCCTCAAAGATACGAAGATTGGCCGTCACTAAGGATGTTAAAAAGCTGCTGAAGATGATTCCAAAGACAAACATGTTCACTAGCGGTGGGCAGTGGGGCTGAAAAAAAGAAAAACGGCAAATATATTGAAGGAGACAAGACTCATGTGGATTTCAAAATGTTAGGTGTGCTACTTAAATCAGTTCTATTTCTTAACTAGAAACTAACATGGCCTAGCATGAGAGAGTAACTTCTGAATGGGGGTGAACAGTATTGAGAGTTCTCTCTATATATGATTTTGTAATACATATTGCTGAACTATAACTGTTTCTTAAGAGCCTAAACTATAAACAGGAAACCGTTTATTTCCTTTACAACACAGGCATTGAAGAAAGGCAAAGGCAAAAGTTAACAAAGGCCCTAATGTTTAACAAATTAATCTTGAATTCTTCATAGTGCTTAAATTTTTACCTGCTTACTCTTGTTTGGAAAGAGTGCCGTGGGTGAGGTTTTTGAAGATGGAAGATGCAGAGAACACATGGTTTCCCCTTTCACTTTGAATAAAATACAAACCCTTAACTCTGGCTGTACGTAATCCCCCTTGTCAGCCTCTTCATCAACCAACCTCTTTCTCCTCCTCAGATATGCACAGCTATTCCTGAGCCTTTGCACTTGTCTTTCCTACTTGGGATGCTCTCCCAAATCTTACATCCTAGCCTTCATCATCCGTGAGCCCTTCTCTCCACAGGGGGCTTCTTTCAAGCCCTAACTGAAACAAGCATCTCTGGACACCGCTCCCGTTATGTTCTATTCCTTAGCACTAATTTTTTCCTAATACACTATCTGAAATTACCTTATTTTACTTTATCATTGACTCTCTTACTCATAAGCTTTAAGAGAGCCGCAAAAAGCAGTTTATTCATTGCATGCCCCTCACCTGGTCCTACAACTGTGCCTGACCCCCAGTAGGACGTATAATAAATATTGAGGAATGAATCAATTTCACTTACTTCTAATTCTCTGAGTGACATTTTTAAGCCCTCAGCTTTCAAGTGTTCTTTATCCAGCTGCCCCTCTATGAATGTGTGTATTCCTTTCACAGGGTTTTGGTTCCTGGAGATGATAGTCAAAGGGGGCCAGAGACCTATAAACAACAGCCTAGAGGTAGCAAACTGGTAGGCCATGGCCAAATCCTGGCTTGTACATGTATTTGGCTTGTGCAATATTAATTTTAAATGAACTGCTTCATTTTTTATTGGAAATATTCACATAAAAACCTTAACTTCCAGCTTCTTTTAAAAAAATACATGAGCTCCACAATCCCTGGCAGCAACTAACTGACTGGCCCCAAGTAGCTCTCTGGTTGGGGTGCACACACTCCAGTGCATTATAGTTCCTTCTACTCCCTCTTAACCACAACACTGAATCCACTAAAGCCAGGGTTCAATTTGCATTAATCAGTGTACTCACAATGGTATTTTTTTTTAATCCTGCTGCTTTTGCTCGTTGATGTTACCTGCCTGGTCTTTTTGCAGTAGACCCCTGACATCACAGAGAATAATCCAAGACCTACACAAATCCCCACAGCTGTGAATGTGGCAGTTTATATCAGATCCTGGGTCAGCTGGAAATCGGACTGTTCCCTGTGCCCAAGCTCTCTACTGGCTGACCACTGTTCTAGGGTTAACCTTTTCAAACCGGAATTCCCATTTGAGGAGCTTCTGCATTGCTGGAGCACTTGTGAAAAAGCTCCGCAAGTGGGTTCTTCCTGTTTTTATACGGTGCATTTGACACGTCAGATCTCTCTACAGAGCACAAGGCACATCATAAATCTAAGTCACAATGTGGTTCAATATTTTTCACCCTAAATTACAAAACTAATTTTCTGCTCAAAATGTATTATTTTCTTGGACCTTTTCAAGCAAACCAAGTTTTATTCATTTAACAATTGCTGCAACATGGATTAACGATGTACAATGATGTCATGTTGAAACTGGTTAGTCCTGGCAGACAATATTTTCCACACAAGTGAAATTAAGAGTCAGTCAGCAAATGAATTTTTGACTTACTTGAAAATAGTCAAATTGCAAATGTCAAGTGTCTGCTATAATTACATTTAACCTGATGAGGGCTACCATGATAGGTTTCTACCTAGAGAAATAAAGGTAGGGAAAGTCCTGATGGCTAGATAAGTGGCAAATATCCACATATAATTAATACTTGCTTGAAGGGTACTTGCTTTCCAGTTGGAGGCAATTTTTTAAGAAGCCAAATAACATCCAAAGTAATACAAATAATATCCAAAATAACCTTCAGTATAGTTTAGGGCCAAGCAAGCAGTATAATGAGTGCTGAGTTTAAAGAAGGAAGATGGACCTCTGTGGCCTAGAGGACCCTGGAAAGTGTTCACAGAGAGTAAGGAGCATGGGCTGGCCTGGGATGGGAAAGGGTTTGAAAGGCTAAGAAGGAAAGGCAACGTAATACTGAGGCAGCATATGGGGTAGAATCTGGAGTGCAGGGCGGGGGGTGGGGGGGACACCGGACCTACTTGGCCAGAGAAGCTGGTGCAGGGAATAGTGGACTCAGAAGTCAGACTGCTGGAGATCAGTGTTTAGCTCTTCCACTTTTATAAAATTTTGTACACGCTGCGTAACATCTCTAAACTTGCATTTCCCATCTGAAGAGTTAGTCATTCAGTCAATGTTCAGTAAGTGGTATTACCTTATTAGCATCACCAGAGCTTGTGGGTGCCAGACTAAGATGTCTTGTACACCAGAGAGCAGGTGGGTGACTATTAACTTCCTAGGGTTGCTGTAACAAATTACCACATACTTGCTGTCTAAAAAGAAATGTATTCTCTCACAGTTCTAGAGCCTACAGGTCTGAAATCAAGGTGTTGGCAGGGCCGTATTCCACTTGAAGGTTCAAGGGAAGAATCCTTCCCTCTTTCTAGCTGCTAGGGGTTCCCAGTCATCCCTGGCATTCTGTGGCTCGTATTCCATGGCTCGTAGCTGTGTCACTGCATCCTCTGCCTCCGTCTTCACATGGCCTTTTCTCTCTGCATATGTCCTCTCCCCTCTTTATAAGGACACTAGTCACTGGATTTAGGCCCGACCCTAATCCAGTATGGCCTCACCTAAACTAATTACATCTGCAAAGACACTATTTCCAAATAAGGTCACATTCTAAGGTTCTAGATGGACATGAATTGGGAGGGGGGCAGGATTCAACCCACTACAATGACATAAGAAAAACAAATTGAAAGAAACTGAAGTGAACATTTTCTAACTTTCATTTTGAAATAATTTCGGATTTATAAAATATAAGTTACAAAAATAGTACAAAGAAATTCTGTATAGACTTCACCCAGATTCCCCAAATGTTAACGTTTTACCACACTGACTTTATCACTTTCTCTCTCTGTACATGTGTGTGTACTGGATTTTCTGATATGTTTGAGAGTAAGTTGCAGTCATGATGTCCCCTTACCTGTATTTCAGTGTATACTTCCTAAAAATAAGGACATTTATCTTACATATCCATAGGATGACTATCAAAGTCAGGAAATCAAAAAAACTATATTGACCTAATCAAATATTGCCAGTTTCCCTCTAATGCCCTTTTCTGGTCTGGGATCCAATCTAGAATCACATATTGCCTTTAATTTCCTTTCTTCTGAAATAGTTCCTCAGTCTGTCTGTCTTTCATGACCTTGACATTTTTTGCTTTGGGGAGATTTATTTTTTCCAACATTATAGCTTGATAAGTTTCAAACCTCTAAGGAAAATTAAGAGTAGTACAACCAGTACCTTTAAATTCATTACCCAAGTTTCATTAATAGTTATATTTTGCTACACTTGCATCATCTAAGTATATATATGTAGACACATATTTTTGTTTTCTGAACCATTTAAGTCACTTCACCCTTAAATTACTTTAACACGTATCACCAGAGATCAAGGACATTTGCCCCCATAGCCACAATTCAGTTGTCATCACACTCAGGAAATTTAACATTGATACAGATATGTAATACACGGTTTATGTTAGAATTTTCCAGACCGTTGTAATTGTTGTTGTTTATAATTGGGGGTTGGTTGTTCGGTGGAGGATCCAAAGATTATATATTGTATTTAGTTTAATGTCTCTTAGGCTACGTTAATCTAGAAAATTCCCCATAATTAGATCCATGTTAAACATTTTTGGTAGGTACACTATATAGATGATACTGTGTTCTCAGTGTATCACTAACCGGGAACACATCAATTTGACCCATTGTCACTGATGTTAAGTTTGGTGATTTGACTAAGGTGGTGTCTACCAGAGTCCTCCATTGTAAAGGTACTTTTAATCTATACTCGGTGGGGTTATACATGAAGGCTGAGTGAATTTCCTGTTCCTTGACAGTTTTCACCAATGGTCTTAACCTGAATCAAATTTTTTTGTTTTGTTTGTCTTTTACTATTGTAGTTGGAAAATGGTGATTTTTCTATTTCTAGCTGCTTAAACATTTACTGGTTGGCACTCTTCTATGAAGAGAGCCTTCCCTTCATCTCTTATTATTTCAAGTATCTACAGACTCATAGATTTAAACAAAATTCCACGTGTTATAATTCATTCCTCTCGGTATTCATTGTGATGCTGATATCATCCCAAATTAGGCCAGTGGAAACTCCCGTAAGCTAGCTCCTTTGACCTTTCGATATGTCCCCATTAGTTTTGGGCATTATGTTACTTTCTTGTACAACAAGAAAATCCAAGCTCACCTTGTACTTTCAACTGCTTCAACCCCGGAACAAGGCTTTCCTCTAAGAAGTTCAAGTTCCTGTTAGTGAGGGGCCAAATTCTGGCATAAGGGATGCTCCTTGCTACTCGGTGTCATTGTTTCCACATCCTTTCATATGAAACCTCCAATTCTCCATCACTATGGGGTTCTTTTGCCCCTTCCTCCCCGTGTGAACCAGTGGCTTTGTAGAATGTCCTTTAATTGAGGTTTGCTCAGTGTTTCCTCATGATTAGACTTGGGTTTTGTGTTTTTGGTTGGACACGACAGAAGTGAGGTTGTGCTATTCTCAGGGCATCAGATTAGGAGGCATGTGCTGATTGGTTCCGTTAATGGCGGTGTTCACTTTGGTCCTCCATTACGGTGGTGTCTGCCCGTGTTCTCTACCTCAGTGTTACTAGTTCCCCCTTTGTGATTAATAGTATCTTATCGAGGAGGTGCCTCGAGATCACATAAATATTGTTTTCCATCGTAATTCTGCCTACTAATTTTAGCATCCACTGATTTTAGCCTGAAACATTTATTGAGAATGATTTTCTAATTCCAGCATTCCTTCTACATTTATTCGTTGGGATCCCACAGTAAGGAAGAGCTTTCCTGTCTTCGTTTATTCATTTGTTTATGTATATCAGCATGTACGCATCTTGTGGGTCCTAATCCATTACTATCATTTATTTTGTTATAATTATCCCAGATGTGGACAATAAGAATCACTTTTAAGCTAGTTCCTGTGTCCTCTGAGATGAATATTTTTTTAAAATTTATTTTAGAGAGAGTACACGCAAGGGAGCACAAGCGAGGGAGGGACAGAAGAAGAGGGGGAGAGAGTATCTTGAGCAGACTCCATGCCAAGGGTGGAGCCCAACACAGGGCTCAGTCTCATGACCCTGAGATCATGACCTGAGCCGAAATCAAGAGTTGGACACTTAGGGGCGCCTGGGTGGCACAGCGGTTAAGCGTCTGCCTTCGGCTCAGGGCGTGATCCTGGCGTTCTGGGATCGAGCCCCACATCAGGCTCCTCCGCTATGAGCCTGCTTCTCTCTCCCACTCCCCCTGCTTGTGTTCCCTCTCTGCTGGCTGTCTCTATCTCTGTCAAATAAATAAATAAAATCTTAAAAAAAAAAAAAAAGAGTTGGACGCTTAACTGACTGAGCCACACAGGCACCCCTGAAATGAATATTCACATGTGTGACTTTCCGAAAGATTCACAACAATTGTACGTTCTGTAGGAGGGTGTCGTGAAAAGCCCTTGGGCTTTCTCATCAGCACTGGCTTTAGAGGAGACAGAGTGACTTTCAAAGGTCAAGGTCACTACAATGCCAATGTATAGGGCTTCTCACGACAGTTTCCTTTTGGCCCATAACAAACTTTCTCACCCATGATCAGTTCCATACTCCCAACAGTCTCTTCTTTCCTTACAAGAACATTTTAGTTTGCAGTATAAATTAGTAATAAGTACTTCTGTCCCTTGGAGGTCACTTTTGGCTAGATGTGAAAGAAGATTTCTCTCTAAATCTCTTACCAGCTGACTGGCAAGACGTACTCTGAACACAATAAGGATTTGTCTGTTTCCAAAGGAACACTAGCGTCTTTAGACGTGTCTACTTAAGCCTCATTTAAATCCTTAATCCAGATTTGAATTCTTGATGACAACTCAAAGGGTATATACCTTTGCCAACTTCTTCTGGAAGAAAAATAAAGACAGAGACACCTATTTACATAAGCACTATGTTTCAGGTGCATATCTGGTTCACATATGTTAACTCACTTCACATCTTTCAAAAAACCCTATATGGTTTGTGTTGGGGGGAAACTCATGAAGAGGTGATTTCACACAGCTAGTAAGTGGTTGAGCCATGGTTCAAACCCAAATACTTTGTTCCAGAGTCCACATCCTTAACCACTATGCTGTGCACCAACCTGCATGGATTTACTAGAGTCCCGTTTTAATGAAATCTTTCTATATCCAAGCCTGGAATCATTGGCTTCTTTATAAAGCATCCACATAATGAGATTTAACATCATCAGAGGTCTTTGGAGGTCAGCAGCAGATGCTTCTTATCAGCTGTGTGCCACTGGGAACTAGGCCAGAGGAGCCATGCCTATGCCCACACCTGAGCCCAGCCTGACCTCTGTGGCTGTAGGCTGGCCAGGTCCTGGGATCAACCCCAGGAACCGAGCAGCTTCACCACCACCCTGTTCAGCGTTGTACTCAGACAACGTGAGGCCACCAGCTTCTCCCTGCTTGGCCTTTGCTTCCCAGAAGCAGTAGCAGCTTGCTTTGGAAGATGCTTCAACTCATCCCCCAAGGTACCTGATAAGGCTCCTGACCTTTCCTCCTTGGCAGGGGGTGGTGAGAGGGGGCAAGGGTCCTGGTGTGAGACTGGCCTGCATGAGAAGGCCGGTGCTCCCGCTCAGTGCTGGGTGGCTTTGGGTAGAACTGCTTAACTCCATGAGCCTGAGTTTCCTCACCTGCGGTGGGCAGACAATGATAACACTTCCCTGGCACGAACGTGCTGAGAATTAATGATGCACATAAAGGACACGGGCACAGGGTAGGAGGTACTTGGTGGATTTTACTACTATCATTTCCTTAAAGGTAGAGCCTAATACCCAGAGTAGCTGACCCTGATGTCATGTCCTCGGTGGCTCTGTCCTTTTCCCCAAACTCTAGTGCCTCTCACTGCCTGTGTTATTCCTTGAGCAATGAAAACACATCACTCAATGCTGGCAGGTGTCATCTCTTGTGCCTGGCCTAATTCTCCAACTAGACTCCAATCAGGTCTGGGACTGTCCTTTACACCTTTTCATATCCCTAGTCTTAACCAAGGACCCAAAACAGTAAGTGCTCGGTAAATGACTGCTGATGACAGAGACTAACGGAGGTTACTTCACAAGGATTTATGGAGTATTTACCAAGTGTCAGGCAATGGGCCAGGCTCTGAGAAGAGTGAGGTGATTAAAACCCAGCCAAAGGAGCTCCTGCTCTGGCTAAAAGTTCCTGCTAAGGCCTAGAACAGGTAACACACCTTTCCAAGCATCCAGTTTCCAGGGAATGACTTTCTCTGTTGAGGCGGTCTGGTTTACTGTGTCTCAAACAAGAGGTAAAGTCAAGTCCACAGCCCAGAGCGTTTTCACTGCCTTTTCACTGTGGAGAGTACATATGATGGCATTTAGGGACGTCACAAGCTGTTTTTGCCACCTGCTCCATAAGACCAGCCCAGCAGCCCCTGGCCTCACTGGGGTTAAAGGATGGTGAGCACAGAACACAGCTCATGCTCTCCTCACCACAAGGGGTCAGTGCAAGACCGCACAGGCTAGAGAAGTTGGTCAGTGATGGACTCCCTCCCAGAGACTCATTCCAGCCATGCAGTATTTGAATGATTTGTTCTGGGGTGGGGTGGATGAAAAGGGAGAGAATGGGTTGGAAAAAATGAATCTGTTGAATTCACAAGTTGCTACAGTCATGAATTCAAACAATGTTTGACTATTTTTAGTGAAAAGAGATCAGGTAATTTGAGGGTTTTAGAAAACAAGCACTGTCTGAAAAACCAAATGATAAGTGAAGAAATACTGTGCATTAGCAAAAGCATTACTCTTTCATTTGCAAAAAGAAAATGACTTTTTTCCCTCCCCAGGAAAAGGAAGGCCTTCAGAAGTTAAAAGAAATGCAGTTTACTGACCAAGCCCCCCTCCGCAACAGAAAAAAGAACCTTCCCTCTTATCTGGGTTCAGAACTGGCAAGCAACCTCAGTGTGGGCACTTCATAAATATTCAGTGACGATGAAAATGTCGACAGTGCGAAGAAACCGTTTTGTTATTTCAAGAACCCTTCTGAAATGCCAGTGATTGAAGCAGGATCTTGACTATCCTTTGCAAATCTTGAACAAGAAAAGCCCAGTTCAGCTGGTCACGTGGAACAAAACAGAGCAAGCACAGTGGATTAATCTCTCCCGCAGTCTGGGGTTGTGACAATTTTCAAAGAGCAGAGCAAACTGAAGCAGCGGGTTGGATTGTAAATAACTACGCCCAAAACACCCCAAGCAATTGGGATTCAGTGTCTCCACCTTGTAGGGAAACAAGCACCTCATTTTACTTTGCACTGGACACACAGGCTGCGCCTATGGACAAAAACGGGTAAAGTTGGCACTGGGAGTGCCAGTTCATTCTAGTCATCCTAACCCATCCCTATCATGATGCATCAGTTGAGCTGAGGGACATTCAGAGAGAACATGGTGAAACCAATGCATTGGTATGTTGCCCGGTCAAGGTCTGCTTGTTTTGGCCCGGGTACACCTGGCCTTGGCCAGTGTAATCTTGATAAACAGAAACCAATACACCTCAGTAACCACTGCCCAGACAGCCTGTGCTGGTGAAGCCGGGGTCTGGCTGAATTGTACCAGGATGGCTTGGAGACCTTCCATCAGAGAGCTGCGCTCTGTCTGCCCCCACAGAGACCTCTTTCTGGGGTTCTAAGAAGCACTCTCCATTTGTCAGTGGTTGGCTGACTCAGGCCAGAGCAGGGGTGGGGCAGCCACGGCTTGGGTGTGGGCCTGGGCTATCTTAGGCCTGGAACAGGACAGCTCTCTTTCCTTACACCGGCCTCCCATCCCCCACCACCATGCTGCCCCTCCCCCCACAAGTAGCCTCACATTTTTCTCAGCAACAGAGAGGTGGTGGGGCGAGTGCCTCCTTCTCCTCCCCAGTGGCTCCCCCAGTCCTCTGTGCTGGATCTAGTTTCACACACACATACACACAACACACACCCCCCCGCTACATGAGGACAGCTAAGAGCTGAAGCCCACATCAGGGCATCAACCCTCCAGTCAGCATAGTGATGCCTCAGCAGGCAGGGAGGCCTCAGGACAACCACTTCACTTGCCACTGCTTTAGCTCTCTGACCTTGACCTCACATATAGGCCTCTATTTCTAGTGCCCACCCTCCCACTCTGGGCCCAACTACCACCTCTGCCCTTCCATTTGTCCCTCAGATGTTGCCTGCACATGTATATGTGCAAGACAGACCTCTGCTGAGAGAGGCAGGCTGCGACTCTCTCCCCTCAAATCCAAAGACCAGGGAACGAAAGCGCATTAACGCAGTTCTTGCCTTGTGCCAGAAGCTTTAGATGCATGATCTTTCTTAATCTGGCACTCGTACCTCAGAGGAAGGCCTCATTATTACTGTAAGAGCCGGCACAGTGTGGAGATCAAGAGCCGGGACGCTGCTGCCTAACTGCCTGAGCTCGAAGTCCAGGTGTACTGTTCGCTCTCTACGTGACCTTGGGCCGGTGATTTGACCTACATGCCACCTCACCAGGAAAATGGGAATCGGGTTATTGTGAGCATTAAATGAGTTAACCTATGTGTAAAGTACTAAGAGCAGCCCTATGGAAGTGTTAGTCACCATTACATAGTATTATTACATAATATTAGCAACTGTATGTTCAAGATGAGAAAACAGAGGCCACACAATCACATGCATTACACGCTGAGTCGCTTTAGCATCGTAAGGTGTCATCTCCTTCCAGGGAGAGTTCCATTTGGCCAACAGCTAGAGCCTTGAAAGTGAGTGTAGGAGAACAATTGGAGAATAGGAGCCACCTGAGTCTTGTTTGGGCTCCTGAAATTGTGTCCTGTGAGCTGAGGGTTCCCAGTGACTGGAAGTGCGCCATTGCCTGTCTTTGGACAGGAACGTCCTGACTGGTTGTGGTTGTGGAGAGGGCTGGCCCCAGCACCTGCTCCTTCCTCTCCTCAGAAGCAGGCTGAGACCCCGTGAGTCTAACCCCCCTCCTCACCCCCACCCTCACCTCCATCCTAGAAACTGGGTAGTTTTTCCTGAAAAGGTATCAGATGTTCAATTTAAACCCAACCCCACCTGCTCCAAAGCACATATTCTCTCCGTTCTTATCTTGGTCAGTTGCCCCACAGCTGCCCAGACATCTGTGGTAGACAGACAAATGAGGTCACAGGGATTGACTGTCATGCCTTGACCTCCATGTGCAGGGGAGGGAGGAGACAGGAAATCGGAACAAAGGCCAAGGCTGGTGGCAGGCACATGTGTGTGTAACTAAGCCATCCAATCACTCGATTTATAAATCCAGTCCATGGGAAAATCCCACTCACTCGCCGAACATGCTGCAAGGGGCTCCCTTCAGCCCCAAAGCAGGAAAGTATCCAGAGCTGTGTCCAGTCAGGCAAACTACCGTCTCAATGGTGCAGCATTTTCTGGAGCTTATATCATGCCTTGAACTGATACTCTCCTCGTTAGCTTTATGATCTTGGCTAAATATCTCTGAACCTCTCTGGACCTGGATTTACTGATATATAAAACAGGGCAAATAACCCCTACCTCCCAGGATTTTGCTAGGGTTAACTGCCATGACATATGCAAAAAAGCCAGGGGCTGGAGCATAGGAGATGGTTAGAAAATGTGAAATCTCCTAGTTCGTGTAAGAAACCAGGTATAGGGGCGCCTGGGTGGCACAGCGGTTAAGCGTCTGCCTGCGGCTCAGGGCGTGATCCCGGTGTTATGGGATCGAGCCCCACATCAGGCTCCTCCGCTATGAGCCTGCTTCTTCCTCTCCCACTCCCCCTGCTTGTGTTCCCTCTCTCGCTGGCTGTCTCTGTCTCTGTCAAATAAATAAAATCTTTAAAAAAAAGAAAAAAAAAGAAACCAGGTATAATCTCACTTAGTTCCACCCCAGAGATAGAAGATCTGGAAGAAGGCTTTCCGCACACTTGCTCTAACGTTCCTGTCTCTCACTGGTAGAGAAGCAAGCCTGCTTGTTACTTCACAGCATTGGGGGTGTCAGAGGCCCTTCTCAGGAAACCCAGTCTTAGAACCAGCAGTGCCTGTGATGGGTTGTCCACCCCCTTCCTGGGTCCCCCAGGCCTCTGTGATAAGCTGTCTACCTGCCCCTCCACTGTCAGGCCCTTCAGGCTTTTCAGTATTGTGCTCACTGGTTTCCTCAAAGCAGGATGGTATTTGGTACCAGTGGACAAAATTCTTGTCAGTTGTGCAGTGAATCCCTAGATGCTTACCATCCTGCCTGCTTAGAAGGAGGAGGAGAGAGAGGACATGGAGTAGGAGGGGAGGACACAGGGTGAAAGTTCCAGAAGTCCAGCAACCTTTCATCCCAGTCCCAACGCCAGGAAGCTGAGTCTAAAAGGAAACTCCTCAGAGGCCTGGGAAAAGGCCAATAAGGGAAGTAAAGAGATACTGGAATATGGAATGCTCTGAAGAAATCTGTCAGATGAGAAAGGAAAAGGAAAGTGGTTCACAAGGTCAAAGGGCATGAGTTTTCAGTCTACTATTCATCATGACTGGAGGGTGACTATTGGCCAGATCATTTCTTCCACAGGTACGGAGGGAAAAGGCTTGTTACTTTTTTTTGGCAGTGGGTTCCTCCCCACCATGCGGACTGTTCTCATCCTGCAGGGTTGGGGGAATTCAACTCCAAGCACTCAGTGTGGCGAGAAGGTGAGGGGTCTGAAGCCAGAATACCTGGGTTCAAGCTGTTGCTCCCCTCGGGCGCACACATGACCCTGAGACCTCAAATTCCTCACCTGAAAATAAAAGCAGTTGCTACCTCCGGGCTGTGGTGAGCAGTCTGTGAGGCCATGTGTGAGGAGGCTTCTCATAAACAAGGGAACACTGCAGTTATTGGTCACTTGTTATTTTTAATATGTAGAACTCTAACTTCTCTCCAGGCCAACTAGCACTGTGTCATTATCAGCAAAGAGAAAGACAGTGATTATCAAGGCCTTTTATAATCTCTGGGGATTTAAAGGTTTTAAAGGCTGAAGAACAGCCAAGTGCTTTGCTTTCTCACCCGTTCCTCCCTCCCTCCAGTCCCCAGCATCTTTCGGGGAAGATGGGCCCTTTTGGGGAAAAGCCACCATCAGGCCCCAGGCAGGCCCCCCTGCAGGCTCAGAGCAGCAGCCAGCCGCTTGGGAGCTAGATGGGGAACAGGGAGCTCAGACGTGCCTCCCTCCTCCCATCTAGGGCTGCAGTATGCACTTCTCTCTTCGTGGGCCACTTCCTCCATTAAAATGGTATTTAAAGTTACATTTTATGACTGACTTGGTATAAAAATGGATACAGTCCAGGCTGGGCTCATTACTGCATATTCATCATGATTAATTTTTCTTATGATTTTAACAGATACTTACTGTAAAAGAAATGAAGTCTGAAGAGCACTTTGGCCGCTAGGGGGCAGCACGAGCTCACTAGATGGTTACGGGGCCTGGGGTGGAGGGGTGGCCTTGTAAATAGTGGGGAAAGACAGGGCGACGACTCCCACCGCTGACTCACAAAGGGCTTTTGCTTCTCACAGCGTTTCCTCCGAGAGTGTTGTGTTAGCTCCTCACAGCAGCCCCAGGAAGCAGGCGGGTGGGGCGGGAGTTATTGCCCCACTTGGGACAGAGAAGGGAGGCTCACCCTGGGAGGCCCAGTGTGGCGCTGGGTCACACGGTGGCAGGGGCGGGCTCAAACAGAATTTCCTGGCTCCTCCTGCCATGCTTCTCTCTCTCTCTCTCTCTCTCAGAGCCTTAGCCGGGCAGGATACTGAGCAGACAAGGGTAGGACTAGGCAGCCAAACTACACTTCATGTTGGTGGCTCAGCCCCGCTAAGCCTCCACGCCTCCCCACCCCCGACTCGCTGGGAAGCAGCAGCCCTCTTTCTGAATCCAGGCAGAGGGGGACCCTATATTCCAGACCCACACCCTACCCCCAGGCTCCCTGGGGCCAAACGTGCCTTTGTTCGCCGGCCCCTGCCGGACAACTGGCCAGCCAGGAGCGAGCCTCGTCGGTGGGAGAGCCGTTCATCCCGCTCCCTGAAGGGCTAGCAACATCAAAAGCATACTAAAGGCATTCACTGTGCAAAGGCTGAAGGAAGAACTAAGCACTATAGGGGCTCCGAGTGTCTGGCAAAGGCACACAGCGAAGAAGGAAAGACCAAAAACAAAAGCAAACAGAGCACAGGCAGGAGATGATGGGATCCTGGAGGCTGCTTTTCTACCTCCCCGGGGGAACACCCAGCATGCGGCCCGGTGGAGTGCGCAGCTAGGCTGAACAATAGGCCTTTCTCTCTGCAGCAGCTAAGCACACACACCCAGGAGGCAGAAAGCCGGGCTCACACAGGCCGGCTCTGTGCTGGGGTCTGCACTGAACGGGAAGCTAGTTTACAACACAGATAACTGGTGTTCGGTTTCCTTCTTTAGAGGTGAGGGCGGTGCCTAAGCCCATGTGATAAATAAAAGGTAGATTTCCTTGCTGGACGAGAAGAGGACCGTTCACTTGTCCAGGGGAAACGCGAGCACCAAACTGAAATGGATGTACTGAAAGGCAACATCCTAGGGTGGTTTGTTGAGTTCCAGAGAGCACCTCTGTGATTCACAGGAGCACGGACGTTCTGGGAACAAGGAGTCCTTGGCAAAGTGTGGCCACGGCTGAGGCAAGGAGACGTGGCATTACGCAGAGGCCCTGGAGGTGTGCAATGGGTAGGTGGGGGCCTGGGTGCTCCAGCTGTTCCAAGGACAGAGGTGACTTCCATCCACTGAGCAGCGTCTGTCCTCAGGGTCACCAAACAGGCAGGAATCTCTCCCTGTTCATACAGAGTGACGCTAGTACTGGTCTGGTTAAGCAGGCCCAACTAAAGGAGGAATGGCAGGCTTGTCACATAGATGAAGTCATAGTTCAGTTGCTGGATCTCCACAGTCCAACCCCTGCTTTCCCAGGGACTGGTGGGTAGAGGTGACAGTCTAGCCTAGGTTGGGAAGAGAGGGACTGAGAAACCTGCTCAAGAGAGGACAGGAGCCCTCAGCAGAGTGCCTGGGCATTCACGAGGCTATATATTCAGTATTTTCTGGGAGGGAGCAGACATGGCACTTGGGGGCCACGGGAAGACTTATCCAAAGAAGGCTCTGTTCAGGAACTCTGTGATAGAGGACGATGGACTTTCAGAACTGAAAAGGACTTTTAGGATGGTCTACTCTGAGCCCCTCATATTGGCCCAGGAAGGGACTTTGGAGGAAACAGAGTCCAACTCCAGTGTGGCTAAAAGGATGGTTGTGACTTGCTGAATGCCCCACGGCTGCTCAGAGAACAGAAAGAAGAATCCCCAGTTTCCTGATGTATGGCCCAGAGCTCTTGCTGAGAGATGACACTATCTTGAAAGTGGAAAGTAAAGGTGACCTAGAGGGGCCCCGGGGAGCTGGGTGTTTCTCTGAGACTCATGGGGCCGAGGATGCAAAGTGAACCTTAACTTTGAGGCCAGACTAGAGAGGGAAGTTGGCCACCAAAACACTGCAATTTATCAGAGTAGGTGGAAAAACAAGACACACAAACCAGCTCAAGCTCACATGACAAGGGAAGGTTGGTTGGCGGGAAGGACATCTATGCCATGGGGTCTGAGGTTCCTTCCATCTCCAGGGTTCTGTTCTGAGGCCTGTTGCTCTTAGAGCCTGAGGCTCCAAGGAGATAGGAAGGAGTCTGTGTGCTGACTTGAGAGGAGCAAGTGTGGGAGGGCTGTGACTCATGCCCCTGGCGCTTCCCTGGACTGCTCCAGCAGCTCTGAGTCAGCAGCCATGTCTGAGATTGGCACCATTGCTCAAGGCCACCTATGGTGACTCAGCAGAAAGGAACAGGACGATGAATTGCTCTTGCTGGGAGAGGCTGGGCAGCCAGAACCTCCCACCTGTGGCATCCATGTCCCTTCTTGGGGAGGAAAGCAGAAAAGAGGAAAGCTTGCAGTCCTCTGAGGCTCCCACAGCGCAGGCTGTCAGAGCCTCCATGGCCCCGGGCAGGGCTGGGGGCCAGCAGTGTCACTAGAACAACATCAGTTTGTTTTCTTGAGGAAGGCAGCCAGTTTCCTTCGAGTGCTTAGTACGCCAAAGAGAAAAGGAGCCTGAGGTTTAGATTTGGAAGACAATATTGGGAGAACACCTAATTCTATAATTTCACAGATGAAGAAACTGAGGTAGGAATATATTATATGCTTGTTTGTTTGTTTTTTAATTTTCTTTTTTTTTTTTTTTAGATTATGTACTTTCCCCTCAAGATTACTTAGAGCCTCTTCCCTCAAGGCCATTTTATGCTAACTGGTAGGTAAGGGTGAGAGGGCTCTCAGAGACATACTTGGGCCTATCCTGTGGCAGGCCGAATAACACTCCCCACCCCCAAGATGTCCACCCACTAATTCCCAGAGCCCATGAATATATTGCTTACAGAGCAAAGAGGACTATGCAGATGTGATTAAGGATCTTGAGGTCACAAGATTATTCTGGATTATCTAGGTGAGTCCAGTGTTGTCACAAGAGTCCCTATGAGTGAAAGTCGGGGGCAGGGGAGGCAGAGTCTGAGAGAGATTGGAATTCCCTCTGCTGCTGGCTTTGAAGATGGGGAAGGGGTTTCAATCCAAGGAGTGTAGACAGCCTCTAGAAGCTAGACAAGAGAACAGATTCCTCCCTAGAGCATCCAGAAGGAACACAGCCCTGCCACCACCTTGACTTTAGTCCAGTGAAACCCATCTCCAACCTCCAGAACCGTAAGGGAGAGATTTGTGTCATTTGTAAGCCGTGAAGTTTATGGTGATTTGTTACCGCAGCAATAAGTAACGAATACACGTCTCCCTACCTTTCCATCCCACTGCTATTTAGTGTATGGCTTTAAAGAATAGGCTTGAAAACTAATTTGCCACCCCTTGATTTCTACTCAGTGAGATATAAAAATAAATGATTTGGAGAATTACAGTATAAATACCACGTCCCTTTCATTCAATAATGAAAGCTGTAGATGCTTGATCAAGTTGGACTCAGTTGGACATAAAAAATAAACAACTTAATATTTCTCTCATCACCACGCTTTTAGGTCCCTCTGTTGAATTATTCTTCCACTTTCCTGGGTGAAATGCTGGGCATATCCTCAAGCTTCCCTGGTCACTTCCAGGTATTAATAAGCATCTCATTTTTAGGTATGGGAAGCCCAGGCTGGTCTCACATCCAAGCTTAATCTCTGATCTAAGATCCAGCTTTTCCCACCCTAGCTGGGGCTGGAGAAAGAGTCTAAAGCCTGCAGAAGTGCAGCAGGTATGCTGGGGAGAAAGGTAGTTAGCCTCCTGACTAGTTTCCCACTGGTTCTCCCATTCCTCCACCATTCACGTTGCTGGCTCTGGCCCCTTCGCGGTGGGGAGGAAGGGGCAGGAGGACTCTCCTGGCTTGGAGTGTGGCAGATACTCCTCAGAGAGCACTCTGGACATGTCCAACCACACGGCCCCCTGACGAATCATCCCAATCACTGGCTGCCTCCAAACAGCTCTCCCCCAGCCCCCACTGACAACACACTCCAGAAAGAACCCAGCTCTTCAGGAGTCCCTCACTCCATCTTCTGCGGTGGGGTCTCTTTCGTGGTGACACCTTCCACAGTCTCCACTGGACCCATGTGAATGCACCTCTTTGCTTTGCCCAGCACTGGGGGGTGCACACCATTCTCGCGCAGCCCTTCCTTTCCACTCTCCTGTCCCAGGCAGCTCCAGCCAGAGCCTCCCGCTTAGATTTTTCCAGGTAAGTTGCAGTGTTACGAAGTGTCCTAGGTCAATTTGGCCAGACATGACCACCGGATTGCTTGTGGGAAGTAACGGTAGCCATCAGTATGTGGAGGCAGCTGAGGATTAATTATTCCTTCACAATTCTGTCACTTTGTCTTTGCACAAAAGATTCATTTAAGGGAAACATCATGATATTTTAGAGGCAAGATTCAAATAAACTATAGGGTTAGCATTAGACAACCAGATTCCTTCAAACCAATTGCTAGTTACAGGACATTAGAGACCAAGCTTCTGGTGCCTTTAAGGGCACAGGCTATAGGCCCCCCAGTCCTAAGCTCAGTCCATGCAAGTGTGAGGAAAATCTTAAATATTTGGCTAATCCACCTAACTTGAATAATATTAATTTCACAAAATAAAACCTATTTTAAGCATTCATTATGCTAATTAGCAAAGCCCCTGGCATTACTCACAGATAATTATGTATCCTGTGGTAGCTGCCCCTGGAGTGTGGGTAAGGCTAGAACTTAACAAACACACATGGTATCACCCTGCCTGTGTTGAAGCATTTCCCATTACATTTCAGACATCGTTAACAGCCAGGCTCCAGGCTGTTTCCCTAAACTCCTGGTGACACAAGTCAAGTCCTCCTAAGAAGCCTCTCTCCACATTCTGTCTCAGTCCTGTGACGGCATGGGGATGGACAGTTTCCACAGCTCTGCCTTGATCAACTAGGAGGCAAGATGTCGGAGCGCCTCCTGGGAGACACCCCACCCTCCCCTGGTGGTCCTCTCAAAGCCCCTCCCTGCTCTTGGCTCACAGGGAAGACTCATGTTCTCAGCATGCCAATGACTCTCCTCGGAGAAGTCCCACTGCTCACCTCCCCATCGACTTCCTCCTCCTCTCTCCACACCCCTGTGCAGGTGACGGCTCAGGGTCACTGGGCTGGGTTTTATGGGTCACTGCTTAGCAAATTCTGTGTGGAGGGTCTAGCTCCCCTCCAGGCAATATGTAAGGGCCACACAATTCCCTTATTTTTAGCTTTGAGGGATGAGCTGAAATTCTGTAATCAGAACAGCACCCCCCCTTTAACGTCCTGCTACAGACCAATGGGATTTGCCTTGCTTGCCAAGGCTGAGTTTGATACCTGCCCACAGTAGCTTCTCCTCAGTTGAGGTTTCAAAACCCCCTGGGTCCAGCTATCCCTCTGCCTCCTTCCCTCTTCCTCCCTGCTAACTCACTCACAGCTTCTCCCTTCTGCTTTCTTCCCTGTGTCTCTCTCTACTGCGGTTCAGGAGCTCCTCACTCCATCTTCTGCGGTGGGGTCTCTTTCTGCTTTAATGACTCTGATGTTCGCTCACTTGCTTAAAGCTGAGGCAAAGTTGTCTAGAAGTAAATACTTTTTTAAAAGTTATAAAGTTTACTGTAAGTTTCCCAGCAGATGGTTACATGAAGGCATGAAGAAAACATGAATATTCTTCCCCGTGAGAAGTCACAATGCCCAAATACACAGATGCCCAAATACACAGACGGCATTTGTTTCACGAGAGGCTGAAATGGCATTTCTCTCTTTAATCAGATGACGAAAGAGCAATCGTGTGACATCAGAGAAACATCTTCTGATCACAAGTTCCACAGAATTTGGTGAACCAACGAAGGCAAATGTTTAACACAAACATGTCTTACTTTCAGAAGAGACTAACGATGGCTAAAGGAGTAGGAACAAGACGCAGGTGAAGGAGAGTTTGAGCGCTCTGGGGAGCTGCTCTCTACGGAAGTGGGAAGTAGACACCTATACCTCCAAAAGCGTCAAAGCTTCACAACAGAGGTCAGAGCAGAGTTATGCAGACTCATTAGAAGGGACAAGTGGCTATCTGGCCTGCAAGATCCAATGGAAACCTCTTGAAATATTCTGATAGGAGGAAAAAACTGCCACAATCACGGGCCAGGGAGCAGGATGCTGGAAGCAGAGAGAAGGAGGAGTACCCAAGGCAAAGGATGGCCATGTCCATCCTGCAGTGCCCAGAAGAGGAGAGGGAGTTTTACTGCCTGCAGACCTGTGGTAGGGCTACTCTGAGTGAAGAGATGAAGGTGGGTCGGTAGCCAATAGACTCTGGGTAACACGGGTTCCGAGGAATTCAGTATTTTTGGTTCACGGTTTCATGATCCATACCATGAAACACACAACTTGGGTTACCTTAGCTTGATGTCCTTCAACAGTTAATAAAGAGACTTCTGAGGAAGACCTGCCTTTCTCTGTGGCTGGGAGAGGATGGGCTGGGAGACTCACAGCATATCATGGCTCTGGGGAGACACGACAGTAGTGGCTCATTGCTCAGTGGAAACAAAGAGGTAAGACCTCTAGGTCAGTCTTGGTCTTTGGACCTTGTACTTAGGATGAAACAGTCTCTCAGAGCACTTCCTTCCCTTAGAGCAATGGTTCTAAGACTTTCGTGGACATCAGGTCACCCAGAGGGCTTGTTTCGCTGAGCTCTACTCCCCAAGTGCCTGATCCAATAGTTTCAGGGTACGGTCTGGGAATCTGTGTTTCCAACAAGGAAGCTCTGAGGTTATACTGAGCTGGGGCTCCAGGGACCACACTTTGAGAACCACTAAGAATTTCCTTTGCCCCCACACCTAGGCTACTCTCCAGACCAAGTGAATCAGAATCTCTAGGAGCTGGGGCACAAGCATCAATATTTTTTAAAACTCCCTGAGCATTTCCAAAGATGACCCGCTGTCAGATCTACCATTCTAAGCAAAAGATTTCTAAGTGATAGGCTGACAGAAAAACACCGTCCTTTGGGCAAGAAAGCCGCATTTCCTATCCTGCTATAAAATAAAACTGGGGAGTAACTGCAGAATGGCTGTTAACACTTGTTCTATGCTGATTTGTGCCAGGATTAAAGTACTCCTTACAACGGCTATCCCATTTGATAGATGTATGAGACAGGAGCCCAGTAAGGTTAAGTAATTTGTTTGAGGTCATGTGCCTAGTGACAGGGCTGGGATTTGAACCCAGGTACCTCGGTCTCAGAGTCCCTGCCTGAGGCCTGCATCACAGAGCCCTGTGTGTGCAGTCCATGGGAGTGTATTAAAAGCTCTGCTCTCGGGGGCACCTGGGTGGCACAGCGGTTGGGCGTCTGCCTTCGGCTCAGGGCGTGATCCCGGCGTTATGGGATCGAGGCCCACATCAGGCTCCTCCGCTATGAGCCTGCTTCTTCCTCTCCCACTCCCCCTGCTTGTGTTCCCTCTCTCGCTGGCTGTCTCTATCTCTGTCAAATAAATAAATAAAATCTTTAAAAAAAAAAAAAAAGCTCTGCTCTCTGTGAGCAGTATTTATAGTGAAAATGGAATGAGCCCCATCATCTAGCAAACTGGGTTAGAATTCTGTTAGGATTTACACTTAATAGGGATGTAACTTGAGCAAGTTCTTTAGCCCCTCTGAGCTTGTTTTCTCATCTGCAAGATGGGTATAAACGTGCCTACTTCATAGGCCTGCTGGGAAGGCTAAAAAAAATGTTTCCGTATAGCACCTGGCACTTGCAAGAAATGTTCTTCCCTTTCCCTTCTCCATCAGCCTTTCCTCTAAGGGTTCTAAGAACCCAAAAGAGTTTTTTTCCCAATTGCTCCTTGAGTGACTTTGCAAATACGACTTTCCTCACAATTGACCGAACAAATAAATTTGGGGGGGTGGGGGGATGAGAGGTTTTCCTGTTGGATGGAAGGAAGCACAGATGTTAGGCTTTGTTGGACAATGAGTTGCACACTCATGACCCTTGAAATTGAGGAAACTGTGATACTAGTTGAGGGGAAGTAAGGAATGATTCACAAGCTGTGGCGTCCCAGCATATCCCAGAGCAGCTGCACTGCACCAAGGGTTGGGGGCTGGGTGGGGCACCCACAGCTGCAAGGTGTGCTTCAAGTCAGTTGTTACTAATAAAGAAAGTACGGAAGCTTGTGACTCACTCAAACTGTAATACATTCGACTAGATAGGCTTTCTTGAGGGGAAGGAGGGAGCAAAGCCTAGCTCCCTAGAATAGTACACAATTCTAGGTGGGCCTTTAGGAGTCTTGCAAGTGAATGTCACCCAACCGTATGCCAAAATTAAAAATGACTGCATATGCCACTTAAGGCAGATCGAAAGAACATTTTGAGGCAATCTAGAGTAACCAGTTTGTACAGCCTCTCGCTTCTGAGAGGTTTTGAGAGGAATCATTAAAGCAGATATAGGTGCCTCAAACAAAGATGGGATGAATAAATCAGAGAAAGAAAAATCTGGTGGTGGCTGGGGAAAAAAGGGGATACAGAATGGGCACTAATCCAGAAAGCCTATGCTAGGAGAGATTCTTGAAATTGAGCGGAAAAGCTCGGAAGCTCGTAGACTTCTGGTCGTGAAAGTAAAAAGTACTGTACAAGGCATTCTGCGGCTCTCATTAATTGATCAAAGAAAGCACAGCCAAACTTCATCCTAGTACTAAAGTCCAAGTGAAAATTAGTGGCAAGGGTTTCTTACATTAGGCAACATAATGTCTATGGCAGTTTTACAGAGATTTTAAAGCCATTCTTCACCTGAACATTTCTTAAAATGATGCTGGATAAAAGTTTAGGATCAGAACGTTAAATTATCTGAGAAAGCATCTCTATTGAGCACTGGAGTGATCTAATCAGGAAGGGAGCCTCGTGATTCCAGAGAAGGAAAAGTTTAGAAAACTGCAAAGGATCTTACATATTACCATTGCTGACTGTTTGGGCAACATCTAACCCGTTTTTTGTTTGTTTGTTTGTTTTATTATTTATTTATTTATTTATTTATTTATTTATTTATTTATTTATTTAAAGTAGGCTCCTCACCCAACGTGGTGCTTGGACTCACGACCCTGAGATGGAGAACTGAGCTGAGACCAAGAATCCAACACTTAAAGGACTGAGCTACCCAGCTGCTCCTTTAATCCCCTTTTAAATGCAAATATAAACATCATTTGAGAGCACCATTTAAGAGCTCCTTAGTAAGAACAGTGAGCAATCTGATGTGTACGTAAGATACATGAAATGCAGTCTGTGGAAGGAAAAGAGAAGTACCAGTTTGTGCTTCTATTTGGACAAAAGGTGTTGAGGTGAAAGGAATTTGTGCAAATTTCCAATAGATTTTCAAATCTAGAAAAAGAAAACCTCAGTTATGAACTAAACTGTATTGCAAACAAAAGCTGGAATAGCTTGCTTTCATTTCTGGAGTTAACGATAGCAAAAAGGGGACCTGTTTTGAATTTAAAAGAATCTGGGTGAGACACAGCTAAAAGCAACAGAATTACCACAGTCTTCCTAAATGTATTATTATTGTTATTATTAAATATATTAGCTTCTTTTTTAAAAAAATTTAAATTTAAATTCAATTAATTAACATATAATATATTATTAGTTTCAGAGGTAGAGGTCAGTGATTCATCAGTCTTATATAATACCCAGAATATATTAGCTTCTCAAGGGTAAAGAGGCCTCCAGAAGGGTCAAATTTTACTAGTCCTGGATTGTGGCCCAGGACACCCTTCATTATGACACTGGGCCTACGGAAGCTTAAGGAACCTTCAGAGTTGAGGGCAGGGCCCAGAGGTTCAGCCCAAGTGGCCAGCATCCCCTGGTGCCTCCAGGGTCACCTCCCATCGGGAATGCGAGGCCTTCCACGTCTGACGGCCACGAGCCTGCAGCCTGCCACCTGCAACCTTCTGATGCTGCTCGGGTTGCTGAGCAAACACTGGCTGTTTGCGAAAGTACAAGGTCCAATTTTGTAAGACAGGGCAGACCAAACACCGAAGCCCAGGAGCGCAGACACACTAGCCCACGGGCTCGGCTAGGCTGCGGGCGGGGAAGCTCGTCTGCCCGGGTCCCACGCCGGAGGCAAGCCCGCAAGGGCCCCGGCGGCGGGCCCAGAGCCCTGTCCCACCCCCACCCCCGCCGGCCCGTGCTGTGCGCCAGCTTCCAGCCGTGGCTTCGTGGAGAGATGCAGCCACAAGGACCGCGCACCTCTGCGGCCTCAGGCAGCCGAGCCCCCGTGAGCTCGCTTCCAGCTCGCGGCTTCCCAGAAGCGCAGTGGCTTCCTACCTTGAGCCTGATGGTCTGGTGACCCCGAACGCACCGAGCCCCAGCCGGCGCTGGACGGCCTCCTCGGAGCTGCGGGGGCCGTGGGGCTCCCGCCCCTCCTGGCCACGGCCTAGGCCCGGCAGCAGCAGGGGTAGAGGGGCTCTGGGCCGCACTGCCGCCGCCATTACAGCGCGCAGCTCACGCTACCGCCTGCGGCTCATTTCCCGTTTCCGAGTGGTGGCGGTGACGGCGTGGAGCACCTGCCAGCCACCCCGCGCGGGAGGGTCCTGCAAACCACTGTGAAAATGCTTCGAAAATCGCCACCCGGGACCTTAACTCACTAACTTAACCCTCGTAAATAGCATTTCCTTCTTGATGCCTTTCTAGATTAAAGGAGAGTTGATTCTGGCCTTTGGGTTTTTTTAGCTTTTTTCCCCTTACACTGACTGTAAATTTACCTTGTTTCCCACACCTAAAAGAATCACGTGACCTGTGGTTTCATGTTTCTACTCTGCTGTTTATAAGTCCTATGCCTATACAGTCCTGGAAGCCTATGGCCATATATAAAATTTTTCTGGACAGGGCCTGCTTCAGAACCATTTTTCTATTCTATTCTTCAAACTTTTAGAATTGAGTTAATGGTAAAAACCATTTCAGGTATTTTAACCTTTGCATAATAGTATTTTTCTTCTTTTTTCAATGTACAAAAGCAAGTGCATTGTGACATAACTCTATGCAATTTTACTAATAGATTAACTTTATGTAATTTTGTACCCTACGTTTTCATTCAATATTATATCATAAGTGTTAGTATTTTTCCACATCTCTTAAAAGTCTGTATGTAAATATTATTTGTAATGGCCATTTCTCCACTTAGTAGGCTATATCATAACCTACTAAATTTACCAGTTTTTACATAATTTACATAGTTTACCAGTTTTCCACTGTAATAATTAATACTGCAATGAACATCTTTCTTCATATAGTTTTTTCTGCTATTTACCTCCTTAGAGTAGATTTCTATAAGACGAATTTTGGGTTAAAGGCTATGAACATTTTCAAAAGATTTTGACATAGTAGTATAGAGGGGTAGCACTAAAATAGTTTCGAGCAATAGGAATTTCACCAAATAATTATGATTGCTACTTGAAAAGAAACAGAAAGAGAGAAGGATGGCATGTGGAATATTTCTTGGACTTTAGGAGATTGTTCGTAAATATACAAAATAATTGTATGCTTTAGAGAGACTTATCCTGGGGTGTTTAACCAGCTTCATTCATAGCCTACACTTAAGTAGAAAGTTGAGAGCATATCTGGCAATGTGAGTGATAACTGCTACTCCAAGTACAAACTGGGGCTTCTCAAGCAGCAACTGTCCCCATACCACTGTCATCACAGTTCTGGTGGCTACAGAAGTAGAAAGGAGCTTAGAGATGTCTGTGTAAACTCCTCATTTTACAGTTGAAACTGAAGAACAGCACACCTAGTATAGTAGTTCTGAACCCTGGTTTCATGTTGTAATCACAGAGGGAGGTTTTTAAAACTCCAAGTACTATCCCCAGCTATTCCGATGTCATTGGTCTGAGGTGGGACCCAGGCATCGTTATTATATGAAAACTCCTAGGTAATATTAATATAACCTAGGATCGAGAAGCTCGGATAGAGCAGGAAAGGAATGGGCTTTAGAGTCACTAACATCTGGGTCAGATCCCAGCTTTGTCATTTATTAGCTGCGTGATTTTGAATAGATTAATGATCTCTCACCTCCTCGGAGTCCTTATTTGTAAATCATAAGATTGCATGAGGGGGCGCCTGGGTCGCACAGCGGTTAAGCGTCTGCCTTCTGCTCAGGGTGTGATCCCGGCATTATGGGATCGAGCCCCACATCAGGCTCCTTCCGCTATGAGCCTGCTTCTTCCTCTCCCACTCCCCCTGCTTATGTTCCCTCTCTCGCTGGCTGTCTCTATCTCTGTCAAATAAATAAATAAAATCTTTAAAAAAAAAAAAGATTGCACGAGGACTACATGAAATAACATACGTAACATGTATTTCAAGGTTCCTGGCACATGAATGGCATTCAAAAATGTTGGGTCCTCTAGTGTATACCTAAGGTCCCATAGCTAGTTAATGGCAAAACTAGAAGGCCAGTTAGACTCATGCTATGCACCCAGTAAGGCACTTAATGAATGCTTGAATGATGTTCCTTTGATAGGATAATCTTTGAACATCAATATGCATGTTACTGAGACTTTCAAACTCCATGTTGAGTTGATATCAGAACAAAGTCTTACCTCACGGAGAGAGATATCTCATTTACTAGGTATTAATTTACACTCTATTTTAATTCTTCAGCTAAAAAGAATCTATTTTTATTCTGATAAAACAATCAATTATGATTGAACTGCTAGAAAAGAATTCATATTTTTATAATTGCATAAATGTATGAGAATGTTTATGTAACTCATGTTTTAAGCTAAGTATATATCAGTTAAAATGTCCTTCTAAAAAAATTGACGTGAATACTCTAAGGCCCCTCAAGCAGTGAGCTAATGCTATTTCAGCTTTCACTGACTTTAGCCTAAAGGTCTTTAGCATATTTTCTATCTATCATATTTTTTATGATACAATTTTGTTTCAAAAGACCCAGGATTGAGGCCTGGTTCTGTCATTCACTGTGTGTAAATCTTAGACGATCATTTTTCTTTGCCCTTTTGCCTTCTCATGAGTAAAATGAGGGCCATGATGGTATGATCTGGCTTTAGCACAAAGTGAGAATTGTGATGCTGACCCAGTAGGACATAGTTATTAGTATTTATTAAGCACCTGCTGTATGCTCTACTCTATGGTAGGAGGCCCTATGGGAATTACAAAGCTCTTGGCTTTCTGGAGGGCAGCTTGGAGTCCAGCTAGAGGAGAAAAATCCCACGTATGAGGAACAGCTAAGGACCAATTTCCACCTAAGAGCTGTGATAAGTCCAGCCCAAGTGACTCATGCAAGAAATAAATGGGAACATTTAAGAGATGACAGTCATAGAGAAATGAGAGGGAGTTGAAATTCAATTTCTGTCTCTTAGCTCTTTATTTCTCTTCAGTCTCTTGCACAAAGTCCTGGATAGCAATAACCTGAAACAAAGCTGTTTTAAGTTGATGGAACCAGACATTTTCCTAATAGCACATTCCAGCCCTTTGTCTATGTTCTTCGCCCCCATTACTTTGCCTGGTTTCCTGCAGACTTTGCAAGCCCCAGGGTTGCCCCCACCCCTGTTTAGATCTTGTATGCCTCATACAGCTTTCGACAGAGCCCATACTGTGTAGCGGATGCACAAAGGAGACACAGTCTGCAAATAGCCGTGTAGGAAGTGTGGCAGCAGGAATGTTTGAGCTGTGCCATCTCACAGATGGCCACTGGGAGGGCAAGTCCTCGCTGTGAGTCACACAACCCTTGGCATGGGTGAGCAGCTGATGAGACGGGTGGGCATTTTTGTCTGACCCCATTCTAAGCTACGTTCCGAGTACTTCAATTACCCATTTGTAACATTCTCTTCCAGCAGCTGGGAAAAAACAGTGGCAGCCCATATATTGAACCTCAAAAGTAAAGCTGTCTGGATTATGAAGATGGAAGAGGAAGTTTGAGAGACTCATAATGAAAGGGTTTAACAAGAGCTGCCTCTGAAAGCGTTGATTCGCAAACTCTTGGAGCATTGGAAATGATTTCCTTAACAACGGAAGGAAAATTGACCAGGGGCATGAGTGTTTCATTCATTTTTTAGATGAGTACTGCGGCATTGCCAAGAGAAAGAGAATGCTCTAGCCAGAGTTTTAGCCCTTCGCGCAGCCGTGGACTCCCTGTGTGTCCTTGCACAAATTATTTCATCTCCCTGGGTCTCAGTTTATCCATCTGTAAAATGACAGGTTGATATAAGTAGATTGTGAGGTCCTTTTTGACGGGAACATCCTGATTCTAGGCGAGCCATCTTGAGGGTTGCTAAATTATGTATTGCCTAGAGAGACCTAACTGTTTAAGAGATGAAGGAGGCATATTCATTGACTTTCTGACCAAGTGGGGCTCAGGCACCTCCATCGTGCTGTGCCGGGCTCTGCTGTGCTGTGCAGGGAAAGGATGACGAGCCTCCACCTCAGGGAAAAGAGAGCTATTTTGAGGCAGGGCTGATTAGAGATAAGGTGTCTCCTTTCTTCACTGCTCTGGCCCTGACTCACCTGAAGTTCTCCGGCTTAAAGCTTAACCCTTGATGGATGGACGTAAGCTAATTCCTCTGCTCGCCTATGAAAATGGCGCCCAGTAAATTGCTTCCCGAGCCCCAGCTTTATCAGCGGCTGTTAGGAACATTCTTTGACCTCTCCTTGCTCAAAGAGCTTCCCTGAAGTGCAACCCTTGTTTGTAACCTCTCTCCTTGACATCTCTTGTTTGCTCTCTCCTGTTATTCCCAGAGTCTTTGGGGTTATATAAAGGGGAATGTCTCAGTAATCCTCTTAACAGCAAAGAAATCCGGCCTCCCCAGTTAGGTAGGGGGTTGGAAGTGTCACAAGATTCTTGAAAGAAGCACTGGACAAAGCTACAGAAATACTTTGGGTGGAAAAGCCCAGAACATGAATGGCACAAAAGACCACTAGAGTTACACTGCTTTGCGTGCCAACATAAGTAAACTATAAGGTAGTTATGCTAACATTTTCATTTAAAAATTTTTAAAAATCAACATGTTTTTTAAAAGATATAATGTTACAAAATGTTTTAATTTCTTTCTTTTTCTTTTTTTCATTTATTTCCACTCTTGGTGTGTTATCTTTGATTGATTTGTTTATTTTTTGGCTTGGGAATGTTGAAAGCACCCTTGTGACACTTGACATGATAGGACTGCGGGGCCGTGGCTTGGACTGTGCTGATTTTATTCAGCCACTTTGTTCCTAACAACTTGGATGCAGGTGGAATTGTTAAAAACTGACTCATATTTCAAAGAAGCTGGAGAAGAGTTCGCTTTAAAAAAATATGCACCAAAGCCCTTTCTAATGAGAATAATCACCCCTTTGTTTGTTTTGAAAAGTAAGGTTTTTGAATTTTAAGGTTCCTGAAGTAAGGGACATAACCCAGTGTGGGAAACACTGCTCTTGAGAGAGAACTATGGAGTCAAAATGACCCAAGACCATGGGATAATTATACTGGCTTCTTTGAAGTTCTCTTTCTTTACCTGGGTAGATAGGATTGTCCATATGTGTCAAACTCCCAGCTATAGAGCTGGGTGCTGTAACAAAAAGGGCCAGATTGGGCTCCAGGAGCCTGAGTTCCAGCTTAGGCTCTGTCCCCAACCAGCTGTGTGACCTCAAAAAAGTCACTTCTTGGGACCTCAGTGTTCTCCTCTATAACACAAGAATTTTGTGCAAAGTGATCTCTACGTCCCTCTCGATATTTTAGGATTGGAACAATTTATTGTTTGGAAACAGCTGCAGAAGAGAAAAGAAGAACTTGGAGGTACCAATTTCAATTCAAGTTACGAAGCAGTTTGAGGCACCTGTGCTATCTTGGCAGCACGTGCGGGCTTGGGGAGGATAGGATATAGCGTTTAAGCATTCATTCACTCAGCGAACACTTACAAGCACCTACCGTCTGCAGGACACTGTGCTAAGGGTTCAGGATACAGATAGGAATAAAACCCAGCACCTGTAGGGAGCTTTCCTTTACACAGGAGATAGGCACATAAAATTTTTAAATTTTTTAAAAAAGTTAATTATTTATGTATTTAGTCCATTAGACTCTCAGATTCTTCATTACCAAGTCATATACCAAAGAGACATTTTCCACCATACTGCCCAGTGTTTACCTCACTTCTGAGAGTCACTGGGTTGAGGTAGGCCAGGGCTCCCTATTGATTGTTTTTAAAAATTTTATCACGAAAATTTTAAATATGAAGAGAGAGAGAATATAAAGAACCCTTACGTAGGAGCGCCTAGGTGGCTCAGTTGTTAGGCGTCTGCCTTTGGCTCAGGGCATGATCCCAGTGTTCTGGGATCGAGCCCCACAACAGGCTCCTCCGCTGGAAGCCTGCTTCTTCCCCTCACGCTCCCCCTGCTTGTCTCTCTCTCACTGGCTGTCTCTCTTATTGGCTGTCTCTGTGTCAAATAAATAAATAAAATCTTTTTAAAAAAACACACAAAAAAAACCAAAGAATCCTTGTGTAATCATTACTCAGCTTCAATAATTATCAATTCATGACCAACCTTGTTTAATCTGTAACTTCCCTTAACTCCAGATGATTTTGAAGCAACCCCAAAACAGCATATCATTTCATCTGAAAATGTTTAAGAATATATTACTAAAAAACAATGCTTCTTTTTTAATTTATTTTTTTAAAGATTTATTTATTTACTTTAGAGGGGGAGGGAAGGGAGAGAGAGAATCAAGCAGACTACCTGCTGAGCCAAGCCTCATGTGGGGCTCGACATGGGGCTCGATCCCACCACCCCAAGAACATGACATGAGCCGAAATCAAGAGTTTAAACCGACTGAGCCACCCAGGTGCCCCGCTGCTGCTGCTGCTGCTGCTTCCCCCTCCCCCTCCTCCTC
>NC_048218.1:103243179-103424170 GCF_002007445.2 Ailuropoda melanoleuca
TCCCCCTCCCCCCACTTCTCCTCCTCCTTTTGAACATACTATCATGCTTACAATAGTCTGTTTCTTGATCTTCAGGCTGGCAATACAGATAGATATTTATTTCCCCTTTTTAAAAAATTCGTCAGTTGTGTACCTATGATTTTTTTTTCAGTGTAGACATTATACTTCAATAAAAAGATTTAAAAAACCACATAACCACAATGGCACTAACATTCACATGAAGGCAGTGAGCATGGCCTCAGGGGGCACAGCTTCTGGCAAAGCTCTCAGTAGACATTTGCAACAGAGGAGAAGGTCGTCAGGGTGAGCTAGCGGCCCTAACCGACAGGGTAGAGATGATGAACGATTTCCCCTGTCTGCCCACAGCAGGGCTCACCCAGGTGCTTAGCATTCTCGGAGCTGCTCCAAGGTGGGACCCCGCAGAGCTGGGTCCAGGCCACGTGGGTGGTTCGAGCGAGGCCCACCCTGGCACAGGGCCTGTGCACACCTGTGGCTATCTTGCATAATAAAGGAGAGGCAAGAAACCCTTTCTTTCTCACGGAGTTATTTTCCTTCAGATGTGCCCATGAGCTGTATAACTTTTGTCTGGAATCTTTGGAAAGGTTCCCTTCTCATTCCCCACCCTCAGACTCTCTGTGTGTTTTGAAACAGTCAAGTATTTTGCACCTCCCCTGCCATCACCAGTAGCACACCATCCTTGGATTTGTCAGCTGCTAGGCCTGCCCACACGGTGGAGGCAGCTCCCTAAACTTCCTTTCTTCCCCGCTCTCCGGCGATTCCTCAAGGCCCAGCATCTCTGCCGCTGACCCTTTGCAACCTCAAGAAGGCTACTGGCAGGGCCAAGGCTGTGCCCACCTCCAGGGTGGCTGGGGGAACAAAAGGGGGTGATGCAGGCATGCACCTGCCACAACAGTAAGCCTCCGTAAGTTCGAGCTTTTGGTATTAGTCGTTTTTATTTTTTTCAAATTTCTGTGGCTGGAAATTTTAACATTCACATCATCGAAGAGTGTTACGAGTCTCATGCATTCATGACCCAGCCGTCTTGTTCCCCCCATATCTCCACCTCCCTGGCCTTCTCCACGTTTCCTTCAGCAACTGAATTATTTCAAAGGAAACTGTTTTAATTTTTACAATTGTATTTCTTTTTTTTTTAATTTTTAGAAGATTATTTATTTATTTATTTGAGAGAGAGTATGAGCAGGGGGAGCAGCAGGCAGAGGGAGAGGGAGAAGCAGACTCCCTGCTGGGCAGGGACTCCCCCCTTCCCCCCCAAACGTGGGGCTGGATCCCAGGACTCTGAGATCATGACCTGAGCCAAAGGCAGCTGCTTAACTGACTGAGCCACCCGGGTGCCCCTGTATTTCTTTTTGAATAGGCAATATCGACATGACTCAAATTCAAAAAGTACAAAAGGCAAAAAGAGAAAAGTCTCTCCCTCCCTCCTCACCTCTGCCCCACCATGTGGTCGATGAAAAACTAATGTCCATTATACTTTAAGACGTGGAATTTATGTCTCTTCCTTGAATTTGGGCTTGGTTGTGTGAAGTGCTTTGGCCAAAGAGACTCTAGCAAACATCACACAAGTAAAGGCTTAGAGTGTTAGTGCCCTGGGTTTGCTCCCTTTCTTCTGGGGGCTCTGACATTGCTGTGTGAAAAAGCCCCAGCTGACACAGCCAACCCACAGAAATATGAGCTGGATAAAATGGGTGTTTTCAGCTACTAAGTTTGGGCTGGGCTGGTATACAGCCCACGTCAACTGATACCTTCCCAGCTCCCACCCCCACCTGGGGACACTGCTTCCCAAGGGAATATGATATTACCCACTTGTGAATCTGTCCAAAGACGGTCTCTATATAAATATATATTCTCCTCCCTCCCGCTTCCCCTCTTTTTTAAAGGAATGAGAACACTCAGTTCTTAACCTAGTTGTACTTGCTTGACATAACAACGTATTTTGGAGTTCTTTCCCTCCCAGTGCACGAGGAGCTTTCTTTATAGTGTGCCATCGTATGTGCAGACCATAAATTATTTAATCAGGCCCTTATTGATAGCGTTTAGATGGTTTCCAGACTTCTGCTATTGGCAGCAACGCTTGCAATGAACAACGTTACACTCCATCACCCGCACACAGGTGAGCATTTCCGCGGGATGAATTCCTGGCTGTGCCTGGCACGGTGTCAGTGCAGCAGGGCCGCACGTGGACTGTAACCTGTGGGGAAGGAAACGTCTTCTGCTCCTCGGGCCCCCCTTTCTCTTGGGCACAGCTGTCCACTGCATATTTCCAATGTCCCTACTTGTCTCTTTTGCTGACGAGGACAAAGCTGCCAGTTCCGGCTCACCCCACCCTCTATCACCCCAGGATGAGGCCAGGCGAGGACTGGTGCTCCAGTGGTGAGGGGTTTTCTGACTCCTGCCTCCCTTCCCGGCCCTAGAATTTGAAAATTCTGGGAACTACGTAACTATGATTCTGTGGACAGTTCAGATAAGTTATCATTTACTGACAGACACTAACAAGTCCAATAAACGCAAGAGTCTCGGTGCAAACACACAAGCGGCTGGAGCAGCAGGACAAAGGAGCCTGTGTGTAATGAATCCTAATTAAATACCCCACTCGCACTTCACCCCCAGGCCATTAACTCCAAGGAGCACTCTGGCTCACAAACCTCAACAGAGCTGCGGTCACCGTGAAGCGTCCTTGGCGACTCCGGAACAGGAGCTGGCACCAAGCAGCTGGTACCATGCCTGGGTGCTCGGGGGCGAAGGGCCCATGCCCACCCCTGGTTCCGGGCCATCTCCCTCACTTCCCTTTCCCACCGTCCCAAGGCCCGCTTCGCCAAAGACAGCGTGGGGCTGGATCTCCCTGCTCCCTGGGTGGAGCCACCTTCTGGAGGGGACTGGATCCCCATGGTGACCTGCTGCCCTTTGCTGGTGTCCCCATGAGGACCTGAGCTGGGCACTTGCTGTGTTTCTCCATCACCCTCCTCCCTTCTCTCCCGTTGAGCAGAGTTCAGCATCGGCTCTGTTCCTTGTCAACACTTCCCTAAACCTTCCCTTTCCTGCCCCAGGCGGGCCCCACGGCCCTGCTCGCAGCCCTCTGTGACTGCTCCCGATAGGGCAGGTGACTGCCTGGTTCGGTCTCCGAGGTGCCTGGCCCTCCTCTTCCCCGGGTGTGGAGAGAATCCTGGGCTCGGAGCTCCCCGAGCAGGGAGACAGTTCTGTCCACACCTGATAAGCCTGACGCCGAGGCGAGGTCAGAGCCGGGTGAGGAGCCGGCCAGGCCTGCCACAGATAACCTGAGGATGCTGGGGACCCTCGGTGGCTCTGGGGAAGGAAAGTACCTGCACCGAGCGGAAAAGCAAACTCTGGGACGGGGGAGAAAGGACCCAGGGTGTGGAAACAGAGTCTCTGAGGAGGACCTGTGATGTGGCGTTGGGGGGGCTCTCAGCTGGGGGTCTCCTAGGGGCCTCCGTCTGCCCACACTCATGGCCTCTCGCTCCACAGCTGCAGACCCCAGAGACCTGTATGTCTCACTTCCGGTATTTTGGATGCTCGAGCTGCTGGAAGTCGCTCGTTGCCATGCGTTTTATTTACTCCCGGCCTAGGCCCCTCACTCCTGAAGTGGGCGGGCAGGGTTTCCCTCCATCTTCCTGCCTAAAATAGATCTTTAATAAACCCTTTTAAGTTCATGGTTTTAAAGAAATCACGACTCTGCGTTTTGGGTGGCATTTAGTTTGGACAATAGTGAACGACAACTAGTGACTGAGCAACGTTGTACTTACGTCACCCACTTGGACCTCTCTGCACAGTAGGTATTGCCTCCACTTGGGAGAAAATGAAGCCTCAGACAGGCTTGCCCGAGCTCACACAACTTGGAAGAGGTTGGGCTGGGGTTTGAACCTCCATCTGCAGGACTCCCGAGTTCAGGCTCCTTTCTCTTAGCACCCAAGTGCTGCTTTGGGATTGAGGGAAAAAACACTGAGGTCCGAAGCAAAACACTGTCGAGGACCAAAGCTTCCTCTCCTCCGGATCATCGTGGTCGTGGGCCTGTGATCACCGCTGCATCTCTTGGCACCACGTGGAAGGCAGGCATCAACAGACCACCGAGAATAAGTACTGGGCAAGGACCAGCTGACCTTTGGTTTTGCACGTACCAGCCTCCCCCAGAAGCTCATTGGTGGGGGAAGAAATGCGCCCAAACCCCTTTCCTACTCCCCTGGCAGGAACTGTTGCTGGTTCTGGGTTAATGAAAGGGAGGCGCACACCAATGTTGGCTGAATATTTCCAAGGCTCCTTAAATGACACTTAAATGATAATAAAAATAATAAACTGTCAGATTCTTTCCCTTTATTCTAGACCCCAGTCTCTTACAGACCGTGTGGCTGTGGGCAACTTGAGGCTCATGTCTTCACTTTTATTTTATTTATTTATTTTTAAAGATTTTATTTATTTATTCGACAGAGATAGAGACAGCCAGCGAGAGAGGGAACACAAGCAGGGGGAGTGGGAGAGGAAGAAGCAGGCTCCTAGCGGAGGAGCCTGATGTGGGGCTCGATCCCATAACGCTGGGATCACGCCCTGAGCTGAAGGCAGACGCTTAACCGCTGTGCCACCCAGGCGCCCCTCATGTCTTCACTTTGAAAACAGGGTGATGACTGTAACGTGCTAGAAAACCCAGTGCTGTGCACAGCGTTTGGAGCATCAAAGGGCCTCAATCAATGTTTCGTGTTTGAGTGAATGAAATACAGGGATTCTTCCATTTCTTTTGCATCTCCTGCAGCACCTAACATGTTCTGACCTTGTGCATGATTAATGAATATTTTGAGGTTGTCTTTATAGTTCAGACTGAGGACAGGATCCATAAAAAAAAATTAGCTCCACTTAAACACAGAGAAACTCTTGTTAAGAGAGCCGGTGATTTGCTGCAGGACCCATGGGGTGTTGTGGTATTGGAATTAATAATAAAGATTTGTTAATTCCCTGCTTTTGCCCCGGCTGCCTTCCAAGAGGTGATGTGGAATCCTGCTGTTTCTGCTCCAGATAAATCAATGATAATCTTCAACCCAGTGAGGGGCAAGTCATAGGGATGTACTCCCATGTCAATGGCACAGCTAAAAGCAGATTTCTTGGAAGTCATTTACGAGAGGCTTTGAATTTGCCAGATTGCTTGCTGAGCCTAAAATACCTCACACATGTGGCGACCTTGACTTGGCTATTTCCATGCATCCTCTTTTCCCTTAAGCCATGGCCGACATTTCCAAGTCACACGGCAGGGATCTCCGTCTTTCCACTAATGATCATTGCGCAGGTCTGGCCTGTTCTCTGTGCACCGCTCACTTCCTGGCATTGATTCGGCTCTGATGGGAGTGGAGGGGAGGGGTGGGGGGCTGCATGTGACCTTCTCTTCCCTTTTTAGTTCCTTTGTTGAGGCCACTTTTGGGTAGGAGAACCTTGTCTCCATCCTTCTGTCCACCCCTCCACCTCTTTATTCACCCACCGTTGAATGCAAAGCACTACGGTGGCTGTGAGCGTACAGAGACGGGGCAAGGTGTGGACTTGGCTTTTGAAGAGCTGAATGTAGGCATTAAAAAAGACATGTGCCTGAATAGTGCTGACACCCCAAACATCAGCAGTGATTATCTCCAGGTGGCAGGTTTAAGAGTGGTTTTTATTTTCTTCTTTGTGGGTATCTGCATTTCTGATTTTTCCTTCAATGAGCATATATTAGTATGTGTGCAATAAAAGTCATTCAAAGGGTGAGTACATGGTAAACAGGTGCCGAATGCACAGGGAGGCATGGATGAAAATACGGGAGAAGAGAGAGGAGGAGTGTTATTTCCTGTCCAGACGGATTTGAAGAGGCTTTTGGAGAAGGTCATCATTGAGTTGAGCCTTGAAGTTGAAGGAAGGCCTAACAGTAGACAGCTGTGGGATGGTCTGCCCTGCACTCCTCTCGTGTGACTGTCTCCCAGCTCTGTGGCACGGTGCTGAGAGCTGCCTGGTTCTCAGATGGCCTTCCCCTTATCCCCATGGTATCGTATTACTCCTTAAGAAAGACCCTTGTCTAAAAGCTCCGAAGGGCCCTCTTGGGGGAAAGCAGGAAAGCTAGAGGCACAGATTTCAGAGGTGAGGGTTGGTGGCCATGCCCCCTGCTCTCTCATTCTGTAACTAAGAACGGGCAGCTAGAACCCTGGCCTCGGACAATTTCAGCCCTTGTCACATTCTGCCAACTGGCACACTCCAGCCATTTCAACTCCTCACTCTCTACCCCCCACCATTCCCTGGCTTCAACACCTTGTCTGCCCGGGAAGAGTGTTCAGAGAATATTGACCTCCCCACAGCTCAGGTGTTTCTCCTCGGGAGGTTCCTTACCCCAAAACATGTGCTCGGCCCAGATCGATCCGTCTGACTGTGGCTCTCTGGGTGAGATGACTGTGTGGGTCGAGGCAGCAAGACCACGTGGACTGTTTCTGTTTTATGTTCACCCAGTTGCCTTAGCAACAGGAAACAGGAGGAGGCACAGCATTACCTACTAGGACCTCGATCCATCGAGAGGCAGCAGGAATGAAGTCTGGAGGGTAGGGTTCCCACCTGGGCTCTGCTGGCCACTGGCTGGCAGCTTCCCACAAGCCACCTCCCCACTGGCCTATACTAGACAGAACGGCGATCGAGGGTTCTCTGGACAGGCAAGCAGTAATGTCAAGGAATACAGTCCTCTGGGGAGAAGGCCCTATTATTTCTGTTTTCTGTGGCTTTGGGCACAGGAATGGCATCAGGGGGCAACTCTGTGTCAACTAGTCTTCAGCGACTTCACTTACGACTCCCCAACTGTGAAGCAGGAATGTTTGCTAACCAAGCAGACGACTGAGCTCCAAGCAAGCTGGTTCTCGGCAACGCCTGGACCACCAAGATGGGTAGCCCTCCTATCTGGTAGGAGGTAATCCTGACTTTGATCCTTGAACATGAGCATGTAGAAAGGAAACTGAAGAAATAAAAAATAATTATGAGCAACACAACTATACAAATATCTGTAATAATAGAAATAATAATAAAAATAATATCCTTGGCATGGTCTTTGAAATTTTCAGGGAACTTTCATATCCATTCTCCTGTCACGCTCTCATAATCATCCAGAGAGGCAGGCAGAGCAGCTATGACAACATCTGTGTTTCAGTGGAGGATACTAGGGCCCAGGGAGTCTGAGATGCTAGGGTCTCTTGGACAAGGGTGGAGCCAGACCTGGGCCTCTGTCCTCTGCCCCTTGGCCTCAGGACCTTTTCGTTGGACATAACCCATCAGAGCTATTATGATGTAACAAAAGCATTTTCCAACCTTGTTTGTGGCCATGATTCTTGGGCTTAACACATGTCAGACACCTATCTGAAAGAAAGAAAATCAAGATTCATTCATTCAACAAATAATCTTATTGAACACCTACTATGTGCCAAGGTCGGAGCTAGGCGCTAAGCATTCAAAAATGAACACGATGTGGTCTCTACACCCGAGCAGCTCCATCTATTAGGCAGTTACTCCGCCTGAATTAAATCTCTCCCGATGATACTGGATAGAGTCACCAACCGTGAAATCCCCAAAGGGTCACCTCCCACCACCCTGCAACCATTTTGGTATTCCAACAGAATTCCACCGGGGCTGCATCTGTGATAGGAAAAGGCCTACTTCTCTTAAAGTTGGTGGAAGGGTAAGCAGGATCAAGGAGCAAAGATGGTGGGGGCGCCTGGGTGGCACAGCGGTTAAGCGTCTGCCTTCGGCTCAGGGCGTGATCCTGGTGTTATAGGATCGAGCCCCACATCAGGCTCTTCCGCTATGAGCCTGCTTCTTCCTCTCCCACTCCCCCTGCTTGTGTTCCCTCTCTCGCTGGCTGTCTCTATCTCTGTCGAATACATAAATAAAATCTTTAAAAAAAAAAAAAAAAAAAAAAAAAAAAAAAAAAAAAAAAAAAGGAGCAAAGATGGAAAGCCTTAAGCCGAGGCTCGTGCCACTTCTGGCTCTGGGCTGGCCGGGGACAGCAGGGAGACAGGAGAGGCCCCTCGGCTTGGTGAGGAAAGCTGCTGGAAGCAGCCTGCTGGACAAGGGCTGAGAGCTGATGGGGAGTTGAAGAACAGCTGCCAAAGGATGTCAGAAGAAAACCTGAAGCTCATTCTTTGAACGCTTATGCCATTAAGGCCCCATTTCCACGGGTGGGGAGTTGGGGGCCGCACTCCATCTATAGCAAATAATTTTCTGAAATTGACATGTAGACTCTTCAAGGCAGAGGCCGAAAGGTCCAGACGAGCTCAACAACAGGGGATCCCATCACTAAAGCCCGAAGAAAACCGTTTAGCATTGTTACCTCCTTCTCTACACTGGGTCAACCGTGCCTTGTTCTACGAACAGAAAAAGCATTCATCAGCCTTTTATACTTTCTTAAAGCAGCTTTTATCTGCTCAATAAAATGGCGGTGAGGGGACACATTTCCACACGCAGAACCCAAATTTCCAGGCCAACATAGGGTTCCAATGATACACAACTTAACTTATAGAAAACCACTTCTAACTTAGCTTTCTGCTTTCCTCTGCAGAATTTGTAGCCCAAACACATACTGTGGGTTAAACTTGGCAGATCTGAAGGCACAAGTGAAAGGGATTCAGAAAACCCACGTCTGACTGAGTTCATGATACAAGCAGGAACATCAGAAGGGAAATTAGGGCCCACATGGTTTCATTTTTAATGTACAAGGACATAACCCACATCGCAGAAAAGACATTCTTTGCTTTGTTTTGTTTTTTAAGACCACCTTTACATGAGCCTGTCTTTTAAAAACGCAAAGAAATGCCATAAGAACCGGACCACTGGGGCAAGTGGCAAGTGGAGCTGGGCTATCCTCATGTTGTCAACACAGAAAATTAGACCCAGGGGAGCCTGGGTGGCTCAGTCGTTAAGCGTCTGCCTTCGGCTCAGGTCAGGATCCCAGGGTCCCGGGATCGAGCCCTGCATTGGGCTCCCTGCTCAATGGGAAGCCTGCTTCTCCCTCTCCCACTCCCCCTGCTTGTGTTCCCTCTCTCACTGTCTCTCTGTCAAATAAATAAATAAAATCTTAAAAAAAAAAAATTAGACCCAAAACTTGGAAGAGGCCTTAGAACTCATCTCGTTTAAGGGCTTTATCTTCCACAACCTCCATAATAGAGGTAGAAACTTGGTTAGCTACCCTTTATTGGTCTCCCACTTGAAATCTGGAACCTACTACACTAATATATATCGGTTGTGTATTGTATGTATGTATACTATGTATATATGTGTATTGTATGTATGTAGACTAATGTACACTAATATACATTGCATAAAGAATGCATGTTAGTTTGCTAGGGGGACTATAACAATCTACCACAAACTGGGGGCTTGAACACCAATCTGTCTCATGTTCTGGAGGCCAGAAGTTTGAGATCAAGGATTAGGCAGCGTAACTTCCTTCTGAAGACTCAGTGAGATGAACCGTTCCACCCTTCTTCCTAGCTTCTGGCGTGTTGCTGGCCATCTTGGGCACTCCTTGGCTTGTGGAAGCATCCCCCTGATTTCTGCATTACGTATTTACATGGCATTAGCCCTGAGTACACCTCTCTCTCTGTCCAAATTTCTTTTTTTAATAAGCACACCAGTCATACTGAATTAGGGCTCATCTTAATGGCCTCATCGTACTTTAATTAATTCTATCTGCAATGACCCTACTTCCATATCAGGTTAAATTCTGAGGGACTAGGGTTAGGATCTCGACATATGAATTTGGGGAGGAAACACAACTGGACCCATCACAGAACCCAGCCTACACCCTATCTGGTCCTCCCAGCAAGGCTGCAAGCCGGGTGTACTATTCCGTAGACATTGCAGGCAATGAGAGGTGGGCGGTACTGAGGGGCACAGCTGGGCAGATGTGGGTGGGAGCCAGGCTGCCTGAAGTGGTAGCCCAGTCCCACCCCCCATGATTTAAGGAAGGTAGATAAGTTGTTTTGTCTCCCTGTGCCTCAGTTTCTTCATCCCTAAGACAGGATAATTCGGGTCCACAATTTCAAAAACCTAAAAGCTCCAAATACCAAAAATTGTATTTATTACTCATTTGACAGCAAAACTTGACCTGAGATAAATTCATTTGGCATAAAAAAAACTGTCTTGAGTTGATATAAGGCTACTTATCGTCTTTACACCTGCCTACAGAAGTACTAGCCTGTTTGGCTGCAGATGCTGTAGGAGGTGACGCAGCCGGGACACACGCATGGTATCGTCTATCTCAGGCTCCCAAATTCTGAGGCCCCTCTCCTTGGTTTACAGGTGGCTGTCTTCTTACTGTGTCCTTGCATGCTCTTTCCTCTGGGGGCGTCTGCGTCCTAATCTCTCCTTATAAGGACACCAGTCATATTGGATTGGGGTCCATCCCAGTGACCTTATTTTTCATTTAATTACCTCTTGAAAGGCCCTATCTCCAAATGCAGTCACATTCTGAGGTATTGGCATTAGGACTTCAATATGTAAATTCGGGGGTGGGAGTCACAATTTACCCCATAATATTATTTTAAGAAATTAGATGAATTACCACTCACACCAGATGTATCTCATACACTTGCTGGCTTATTTCTGCCCCCGTGTTTTTCAACGTGTGGTCTGGGACCACCTGCAATCAAATCACTTGGGCCCTTAATAAAAATAAGCCTGCCCCAAGCCCCCGAGTCCGAATCTGGGGGAGGTGACCGCAGGGCCTGGGTACGGAGCTTGCTTGTTTCTTACATCCATGTGGAAGCTTAATTAAGGGGATTCAGGGAAAACTATAGGGCCAGGTTGCTCCCATCCCCAGCCCGTGGTCACTGCAGTCCCCCGGGCGAGGGCAGGAGACGGGGAAGCAGCCAGTGGGAAGTGTGAGTGAGGAGTGCAGTTCACCCCGATGCCCCCCCCAGAGTGGTTCACCCCACAGGGCCGAGACACACCCTGCATTTCTGCTCAGAGCTAGCCTCCTGGCCCCGTCCGAAGAGGCAACACCGAGCTTTGCAGTGTAGATGCCCGCAGAAGGGGCTGCCGGTGGCGGCATTCTGCAGAGCCAAGAGCTGAAGCCGAGAGCAGAGGAAGAGGGGGGGTGGTTCAGGCCGTTGCCACGTCTGCTCCACAGTGTCGGGCGCCGCCGCGGGAGGCGGGTGAGGGGTCGTGCCGGCTCCCTGCAAGCTCCTCTGGAGGGCACAGTGTTGCCATCCCCACGAGCACAGCCTGTTAACCATGACGCACAGCCTACGCGAGCCTGCTGGGCGGCTGTCTGCTCTAGGTGCCCGTGCCCGTGGCCGTGGCCGTGGCTGTGGCCGTGGCCCAGGCCTGCATCAGGGTGGCCCGCGGTCTCCCACGTCTAACAGTCCAGCCGAGCCGCGGGGAGTGGGACTCTCACTGGAAATGATCTTCCTGGCACTATGACAACAAGTCATCACCAGAGCTGACGGGGACGAGCCATCCCGCACCTTTCTCTGCTGGTTCCAGCTCGGATTTCTCGTGCCTTAAACTACTTGCCTGACTGAAAATGTGGTGACTCACCTGGACTGGGATTGAATAGAACAGGCAGAAAGTGCTTCCTTCTGAGGAACTGTCAGAAACCAGCGTAGCACCTGAAGTCCTTCATTTCACACATTGTTCCTGTCAAGGGGGAGGCATATTTCTTATTCTCTCAGCTGCTGGAGCAGTTAGGATGCGTCAGACTTTGGCATTTGCACTATACAGAGTTTGAGGAAATGAGGCAGGTTCCCTTGAAAATCTCCTCCTCATCGTCCACCCAGTGCAAGGCGGGCCCCATTTTTGATAGGGCGCGGTCTTTGAATCCTGAGTACCTCAATGACTTAAGAACTTTCTGAAGCTGGTAATTTGGAAACTGCATGGTTTTTTTGTTTTTTTTTTAAAGATTTTATTTATTTATTTGACAGAGACAGAAACAGCCAGTGAGAGAGGGAACACAAGCGAGGGGAGTGGGAGAGGAAGAAGCCAGGCTCATAGCAGAAGAGCCTGATGTGGGGCTCGATCCCATAACGCCGGGATCGCGCCCTGAGCCGAAGGCAGACGCTTAACCGCTGTGCCACCCAGGCGCCCCTGGAAACTGCATGGTTTTTAAACTTGAATTAATAAAAAAAAATAGGATAAAAAATCATACCGTCAATAAACTGTGTTCATTGGTCCTCTCAGTTGCACCTGAATTCCACATGCTATACATTGTGGTATATTGGAAAACATAGTATTCTGAAGTCAGACCCGGATTCAAATTCTACATTTGCCACTTATTAGCTGTGTGATGTTGGCAAGTTACCTTACTCTCTGAACATCTGTTTCCTTCACTGCCAAAGGGGAATTGATAGCAGTGTAATGAATGAATACACTGAAGTGAATATTAATCAAGGGATCGTGAATGTGAAAGGTGCCAGTACAGAGTCTGGCTCATAAATGCTCATTCCTACTCCCGTCTCCTGTTTTTCTGCAATTTGAAATGAGCATAATTTCTGGCTAATATTCTCATATTGGCACATTTCTCTATGTGGCTTTGCATACTTTTAGAATGTCATAAATAATTCTCCAAGAAGAATTAGAAATGATGGGGATACACACCCTGAGACCAGCAGTCGCCCAAGTCATGAGAGGTGATTTGGATGGTCCAGACACCGCAATAGGGGCAAAGCCTCCAGTGTGATTTCCAAAGACTTGGGGCGGGGGGGGGAGTGAGGTGCAGTTTCTTTTTGAAAGGCTATAAAAATTCTCTGAAATGGGATGAGTGGGGGCAGCTCCACGACCAGCACAGGGAGCCTGCCCTCCCCCATGTGCCTTCTGCCTCCTTTTCTACATCCTGCCCCCTCCCACCTTCCGCCCTCTGGTTAGATCCAGCTCCAGTCCCAGCTGACCACTTCCAGATGTCCAGTCACAAAGATCTGTCTTTCTCTCCAGCTTTTCCAGTCAGAACTTCAGGGTTAAGTGTTTGCTGAGTTTTCCCCTCATTCTTTTATTTGTTTGGTCTCCAAAGAAAGAGAGCCCAGTTGCACCCCTTATTGGCTGGATTATTATGGAGAAATTATTTGACTTCTTTGAAACTCCATCTTCCAATCCGTAAACGGGGATCCTACCTTGTTAGGTTGTTGGGAAGGCTAATGGGAATAAGATGCATTATCGGGGTAGTTTGTAAACTGCCAAGTGCCAAGAAAAAGATAATTCAAATAAATCCCTCTTAGCATGTATACCTTACTGGCACATAGTAAGTGCTCAAAGATACGTGTTAGGTTACTTTTTGTTAACAGTCTTTGCCGTGGGAATGTTGTTTCAATCCCCAAACACACCAGGGCCTGTCCTGAGCAGTCCCCCAAGGGCTCTGTGGGGTCCCTAACATGGTTTCTGAAGGGGATCTGACATTTATGGGGTCCTTGTCACATCCAGGCTCATGCATGGGAACGTCCTTATTTTCAACCAAGGGGCTGTCACCTTGTGGGGGGCAAATGAGGCTCCAAGACTAAGAATCCAAATGTTAGCTTGTTCCCACCATCTCTCACCTAGAACTTAATCCCAGCAAAGTACCTTTCCTCCCCCTGTACTTTAGGGAGTTCCTGGGGGAAGGTGTCTTGCGTGTACTAACATATCTGTGCCCGGATGCCGGGCACCGCCCCTTCCCCTGCTCTGCCATCCCCTTCTGGCAAAGCTGCCCCGTGGAGATGATGTCTTTCTCTCCTGTTATGCTTGTTTATGGGGGTCTCATCACAGTGACCCTGTGTCTCAGTGCCTTATAGAGTATGTAGTAAATAATCCCGTCAGCTTTTAGTGACAGGTCTGTCCAGGAATCAGCCAGGGAGCCAGCATGGGTAGGACCAGGGCTAGAGTCGGCCATTGTTACCACGGTGATCTCAAAACTACTCCTTTCTCCCATACGGACACTTTGCCACTTGGCGAGCTCCCTGTCCTTGGCTCCCTGCAGCTCTTCGCGAAAGGCAGATTGCTTGATCCCTGTGGGGTTTCCCACTGGCTCGCCAGATATGACCAAACCTTAGCACAGGCTCCGGCTTGTATCTCCACTACCCAGATAAAGAAACGAAGGCTCAGAGCATCAAGTCACTTACCCAAGGTCATATAGCCAACAGGTGGCAGAGACCGGCGCCAAGCCCCAGAGCACAAAGCCCATGTTCTTTTTGATCCAAATCCCATGATCAAAGTGGCAACACGACAAGTTGTTCTGGTCCTGGCGTCCATACAGGAGAGCATGCTGTGCTGGTCAGTTTATCGTACACACTTTCACCCTCCCTAGGGGCCTAAGTCTCTGTCTACTTGGTTTCTACTGCAGTTATGCTTAAGGGGCAAAATATTGGAGATTCCTTGCCATTTCACCTTCCTTCTCTCCCTAGCTGCCCTCCCCATAGAACTACAATTCATTTCAGTGTTATTTGGCTCATGGTTAAAAGTCCTGTGATGCTTTTACAGATGACGGAATAAGCGAGCGTTGGCTATAGCCAAGAGACACCTAAGCCAGTGTTAGTAGATAAACACAAAACCCTTGACTTCTTCCCAAAGCCTCCATACCTGGCCACCCTACGCCAGCTTTCTGCTCCAGCCTAAAGGTCCTGACCCTGAATTCTCAGTCTGCCTTCTAGCCTGATAACCTGTACGGCGGGCTCTGTGCCTCCTTGTTCCCACCCAACACAGGTGTCCCTTCCAGCCCATTCTAATGACCTGCCACCTGCCCCCTTCCTGATTGATACCACCCGTTTGAGTGGGGGCCTGCACCCAGACTGGGCCCCAGCACTCTTGGCCCAGGTCTTGACCTTTTATCTTTGCTTTGCCGAAGTTCTCTTTGGGGAGCTGGATATCCTTCTCCCCTAGATGCTATCAAGGTACAAACCTTCCTCTCACCTCTAGAATAAATATCCCATTTCCTCCCCAGGCATGAGCTGCCAGACTCTGGCTGTACTGGCAGCATTCACCAGCTGAGCAAACTCTTTGGGGACAGGGTAGGGACACACACCAGCCTGTGTTAGCCTGAGCTGGCCACTTCTCAGGGACTCTGGGGTCGGGCGGCTGCCACTTTCTCTGGTGGGCCCCTAATGCACCAGGAGCCACAGTTCGTGGGGGCCCGGGTAACTGGGGAGGCAGAATTTAGGCTGGATCTCTTAAAGCCCCTATTGTATATCATACCCCCACCCCACATTCCTTGTCCTGCCATTCTTGCTTTGTTTTTCTTCACAGTACTTATCACCATTTGACTTACTATTTGTCCGCCTCCCCTCCTCTAGAAGGAAGCTCCCTGAGATTGTAGTCTGCTTTGCTTGAACAGGGTCTAGCCCACGGGGGGCGGCTCAGTGACAACAGATGGTTGAATACGTTGAATGGGGGACTGGAGCGCCCATGGCAGGCAGGCAAGGCCAGAGTGCAATACTGAGGAGCTGGGAAGACCAGGAGCTCCCAGTTCTTAGCTGACACAGAGCCCAGCTGCCTCAGGGCTGCCAGAGAGGATTTCCAAATGTCGTCCACCTTAGCCAGGGCCAGGAAAAACAAAAAAAAAAACCCCAAAGTCTATAAATACTTCCCCGTCACAGCTCTGGTCACGCAGGTTCTTATCCCAGCTAGCCTCAGAGCCATCCACCCCGCTGAAAAATCAATTGACTGTTCCTTCCTACAAGTCCTCAGCATGCCTGCACACCTCTGTGGACCTCCCTGTTACCCGCTTGTCTCCTTCCTTCCCAGACGCGAGCCTGTCTGACTCATCTCTGCATCCCCGGCGCCCAGCACAGAGCAGGGAAGCTACGAAGGGTGTGATAAATATTTGATGAATAAACGAATGCCTGGATTCCACATGCAGAGAAAGCCAACCCCTTCTGAATTAATTATGTGACTCAAACATCAGGGCACGATGAGTTTATTTCTACTTATTGTGATTAATGATTATCTTTTTCCAAAGAGTTTTTCAATTCTGAGATGTAAATCTTTTAAACTGTGAATTTTAAGATATCCCTTAAGGAGTAATATTATTTCCAAAAAGACACAGCATAATTTTAAGAGTAAAACTGATGATTACTTTTCCTTTCCTGAAAACTTAAATATCTTTTTTTACTTAGAACTGACTTAAAAAAAATTATGGAGTGGAGTGTTTTACGGTAGTGAAAATAAAAGTCTGTGAAGAAAACCCGATGCTGTCTTTACTATCTCTTCTTGGNGACTCATCTCTGCATCCCCGGCGCCCAGCACAGAGCAGGGAAGCTACGAAGGGTGTGATAAATATTTGATGAATAAACGAATGCCTGGATTCCACATGCAGAGAAAGCCAACCCCTTCTGAATTAATTATGTGACTCAAACATCAGGGCACGATGAGTTTATTTCTACTTATTGTGATTAATGATTATCTTTTTCCAAAGAGTTTTTCAATTCTGAGATGTAAATCTTTTAAACTGTGAATTTTAAGATATCCCTTAAGGAGTAATATTATTTCCAAAAAGACACAGCATAATTTTAAGAGTAAAACTGATGATTACTTTTCCTTTCCTGAAAACTTAAATATCTCTTTTTACTTAGAACTGACTTAAAAAAAATTATGGAGTGGAGTGTTTTACGGTAGTAAAAATAAAAGTCTGTGAAGAAAACCCGATGCTGTCTTTACTATCTCTTCTTGGATAATTAAACTTTCTATTTATTACCAAAAACTTTTTTTTTTTTTTTTTTACAGGCAGTAACTTATTATCTAGTTTTTCTTGGACTTAGGAGAGGGTGATTTGCTTTAAAAAGAGAAAATAATAGAGGAAAAAGTAAGACAGTTGTCTTCACATTCACAGGAGAAGAGACAATTTTCTAAATGGAATTATGAAACGCACTATGTTTTAAACCATACCGGACACTTAGTTGATTATATTCCTCTAATTCAATTATTAAAAATTAATTTAATCAGAATCATAAAATTTAAGAGGGGAAAAATTCCGCTTTGATTTATTGTTTTTCTATATTAGTTATCTACGTGGATCAATTTAGGGATAAATGCTCAAGTGACACATTCATTTCATGCTGTGGAGACACCCCCCTCACCCCTGAGCTTTAGAAAGTGAAACTCCACAAGGCAACAGTGGTATGTGCCCCAATGCTCTTGCCCGCCTCAAATGCTCTGCTACTAAGAACATCCTGATTTCCTTTCCTGTGACCTGGGCGAGGCCAACCAGGGATTGGTTCAGAGATGGGTACATGAATAAAGCTGGACCAATGAGAACGTGCCCTGGGACTGTTGCTGGCACCATTGAGAAAGACGTGCTTTGCCCTTTGGGATTGCGAATGCCTGGAGCTGCTGCCTGAAAGTGAGGCCAACATAAAGGAAAACAGATGGATGGTAAATTCAACACACACAGCAATGTGGGTGTGTCAATAGAATGCAATTTTTCTCATTTGCCCATAATCAATGTGGAGGCACTGGTTAGTGGGGGAGACACTGGCTGAAGTAATGGCCCAATCCAATAGTTTCAATATCCCCTTTGAGAACATGCTCAGTTTCTCAGATGGCCTTGCCCTTCTCGTGCTTCACCAATAAAGATGACGGTGTTTGGCTCATATTCACCTGTACCCACCAGTATGGTTGACCTAACTGATACAATCCTGAAATATGCCTGGGGCAGGTGGTAAACAGGTGCTGCCCTGAGTTCCCTGAGCAACCCCCAGTGCCCCTCGTTTGGGACTTTTCCCCAAGGTCCTCACAATCTGTCAACAAAAGGGTTAGTGCTGGGACAGCAGAACACCTCCATTCAGACTGGTCAGTGCCTGAGCCTATAAGGACTTTTAAATGTTTTGATCACCCCTATCGGGTCTATCAGGTAGAGGTGGAGGGTGTGTGGCTTCTGTGTCCTCACGGTATTGAGAGAAAGGGAACTCTTGGCCTTGTATGATCCTAGAGCACAGCTGCCTGATGTCTTCCCACCTCAGGGCAGTGTCCACTTTTTGCGTGTCCTGGGTGGACTGCCAGCCTCTGATGTGATGTCTGAGGGTGTTGAGTTGGTGGTCCATCCTCTAGTCTGAGAGAATGCTCCCAAAGGCGCTCCCTGTCTGCTTAGCCTCTTCTCTGCTCTCTCAGGTGCTTCTGACTTCTGGCCTTGACTTTCTAACTGTTCTGATCCTGGGGTTCCCTTGGCAGCCCACATCGCTGAGTCCCCTTGTTACAGTGATCACCTCTGGCAAGCTGGCCACAGACTTGCTGCTACATCTGGGTAGGGTCTAGGCTATAAGGGGACTAGCACAGCTTGGGAAGTCCACGCTGGGCCTCCCTCGGCCTGCCCAGTGCAAGGCTACCCAAGGTCTCCCTCCCATAATTCTAGGGGAGAGGGGGTAATAGGGGAGAAGGTCTTCTTACGCCTGCAGGGTTAGTCATTACTTTTCCAATACTATTGCTCCTCCTAGGCCTCTTTCTTGTCTTGTTCTGCTGCTTCTGCCCCCCCATAACCCCCACTTCTCTTCCTGTCTAGACCGCTCATACATAAAACTCCAATTTTAGTCTACCAAACCCAGTTCTTGATCTGCTAAAGAAAGAAGGTAATGGAATATAGAGGGTACTTTCTCAAGGTAAGAGCTTGAATCACGTGGCTATTGTCTTGCTACAAACTCTACTTTTGAATTGTGAAGCTGAATGTTACCTTTCCCTTATCTTTGCCTACCTTCTGGGAAGAACCTTTACCCCCTCACCCCAACCAGGCAGAGGAATGCTTGAGTACACGAAATTCATATATCATAATCCCTATCATTCCTCACAACATCTTCTAAGCACCTAAAATCTAACCATACCTAAAGCCAGTCTACCCAGTTTAGCAAACTAATGGGTTCCATTTTTGGTTTAGCTCGTCAGAGTTGGGTTTCAGTCACTTGCTAACCCGGAGCCCTGACAGACCTGGTAATAACAGGATCTATGTCACATTATTTGTGTGGCGTTGAGCACAGTTCCACATGCAAATGAGGTGAATTAAATGCATTTGACAGTCAGTGATTGATGCCATGGCTAGACCCATGACTCAGACAAAGCTTGTTTTGAAGAGCTCCTCAAGTCCATCCCTAAACCTTTCAAGTGCTTTGCTTCCTCTCACATTGTAGAAGAAAAAGAATGAAGGAAGAGGAATCCTTCCTTCGGATTATATGGGGACGGAATACCTTCTCCTCCCATTCATTCCTGTGGAGGTTTCACTCAGACCCCATTCTAGTTCTCCCTATTGACCCGTCCTGCCTCTCTTTACCCTGTCAGCATGTTTCAGTTCTCATAGTAAAAAGACACTAACAGAAACTCACCTGGCCTTCCCAGCTGTCATTTCCCCTTCTCTGCCCAANCCCCTTCTCTGTCCGACTCTTCTGAAGCAGTGAGCTACACCCACTCTCCCTGCTGCTCCTCTTCCCTGACTCCATTTGCCTCTAACGCTTGTGACCCGGTTTCTGTTCTCATGACCCCACCGAAACTGGGGTCATACGAGTCATCAGTGACTTGACTTCCTCATTGTCCAACTCAGTGGTTACATTCCAGTGTTCATGCATTGGGCATCTCTGAGGCATTTCCCACTCCTGATCACTTCCTCACCCTAGAGAACCTCTTCATTTGCACTGCTTGATGCCATTTTTCTTTCTAGTCTTCTTCTCACTTTTCTGCCCTCTCCTCAGGACCTCTATTTGACCCTTAGGAGCTGGTATCTGTCAGGTTCACTTCTCGTCCATCCCATGATCTTCCCATTCTGCCTGCTCTCTCCGGACCATCTCAGCCCAGCCCCAGCTTCAGTGACAACCTCTGTGTTGACTATTTCCCAGGGGGCACTTCCAGGCCCCTCTCTGGTGGGCTTGGCACCCATGTTCCTTACTGCATTCTGGAGGTCATCCCTGGAAGTCCCATGCACATAAAAAAATGTGTTAAAAACATGCCATCTTCCTCTCGGGGTAGTTTCTATTCTTCCAGTCACTATCACAGTAAATGGTACCACTATCCATGAAGCTGTACAAAGTACCTAGGAATACTTCTGGATCCTATTTTCCCTTCCCTTTCCCTGCTTACTGAGACAAAACCTTGTACCTGGCAGTATATAGGAACCCCTAGAGCCGTGTGCATGAGTGGATGAATGAACTGTGGGACACAGAAAATTAGGGCTAACTTGAGTCTAAAGCTTGATGTATTTTACCTTTTACAGCTTTTCAAGGCTCCTTCATTAACATGAAAGTGTTGTTCCAGATGGTCTTCAACTCTGATGATCTATGATTCCAGACTCTTCCGATCTGACACCTTAGGTGCTTAACCACTGTTCCTTCTCATTCACTTAAATCGATTGCTCCTTCTTGTACCTGTCCTGCCTTCGAGAAGAGGAGAGAGGCCCTGTAATAAAGTAGGACTTCAAACATAAATTAAAGCACCTTGCAGAACGCGTTTCATTCTGATAAGAGGTCCTGCCGTATCTCTGCAGCTACCATGAGTCACAGTGAGAGTTGGGAAAGGAGGAAGAGGAGAGGGCGGGTGGGAGCAGCTGGTGGAAACATAAACAGAGACCGCTTCCTCTTGTCTCTGTAGTACCAGGTCATGTCACCTTGTGCGAGTCTCACCGAGTACTGCACAAGGGAAAGTACCTTCCCTCTTGTTCTGCATGATTTCGTCTGGAAATGAGTATCGTGACGGTCTCATGAATGCCTATGTGCCTACCGCTTCTACCTGTCAAAATACTGCGTGAACACTTATTTGAGTGCCTTCCACGTGCAGTGACCGTGCTATGCAATATGCACCTTTTCTCATTTAAACTCTGCGACCCAGCAGGTAGGTCCTATTTTATCTCCTTTATGCAGACCAGGAAACTACGGCTTAGAGGTTAACCACTTCACTAAGGCCATCCAGCTAGTAGCATAGTCCTGCAAATCATCAAAATCAAACCCAGGTCTGTCTCATTCTATGCCCAAGTTTGGGGCAGCCATGGTTACACTGCTTCTGATGTATCCGTGGTAATCTTTCATACCATACATACATTTAGTACACCGCATCCAGGAGCTTGATAAATGCTCACTGAAGGAATACCTAAACCATGCCAGTGAGAGCTGGATCTGGTCCCAGGTGCCAGAATTCAGAAATGCAGCTTTGGTCACTTCCCACCGCTTTTTTGGGTCAATTTCCTCATCTGTAAAATGGAGGCATGAAGCAGACGCCCCGTAAGGAGCCCGTGCCTTTAGCTTTCTGTGGCTCTCATCCAACGGTGCGGGGTCCCCGACGTGCTGCCAGGAAACGGAGGAGAGCCGGACTCATGCAGCTCCACGCTCCTGGGACTGCCCCCGGCCCCACCGCTGACGCATGCGCCGCCCCGGCCGCGGGAGCCCGGGAGCCCCGGAGCCCAGAGCGGACGCGGCCCTCTCCACGCATGCGCCAGGCCCGGCCGCCGGAGCGGCTGTGCAGGGAGCAGAAGGGGGTCCCTCCCCCGGCAGTGGGGAAATCGGGGTTCCCCGCCGGGAGGGGGAGCGCCGATCAGGAACCAGCCCACAGGGCAGGCTCCGGCCCTCATTAGGAAAGGCCAGAGCCTCCCCCCAGGCCCCTGGGCTAGCGGCTCCCCGCGGAGGGCGTGTTCCGGCCCGGCGCCCCCGGCGCGGGACGTGCCGGGCGGCACAGAGAGGCGGTCCCGGCCGAGCGCGGGGGGATGCGCTCTCCCGCCCGGCGGCCTGGGGCGGCGCGCGGGGCGGTTTGCTCCCAAAAACCACACTCCTGATCCAAACGAGAATTTCTGAGGTCACTGGAGACACGTATCTGGCGAGGGCTGGGGAACGGGAGGTGTGAGGCGTCCCCTGATAGTACAGGCTGCTAAACGGCAGCAGGCAGTGCCCGCAGGCCCGCCCTTCGGCGCTGCTTAGGGAGGAAAAACAAAACCGGGCAGCTGTTTGTACACACTGACTGGGGGTGTGCGTGTGCTGGGGGTACGACGGGGTGGGGGGAAGACGTGGGGAGGGAACACTGCAGCCTTTTTCCTACTCATCCTGTGACTTATTCCTCTTCCCGCGGCAGAGTCCCTCCTCAGAACTTGAGCATTTTTATTTTTTTTTGAAATCGGGGAAGACAAAAGGAGGCTAATCAAAAAGTTCCCTGAATGGTGAAAATAAATGAGATCTCTGCATTTTGATTTTGCCTCTTTGATCCCCTCAAGTCCTTCCACCACTTGCCATCTTCTGAATGTCCCCAGTTGGAGGTTATCTTTTCCCTACTGAGTTAACCCAGGATGACCTTTCAGAGGGTTGGATCAGTGGGCTGGAGGAGCTGGGAAAATGGAGCACTTCTGCCAAGTTGTCATTCATGCTGTCACTGTAACGGGTATGACTTGGTCCTGCTAGGACTTAAAGGAAAGTCTTTCCTCAAACAGGGATTTTTCAGGCCATGATAAGTGCTGGGAAGGCAGAGAGGGTGGTTGCCTTGAATTTTCAGCTGGTCTGGGCCAGCCAGAGTCTGTGTGCTTTGGTCCGTCAGAATAAATGCAGTGCTGAGCTCACCACTCCCAGGAGATGTGGGAGGGAGCTGCTTGCGGAATCACTGCTGACATCAATTCATTTAGGATTACTCAGTTTACTTCGAGTTCATTTAACTTCATTCCATTTTCTTCCCCAGCCCTAAGAAGTCTGGAAAAGGAGATACTAAAAATAATTTAAAAAGTTAAACTAGGCATGAAATAACCCCCCAAATTAAAGTGAGGCTGTCGAGATTCACCATCTTAAGAGTTTCCTTAGGTGACTTTTAACTTTCTTTTTTGAGACTTACGGAGACAAAAAAAAGAAAGAAAGAAAGAAAGAAAGAAAACCTTCATGGAGGCAGAAAGGTTACCTGGAAACTATTTAATTTGTCACTTCTAAGATTCACCAGATCATGATAAGGATATAGGGTGGGAATGTGTGGGGCTGGTGAAAAGGGGTGGAGGGTAGTTTTAAATGAGCTTCGTCCATGACTAATGTCTCCCACAACGGGAAGAAAGTAAATACTCTTTGCTTTCCACAAAGGGATGTTGGACATCAAAGTTATGGAGAAGCAACCTACCCTGAAAGCTGCCACGGCCTCCTAGGTTCCACCACAGCTGGGATCTTTGATATTCACTCACTTCTTCCAATGACAGGTCAAGGAAGGTAGTGTTTATTAAAGAGATAATAAAATCCAGGGGCTCTTTCATAACAGAAAACCCCCAAACACCCATATTATCTGCATGCCAGTTCCTTTTTAGCCAAGTTTGAGGGGAGACCCTCAAGTTATCATTATTATTGTTTGTTCCCATGTACGTTTGTTTTGTTTATAAAAAAATAAGAGAACCTCTGTATTAAAGTGGCTGCAGACCCTGAGAGCTTTCAGACGAGCAAAAAAAGTGGGAGCAGAGCCATCCACACACATCTTCAGGGATAGTTCTGTGCTAGTCCTCTTTCCTCCCCACCTCCCATGCGCTATACTTCAAATGTGGGCAAATTGCTCTCCTCTCTAGTCACTCTTACCAGCCTGTCACCCTGTCCAAAGCAATTACACCCAGGTCTGAAAATCAGAAAGCCGGACTTCTGAAGAGAGGAGGTCTCACAAGAGCTTTGTGTCAATAATCTGCCATTGTGGATATTCTATGGGCTATCACATTGATGTGCAAGGAAAGAAACAAAATTGAAACTGTCAGAGTTCAAAAATCAGTTTCTGTTTTGTAATATAGTACAGGAGAATGGGTTCCGGAAGTGGCAACTCAATTTGTATCTAATTTCAGCAAGTAATTGCAGACTGCTTCCAGCTTGAATGAGCAGTGAGGTATAGCTCCCAGTAGTTACTTATTTTAGTGGCACTCCCTCAGGATGAATGTTAGTTATTTTCAGTTGCATGTGGGAAAACCAAGGTCCGCTGCCAAGCTGTGGCAAGCTGGCATCGCGTGTAGGAGCTGTCAACCACGATACTTAGTTCCACTCAGATTCATTTCTAATGTTCAGTTGGCGTGTGACCTTTCTCTTGATTCAATTTGGGGTCCCGATCACATCCTTTCTCTGCCTCCCTACCTTCCCACCTATCCCTACCCACACAGGCAGCTTTTGGCTGAATCCATCTAATAATTACAGCATGAGTGCCAAGTAGGTTGTATAAAATCCTTAGGGAGAGACATGAAATGAAGCACATTGTTCTTCAGGGCTCCTAGGGACCAGAATGTACCCATCAACAAAACCAAACTAATATGCAGTCTCTCTCTATATGTCTCTCTATATAATTATATGTCTCTCTATATAATTTACGCAGAATGGGATGATGCTGGGATCGTGTCTTAAATAGCTCTGCTCTATGTGGTAGGCAGCCTCTAAAACGACCCCGGGGGTCATCACCTGCTAGGATTCACACCCTGTGTAACCCCCCTCACCTGCAGGCATGTGGGCTGGATCTGGTGACTCTTTAAACAAATAGAATAAAAAAAGTGATGGGATGTCACTTCTGAGATTAGGTTTTAAAACGGCTATATCTTTTTCTCAACCTATCTCCTTCCATCTCTCCCTCTCTCTCTCTCTGCCAGCTGACATGTTGTGAGCTGCCCTATGGAGAAGCCCATGTGGCAAGGAACTGATGTCTTCAGCAAGAAGCCAGCAAGGACCTGAGATTGGCCGACAGCCACACGAGTGAGCCTGGAAGGTGATCCTCCCTCAGTTGAACCTTGAGGTGACTGCAGCCCTGGCTGACACTTTGATTGCAGCCTGTGAGACCTTGACACCTGGATTCCTAACCCACAGAACAAGTGAGATCATACATGCTTGTTGTTTTATTTATTTTTTTAAAAGATTTTATTTATGTACTTGAGAGAGAGGGAGAGAGAGAGAGCACAAGCTGGGGGAGCAGCAGAGGGAGAGGAGAAGCAGGCTCCCTGCTGAGCAAGGAGCCCCAGTGTGGGCTCCATCCCAGGACCCCAGGATCATAACCTGAGCTGAAGGCAGATGCTTAACTGAATGAGCCACCCAGGCGTCCCCATGTTTGTTGTTTTAAACACCTGAGTTTTGGGGTATTTTGTTATGCAGCAAAAGAAATGCTAATACTAACATTAATGTCTAAAGCAGGTAGTTAAGAGCCTATGTGACCCACCAATGCTGTCTCCAGTCTCACCTCTTCCTACAGCCCCACTGTCACTCCTGGGCCACCACTTTTTGGTCACTCCTCATTCTTAGGTGTCTTTGTGTCTTTGTGTAAGCTATTTTTTTTTTTCTGCCTGAAACAACCAGTCTCTGCTTCTCCAGATAAATTCCTGATCACCCCTTGACATCTGGCTTAGACGTGCCCTCTGGAAACCTCCTTAATTCCCCCGGGCAGAGCTCCTATCCCTTGCCGGTGCCATCACGCATCACACCGTGCTGTCCTAATGGACGGGCCTGCGAGGCTGCAACTCCTGGAGGGCAGGACACTTCTCTTCGTCTTCCAGTCCCTGACGCCTAGTGCAGCGCAGAGAGAAAGCACCATTTGTGGGATGGATCGGTGGCTGTGTTGTAGGAGCAAGGCTCCTGCAGAGGGCACCCGGTAGCGAGGTGCGCTCCCGGCTGACGCGGGAGTCCTATGAAAGCATCCACTCAGCGTGCAGAAGACGAGCGCCTGGGTTAACTGGACAACACGTGAATTTCGAGCACTCGGTCAGCCCGCCTAACGCTACAGCTGCCCGCGATGTTGTTAAGCACACTTGGTCTCGTCCCAACCCTTCAGTCCTTCAGCTAAGGTCAGGGGAGCTTAGAAGTTGACAATCCTATAATTGGAGTTGTTATCATCATTTCAGCTCGCGACCTTTGAATTGATACGTTCCAGGCATCACGGACCTTCCTTCACTTTATTTTTAGAGAAAACTAGAGAGAAAGCATGAAGGCATCCCTAGGGACAAACCCAACAAAGAGAGTGCTGTGTTTGTGTCTCGGCTAGTGACCTAGCCCGTGAAGAGAGGGCTTATTGGGGGGGAGGTTGTTGGAATCTCCTATAGCTGGGGAGTACATTGTAAGCCTATCTATTCCATCACCATGTTTTGACAATTACGTGTCCTAAATAGAATCTTCACCCTCTCTTTCCTCCATTGCTCTCCTCCTGGTCTTGAACTCACCTGTAACCGCTTCCTAACAGGTCTCATGACATCGACTTATGACCCCTTCCATGCTCTTCTCTGCAGGGCCGCTGGAGTAATCCTTCTGCAATGCCTGTTTGATCCCCTGGCCCATCTGCTTAAACCGTTCAGTGGCTCCCCGGGCCACGTCTGTCTCCAGTCCGGCCTTGTCGTGCCTCCTGTCTGCCTTGCTGTCTGTGCGATGGTTACCCTTTTGTCTTCCCATGGCCAGGAAGACACAGACAGCGTCCCTCCACAGGGAGGCCCAGGACCCGCTTGGCCTGGTTAATCCCATTGTTCCTTCAGATTTTATTTCACTCATCACTTCCTCAGGGAGTTCCCTGACAGCTCTGATTAAACCAACCCCTTATTATAGCCTCAGAGCTCCATGCATTGCAATGTCACATTAACTTGTGTGGGTATTCGATCAAGGTCTCTCCTTTTCTACTGCAGAAGTTTCGTGAGGGCAGGGGCTGTGTCTGTTTTTGCTGACATCATAGTCTTGGTACCTAGCCTGACCCGGAAAAGGGCGGGCCTTCAATTAGCACGTATTGAGAGGAGGAATGAATTATGAGTGCTACTGAGGGTCCATGGGGGTGATGCAGGGAGAATGAGGATTTAATGGAACCTAAAGCTGGGGCACGGGAAGAGAGTCTGAATGTACACCGTCCTAAATGAGGATGCTGGATTGTCTGTAGACTAATTATAAAACGTGCAGAGTGCATGTATAGTCCTGTGTCTCTCCCCTTCCCCCAGCCCCCAAAAGCCTCAAGGAAAGCCACGGATTTCAGGTCTGTCCCCGGAGGTCTTTGGCTCTGCCTTCCCACACCTTCCACGCTCCCCAGCCACACCAGCTCTGTCCCCCTGGGGCCTCATGCCCGCTCTCCTTTGCCCAGGGGGAAGGGCTGGCTTGGGTAGAGACCCCCCAAACCAGACCCCCTTTCTCAGGGCTCCAGTGTTTGCGCACTCTAGCCCAGCACGGCCCTGCAGTCCTTATCCCAGCAGGGCCTGCTGCTGACTCACAGCTTCACCCCTCCCCGCAGGGGCGCAGTGCCCACGTTGCTCTGGCCGCCCCGGCTGGCGCTTCTGCCCCGTGGAGGGGCATCTGCTTTCCTCCGAGGGTGGACGACTTGTCAGGCAGCCTGCAATGGAACATAATCCATTCTCTTCTCCTCTCCCGTAGGGGATTCCCACCCTTAGCCGAGTGTCATCTCTCTCAGCAGTTTTGTAGCAGGTAAGTCACTTCCCCTTATTTGTTCACGAATCTAAATTGACAAGTCTAAGGCCTGCCAGTGGTTTCATTTCCCAACGCCTGCTCCTTTCCCAGGCAGCCTGACAGGACTCAGGGTGGCAGCCATTCTTCCCACAAACATTTACTGCCTCAGAGGGGGAGAGAGAGAGACAGAAACTGAGAAGAGAGAGAGAGAGGGGAGCAAGGTGATGCCCTCACCCCAGGAACTTGTCATCATCTGGGGCTCTTTACAGGTACCTTCACCTCTGGACGAGAGGCCTTCACCTCAGCTGTCAGGCCAGAGCTGAGAATCTGTCATCTCCACACTAATTTTTGCCAAGAGGCAGGAGTTTAGAAGAACGTTAATCTGTTTCCTTCCAGCTTTGCCTACACAGATGACAATATTATTACCCTCAGGCTCTTAAAGTGAAAGTCTACACAGAGATCACAGAGTCCAGTAGGGCTCCTGAGTCATTTGAGATAATTACCTTCTTTTTTTTCTTTCTAGGTCTTCCATATGTGTGAATCAGCAACGTGGAAAACGGGAGCTTCAGAAAAATTAAGGGAGGCTTGAAGTGAGCAGAGCAGAGTGTGGGCAGGAGCCGAGGGCTGCCACAGTGGGAAAATCACGCGGCGCGTCATCTAAGGGCGCTCCTGGCAACGTCTGCCCCTGAGGGGACAGTCAGATCACTGTGACAGGGCAGAGATGAAAATACCCGGCACAGCCACGGTTCTCTAGTGGTGTGTGCTATCAGGATGGCCTGTACCAGTCTCATTTATTTTCCTGAATCATTTGAACAAAGCAGTTGCTGGACTCACTCTGCTGTGGTGAGAACCTGCGACAAGCACAAATGCCTCTTCCCCCACCCCCTTTGCTCCCACGGCGCAGCGCCGATAGCTTCTTGCTGGCATGGACCTGATCACATGCCGATCGGTGATGGATGGATGAGCTGTCCCTTCCCTGGGCTCTGTCTGAGCTCCTCTAGGTGGGAACCTTGGCCTAGTTTCTTCCATGTCTCCAGGGCTGGGCGTCTAGTAGGTTTCTGACGAGTAAATGAACGCCTCTCCGGACACACAGGAGACACAGGAGGCTCCTATAATGGGAACATGTTTAATAGTACAGCACCCTGTTGGTTCTCCACAGTGGGTCGGACCCGGAGAAGGAATCATCGGTCCTTTCTAGGAAAGGCATGTCTCCTGTGGAGACCGTACAAGGGAAGATACCAGCAATCTGGGGATCAGGGCGGGCAGAGATAGACAAAGGACCCAGGAAAATAACACAGGAAGTGGAGGTGTTCATCCCAGGGGGGCCCCAGGGCATCCAGGCAGAGCTTGGGAACGGGGCTGGGGAAGGCTCACTCTCAGGAAGCCGTATTTCAGTCCCCACAAAGCCCCCCACACTGACTCCCACGCTTTTCCATACTTGTCCACTAGGGGGCAGGCAGAGGCAGGGGAAGAAGTGAGGTGGTGGCCAGTGGGCTCCAGAGCTGGGCTCATCAGGCCGCAGTACTCCCAGGCTCACGTCCAACACACTGGGCTGTTTGTATTACTCAGACAACAGGGCCAGGCCTCTCTTCCTGCCTGTTGTGGCCTCTGCGATTTTATATGCTGTGGCTTGTGACATCAGGTACCACGTGACCATGGTGTAACCAAAGTATACAGCTTGGTGTGAATGTTAATAAACAGGAAAAAAAGTGACCCTTGGTTTTCTTATTTTACTCACCATTGGTGGTTTTTCTATTCATGTCTCATGTATCCTTTATTATCCTGAACAATCAAGATGTAGCTGAATTCTGCCACTTTTTAAAATGAAAAGGTAAGTGAGGAAAACGTGCACTGGTCTCCTGTTCATCTAGCCTCCAAAACAGCAACTGATTTCCTCACGGGCCAAGTTCCCACTTCCTCTTGCTGTCCTGCCCGCACTTCTCTTGTGTACCAACACATCATTTCAAGGGAAAATTCTTTTCTTGACAATTCCCACATGCCTTGAAAAGTCATTTCCTCCTAAGAAACTCCAGGTAATGGGAACCCTTCATTGGTTTAAGTTTTTTCTAATCACCAAGGATTAAATGAAAACAACCCAACTTTCCTTCTATACAAATCATCCTCTTATCAAAATTATTGGGCCCATAGATCTGGGCCTAAAGTAACCAAGCTGAGCGTAAAGGAATAAACATTTTACTGGGCCAGACCACAGAAATGAAAGTCTTTGTGTAGAAAGGAAAGTCGCTTCATACAAAATCAGAGGGTTTGAAAATGGCATTCTCCTGCCTGCAGAGAATGTCCGATTAGAAGCCCATCAATGCTTGATAACCTTAATAGAAAGCTTTGCTTCAATGAAGTTAAAGACTCTTTAATGAATTGCATCTTTAATTGGAATGAGAACAAACCAACCATATTACATGAGCCAATGGGGAATGGAAGAACTGGCCTAAAAGGAATGGTTTTCTAATGGAATCAGAATTCTTATGCAAACCTTTTTATGCTGCCGTCTTTTTTGAATGCCACCCCTGATTTCATTCCAATAGTAATCACAGCTGAGAAATATCTTTTAAAGATAAAGCATGATGTCGTTACTTTAATGGTTTGCAAAATGCTCTCAAGAATTACCTAAAAATATGCATTTGCAATGATACCATAGATGAGTTCATCTAAAATTGTTTGATTTCCAATTAAAAACATAAACAGACTTGGATATATTTGGACACAGATGTTGCTGGAGTTTCCAGATTCCATTGTTTAAAGGTATTCCATAAATATGACAAAAAGTGTTGAGAAGGCATGCATCTGATTGGCTATTCAGGCTTACAAAGAAAGTAATTACAGGGCCAGAGCATGGGAGCCAGCCCTCATTCATTTAAATTCCCTTTCGCATATCAATATAGCTTGACCTTGATTTTTAAAATGCAAGTAAGGGGCACTGATGTAATCCGAATAAACCAGTCTTTCAAATAGTCTGAGGAGTCTGGAATCAGAAATGACAGAATTGATGGACAGAAGCTTGAAGGACTAAGCAACGCTTTAGTAACTGTGGTGGTTTTAAAAACAACGTCTTCCCTTCCTATGGAGCTCAGTTGTGGTCTTCTTTTTAGGAAACATTTGTTTGCCAGGCCCTTTGGAAAGTGCGGGCCCTCCCTGCCTTCCTGGTTTTGAATCTCCCCACCGCCACCCCCAACAGTCCATTGGTGTCTCCACGGTGGCCTCTGTGGTCAGCCACCATCTCTGCGGCCAAAGCGACCTCCAGCCTTCCTGGCCTTTCTCTGAGGGCAGGGGCCTCCCTTCTCTTCCCTGACAAAGCACTTTCAGTCAACTCTTGGATTTCTTCACGGGTGATTAAACTGTCTGTGTGTATTCAGGACCCTTCTCCTCTCTCTGTGTCCGGCTGCTGACCTCTCTGTGGGTTCACTGTCAGAGGCGAAAGCCCGCGGGCAGTCCGTCTGACGGCTTGTGAGCCGCTCTGGCGAAGACTTGCTCGCGGCAGGTGTGTAGGCTGCTGGGATATCGGTACCTCTTCAAAGCAGACGACTTCCGGCGGGGGTGGGGACCCGAGTCGCTGTTTCCGAGTGAGGCAGAGGCCCGCCCGGAAAGGAAGCACCACCTGAGAGCCCGAGACGGAGAAAGATGAAGCCCAGAAGGTTTTGTTGAGTGACCAAAACACAAGCCAGGACAAATCCTTTAAGCCAGAAGCCCCCTTACAGAGATTCTTGGCAGCAGGACAACCAAGGCCCCCTGCACCCCCCGCCCCCCGTCGCCCGGGCCTGGGGCTCTCAGCAAGCGCGGCGACCCCAGCAGCGCCCACGCGCCGAGGCCCAGGTCACGTGCAAGTTCTGCCACGTGCAGGCATCGGCCCTGCGGCGGGGCGCTGTAACGCGTGCTTGCGGTGCTCCAAAGGACGTTTCTGGCTTTTGCTTATTAGCGCCTGAATCGTCTCGGTCGGACGTGACTGCGCGTGTTTGGAGCGCGGGGCAGGTGCGCTCGGCGTCTGCCTGCCCCGGGCCACAGGGCACGGTGCGTGTTGCAGTGAACGTACGGGGAAATGGAGGTGACATGCGGCCCTCCCGCGGCCTTCCCGTACATTCCTCGGATGCCACCGTCCTTACCTGTGAGCGCTCTGTCCGCCCCTCAGCGTTTCTCAGCCTTGGACTCAGCTTCCGGCTTGGCTTGTGCAATCGGCGTGGCCTGTATCTCAGTTTTGTTACTTGTCCATGCCGCCTTTCTCTGGCTGCCCTGTCCTTGCTCTCCGTCTCAGTCTGTAAACTCTTGGAGGACCCGGGGTCCCTGGAAGCCCCTCGGCCCATCCCTCGACAGCAACACTTCGTGGCTAGACGCTTAATGGACTTCCGAAGATGGAGTTCGGGAAAGGGGCTCACTCACTAGAGCTGACCGCTCATCCTCTTAGAACTCACGTTTAACAGTCTAGGAATTCGTGCATGTTCTCAGCCACGCTGAGCCTTCCCTCCTCAGGAACTGCCCACATACGCTTTGTCTGGTGTGGCTGCAAGTGGGTTGGTGAGATATCAGGGAATCATTCTCTGCAGGCAAGGTTTCTCAACAGGGGCACTCTGACACTTTGGGCCTGACAACTTAGTCGTGGGGGCTGCGTGGGCTTTGTGGGATGCTTGGCGGCAGGCCTCATCTCCACCCTCTAGATACCCAACTGGCATCCCCTAGTGCAGCGTTTCCAGCCTTGTCGAATGTCCTCCTTGGGAGGGGAGCAAATAGTATCATTTGGTTTGTAAGCCTTGTTTCTGGTGAGTTCAGTTTGTGTGAATTATTGCCCCAACAGCTTATTAACTGCCTGGTTAGGAGCCAGTACCCTGAGGGATGAAGACTGGACGGAAGGGAATGAGAATCACAACCAGGAGTTCTTCCTCTCTTTGGAGGTTTGTTTTGTTTTGTTTTTTAATTTTTGTTTATTTATTTGAGAGAGAGAGAGAGCACAAGCAGGGGGAGTTGCAGAGAGAGAGGGAGAAGCAGACTCCCCACTGAGCAGGGAGCCTGATGCGGGGCTCGATCCCAGGACCCTGGGATCATAACCTGAGCCGAAGGCAGACGCTTAACCAACTGAGCCACCCAGGCGCCCCTTGTTCTTGTTTTTTAATGTAACTAGCATGGTGTTCTGCTCTAGTCATTTCTGGGCGTCTCCCAAAATGCATTAAATTATACAGTACCCCACCACTTTGCCCCCTTTCCTCCTTAGAGGCCATTATTTTTCACCAATATCACTGGGCCGGGTCCTGCTTTCTGTCGTTCAGTCTCATCTTGTTCTGGAAATTCCACCAGCTTTCAGAAAACTCTGAGGGGCACACAAGAAACTGTTAGGAGGGGCAGGCAGTCAGAGGTCCATGGCAGGGCCACCTGCTGTCCCAGAGTCGGGGGAGGGGTCGCTGTGCTTGGGGACCTGCTCCTCTCCCTTGCCCACTCAGGAACTCGATTTTTCTCTCTTCCCCGGCAATTCATAAGCCGTTGGGGCAATAATTCACACAAACTGAACTCACCAGAAACCAGGCTTACAAACCAGAAGACACTATTGCTTTAAAAATGTGCATCTTCCCAGAGCTCTCACCACGGTGTGGAATGCGGGGCGGGCAGCGTGAAACGCGGTCCAGAGTGCACACGGGGCCCCCGGGCCAGTGGACTCCAGGCCCTGGCCGGGCGTCTGGCCCCTTCTGTCTGCCTCTGCTGCCAAGGAGATGACCCTTGTGGGCTGGCTGGGGAGAGGGCGGGCAGGCTGGGATCTGTGAGGAGAGAACTGAAAGACAGCACAATCTTTAGAAATCATTTACAGTTTCTGCTTCATTTCAATGTCAGTGTCCTGAGGCCCAGCGCCAGTTGCCTGTCCCCAGTGGACACCGTTTCAGCGTTGCCTGCCGTTATCAGGATGACCAGGAAACTGCAATAGCTCTGGCAGACGAGGAATTAGGACAGAGGGAGTGGGGCAATCTCATGAGATATTCTCTCCGGGCTGTGGAAAAACCTGATGAAATAGTCTCGCTTCTGAGAAAAGCTCATCTCCCTAGAGATGGGAGCTGTCACTGCTGCCCTGGGAGAGCGGCTTTCTTGCTGAAGGGGTCTGAGTGCCCGGGCAGGCTCTGGCTTTTCAGATCCCCTTGCGGACCACCCTCTTCTGTCCTCACATGATTTACTCAAGGGTCTGGTCCCCCACATTTGCTAACAGAGTGTCCTGGGTGTCCCCCTTGGCATTCTGGGCTTGTGGCGCACAGCTTCTAGAATCCAGTGATTGGGAGGGATTTCTCCTGAATGGAGCTGCAGACTCACAGCTGCCCTGAGCAATAACCCAGGTTAGGTGCGTTCTCCAGGCTTGTCAGCTGGCCGGACCCTGTGGGCTACCCCTTCTGTGGAGATGTCCTCTCCTTGATTGGTGTCTAACTTTTCTAGACATTTCTTCGAAACAGACAGGGAATGCCTTGTAAAGTTTATGTTTCTCCTGATAGACAGGAAAGGGTCAGGAACATTGTGGTCTCCATGTTTTCAAGCGATGGAAGCAGAAAGCTGTCTCTTTTTCCATGTTGTCGAGGTTCCTGGGGCTGACTTTTGAGGTTCTCTCTGGCTCTGGCTCGGGCCTGGGCAGGAGTGCAGCCCTACGGGGCTAGCAGCGGGCCCTCCGGGTGTGGAAAAGCAGCGGCTCAACCCACTTTCCAGTCAGGAACCAAGTGGGGCAATAAGCTAGCTACACTGAGAAGGCCTTTCTGCTACTGAGTCATTCTCGCTCTCATTGCTGGGCCTTTGTCAGAGTCCTTTGTCACTTTTGAAAATGTTATTTCTTTGGAAATAAAAGAACAGTATGGCCGTGGTTAGTGTTACTGGTAAGTTCTATTATTTGAGGCACATTTACTGTAATAGAAAAATATGAATCTGATCAGTGTGTTACAAAGGCCATTACTGCCACAACCATCATCTTTGTCCCCAAACACCACGGTACCTGCACTTCAAAAGTATGTTCTTCAAAAGCCATTGTGATGGGGAAACAGGATGAACAGTGCTTATATGACGCTGATTTCCTTTAAAAAGGAATGAGAAACAGCCGTGCACTTCCAACAGGGCTCTCCCTCCGCAAAGCCCTTCCACGCTGGCCTGGCTCGTTGTTGATTCTGGTCACGGATGGTCCATATTTTCTCTGTGTATTTAATTCACATGGTTTCTTGTTCAGCCCTAAGTCAATATTCTTCACGTTTGTTTAGGTCACCTGTGCCTTTGCCTCCCTACAAGTGTCTCTAATTCTTGGGGCTTTCACACTTGCTATGAACCTCCTCGAAGGACGTGAACAAGTGTGGGTTAGGGGCCTGGCAATGGGGTCTTGGATTCCTAGGATCAACACGGAGCAGCTTTGTGGATCACTAATTTTACTCGCAGGCTTTTGGGAAATGTTGTTTTTATATCAAATGGTGAAGTAACAGTGGAGTGGAGCACTCAATTTGTCTGAATTTTAAAGACAATGCAAACATTTCAAAGACATCAGACTCCTCAAGTGGGTAGTGTTATGAGTTGAATTGCCCTCCCTGCCCCCAAATATCGTGAAGTCCTTAAACCCTAGTCCCTCAGATTGTGAACTAATTTTGGAAAGAGGGTCATCGCAGAGGTAATTAGTTTAGGGGAGGGAGTACTGGAGTGGGGTGGGTCCTTCGAAAAAGGGACGATTCGGACACAGACACGCACCCAGGGAGAATGCCATGTGAAGATGGAGGCAGAGGTGGGGGCGATGTGCCCACAAGCCAAGGAACGCCAAAGACTGCCAGCAAACCCCCGTAAGCCGGGGAAGAGGCCTGGAATGGTCTTCCTCACAGCCTCGGCAGGAGCCAACGCTGCCCTGCCGACACGTCGGTCTCAGCCTTCCGGCCTCCAGAACTGTGAGATGGTCAATTTCTGTTCCCCGAGCCGCCCAGCTTGTGGTACTTTGTCGTGGGAATCCTGAACAAATGAATCCAAGGATCAGTCTTTTCTCTTGCAGAAGCAGCTTCACCGGCAGAGTTTGAGAAGCACTGAACTGCGTGTGGAAAGAGCTCAACTTTAGGGGCTGCCGGACCCAGCTTTGGATTCTGGCCCTGCCACCTACTGGTCATGTGGCCTTGGGCATGCAGCCACATATCCCGCTGTGAGGATCAAACGAGAGACTTCCTGCAGTAACAGCACAGATGGGGCCTGAGGACCCGCTGGATTCTTAGTAGATGTTATTCTTCTTTGCTCTTTTCACTTTGACCTTCCTGCCCCCATAGGTCATTTTGTCTGAGAAAGGAGGGTGGGTCCTGTTCAGGGCTTGGAGGGAGAAGATGACCTGTCTTCTGTCACTCCATGAGCTGGTACAAGGCTGGATATCACATTCCAGGCCATCTGACTCCATATGTGCACTGTGGGTCCCCTCGACGTCATCTTTTGGGGCTCCCCCAATAATAAAATTTCTCCGTGCATTATCTCTCACAAAGAGTTGTAAAGGTGATGAAATGCGTGGGTCTCGAGGCCCAGGATGCCCTTTACACCACCTAGTGAGAAGTACCTAATAAGGGAAGGTTCTCACACTACCCAGAAAACCTTCCTAACAGAAGAAATGCCCACTTCACTTTATTCTTTCTACATATCATTAACATGTGATTGTTAGCATGAGGTAATTATACCTCATAAAAAGATTACGTTTTGTTCAAAAGTGTTTTGCAACATTCATTACAGGATTAAAGGGCTTACGCCTTTTAAAAAGAAACCAAATAGGGGGGCACCCAGGTGGCTCAGTTGGTTAAGCATCTGACTCTTGGTTTCAGCTCAAGTTGTGATCTCAGGGTCATGAGATCGAGCTCCATGTCAGGCTCAGCACTGCGTCTGCTTGAGGTTTTTCTCTCCCTGTCCCTCTGCTCCTCCCCACCCCACTCCAACCCCACATGTGCTCTCTCTCAAATAAATACATCTTTAAAAAAGAAGAAGAAAGCAGTTAGAGACTGAGGGGTGATCAAGATTTAACAACTATAGATGCTTGTCCTAGAGGAACGCAACTCAGTCCCCGGTAATAAGGCATCAATAAGCAAGGGATTACAGCAAATTAGTTGGTGGTGACCTGTTCCCGATGCAAAATGTCCTGAGTTACGTCGTCCTGATAGAACAAGGTATCAGGGAAACATCAGTCTGCGGATCGAGGTCAGTTGCCTAAGTTATGTGTCAGTATGGCTAAAGGTCAAGGGCTGAAGTCAGACCTGTGTGGACCTTGCTCCCTCTGAGAAAGTTGGGCACCATCTGGAAAAAGGCACAGGCCCCCTGCCCCTAACATGCCCCAGTGTTGCAAACAATCGTAGGGCGTTCAGGCTTCTCCTTCTACTCACTCTTAGGTCCCCCAAGCTCAGGTAAGGAGACGTCGTCTTCTCCCTTCTTGGCCCCTTAAAGGGAAAGCTAAGTGCTAGCTTTAAGGAGTGTTTATGGCTTCTCTTCTGCTTAATGTCTAGAGCTGACTTGGAAGAAAAATTATGTGGCCGGAGTGAAGAGTAGTTACTGGCCGAGAAGTATTGGTGGGAGAAACTAAAACTCAAGGCTTCCTGAATGAGCAGCACAGCCAGAGGCGGAAAGCTCTCGCTGGGTTTTAGGCTGCCACCACATGGTCATGGGGTTCGAATTAGTCACTGGGCTTCTCTCAGCCTCAGTGTCCTTGTGGGCCCCCATGGAAGGGATGGCGCCCGCCTCACCGCTGCCTTGTGAACAGCCAACAGGATAATACCCTCCTCTCAATGTGCTGTGGAACCTGTGACGTGGATAGAAGGCGATCTTAATATGAAAAATGAATGTAGTGATGAAAATACTTAAGTAAAGTGTATTTTTAGAACTTTTTTCTGAATTTTGAACATTTTAACACATTCTAATAAAAAAGAACAAAGAGAAGTCCCATTTTATTCTATGTGTATCTAGCAGAAAGCCTACTCCATAAACCGCAAACCAGCCCACAATGTGTTACTTCACCTGTATTAAACAAGTTTTGTTTCGTTTGTTTTTTAATCAACTGCCAGCAGGTAAAACTAGAGGATTTCCCATGAAAAATCAAACAAACAAAAAAACCACCCACTAAACCCAATCCTGGATTTCAGCTTGTCTTGGGGGAAACAGAAGCAGAGCTGCTGGCCCCGTGGGGCAGCTGGGTGGGGTATCTCCCAGCACATAGCTCCCCTGATCCCTGATCCCTGATCCCGGATCCCCATCCCGCTCCGGGCTTGTCTGTACCCTGGGCCAGCCACACCCAAGGCACCTCCACTTCCCCGGTGTCACTTTCCCCCTGGGAGGCCTGGAGTTTCAAGCAGCAATGTCCTTGCCAACTCAAACCGGGAAGTCTCTCACTTGCAAATGCTTGGTGGAGGCTCAAACCGGGTCGGGGAGGGTTGGGTCTGGTCTCTGATCCTTAGCGGGTCTACATGGCCCAGGTGTGCTGAAGAGGAGGGTCTTTCTTGGAAAATGAGCACAGGCTCCCTGTGAGGATTCAAGGAGGTGGGGTAAGTGCCCCGTCGCGGGAGTCAGCACTCGTAAACGGGCGCTGTGAGCTGCGAGCTGTGAGCGGGGCGGCCCGGCCCCTCAGGGCCACGCGATTCCGACTAAGGCTGCGGTGCACACCGGAGCAGTGATGCTCGGGTCCAACAGGAGGGCCCGAGGGCGGCACAGTTAAAGGACCAGGCTGAGGAAGAAGGTGTCTCTGAGACCACGGTTTCTGAAAGCAAGAGTGCGCGGGCTGCCCCGGCTCCCACGAGACTGGAAACCCAAGGTGGGCACAGATCGCAGCGTAGCACAGCCAGCCTGTTGTTGGTGAATCCCTCCTACGTCACCGGGAGTGCTAGAAAGCCGGGGTGACTGTCATGTGCCAAGAGATGCCTCTTCGTTTTCAAGGCAGCACGTAGCCCATTTGTTGTGTACCTGCGTCTGCTCCCAAGAGCCGCCCAGTGCGCCTGCGCCGAGTGCTCACCTCCAGCGCAAATACACAACCAGCTTCCCGCAGAGAGCCAGGGCCGGAGCCTGAAAACCTGTCCCCACCAGCTGAGTGTCCTCGGGGTGGGCGGGAGGCCGCCGTGGGACACTGCCGTGACCCGGATTGCGGCTCTCTCGGAGGGTATCACCGATCCCTAAAAGCCCTGCCGGGAATAATCTCACTGCTCTCGTCTCCCTAACCAAGGGTTCCACCTGAGCCTGTTTTATAGGAAGGTGCCTTTCTTCTGAGTAGAAGGAGACTATCCCTGGACCGAGCAAAAGTTGAGTAAATGATTCCTGGATGCCCTAAAAGGATCTCGTACAGCAATTCTGTTGTCCCACAAAAAGGATCTGGTTTTTACACATCTGTCTTTTTTGCTCATTTGTCAAAGGTAGAAGGCTGCCAGAGCGCTTTAGTGACAGCAGGGGAAGGCTCGCTTTGGGGAATTGGGGTAGCCAAGGATTTGGGATTTCCCCACGCTGTTTCCTCCTCCATCTCATGACCGACAAAAGCAGCTCCCCGAGTCACACCCTGAGCAGGCTTGTATTGAGGAAAGACTCCATTTGTTATTGTAAACTAGGGAGGCCCTTAGAAAGAAAACCAGGGCTTTTTCTCAAGTGGGCTTGCCCTATACAGCAATGGGGATGTTGAAATGAAGAGGGGTGCAGTTTTGAGGGAAACTTGAGGTCATTTAGGTTCAAACTGCAACCCAGGCAGGGATTGTGAACCAGGGTGGGAGGGGCCCCAGGGAGTCTGGATTCGGGGAAGTCTGGGCTGGATCTCCAGAGGTGTGTGTCTCTTCCACAGATTCCTTGGAATGCTGTATGAAAGTGGGAGTGACTGACTCGATGTCGTCAGGGCTCCCCAACTTCGGCACAACTAATGTTGGGGCTGGATCAGTCTTGGGGAGGGGGGAGGCTGTGCTGCGTACTGTCGGGTGTACAGCAGCATCCCTGGCCTCCACCCACTCGATGCCCGTAGCATCTCCCCCTCCTCCCAAGTGCGACAACCAGAAGTATCACCACTGGCAACGTCCCCTGGGGGCAGAACCATCCCTGGGTGAGAACCACTGAGGTAGGAGAGTCCCCAAGGAGGCAGAGAGGAAGTCTGAGATGGGCCCTCCCTGGTGAGGCTCCCTCGAAGACCTGCCCCATGCCCCTCTAATCATCACTGTTGTCATACATCAGCCTCAGGCAGCTCCTTATGCCTTCTGGCCAAATATTTTGCCCTGACAGCTAGTCAAATGCTGGAATTTTCTTTCTCTCTCTCTCTCTTTTTTAAAAGATTTTATATACTTATTTGAGAGAGAGAGAAAGCATGAATGAGGGAGAGAGGGAGAGGGAGAAGCAGACTCCCGCTGAGCAGGCAGCCAGATGTGGGCCTCAGTCCCAGGACCCTGGGATTGTGACCTGAGCCAAGCTGAAGGCAGCCGCTTAACCACCGATTGAGCCACCCACGCGCTCCCAATGCTGAAATTTTCTTAAGTGAGGTGGGGAAACAGAGAAGTAGGTAAGGCTCTTCCCTTTTGAAATATGAATATTTTGCGGGGGGAGGTTGTAGCCTTGGAGACAGCACAACAGCTACCAGGAGGTGCCCGGGGTCATACCAGCAAGAGCACAAAGGAAAAAGATAACAACAAAATGAAACAAAAGACATATTTTTTCTTAGCAGGTTGTGGGGGACCATCCCCGCTTAATAAGCGAACGCATACAAACTCAAGGAAGGTGCACGCCTACTTTGAGCCCTGGAGCTGCGGGTAGGAATGGTTTGAACGTTTGAGTGTGCAGGGAGGTAACCCCCGAGCATCATCACCCCGGCCTCCGGGGGCGGGGGGCCATCCATCAGTCACGCAGTAGCCTACAGGCAGGCGGAGCTGCAAAGAGGTGCGTTTGCTCAGACAGGGCAAATGGCCTTAGAACAAACCACCACTCTCACTTTTCTTTGAAGCTCTGACACTCGGTCATGTCAGGGAGCTGAGTCTGGGGGATGCCCAAGTGGCTGGGAGGCTTTCTCGGTCCAGGGCCCCGGAGGAGCTGCAGGATTGTGTTTCCCCCCGTTGAGGCGCTGGAGATGGATTTTTGATGCAGTGACCGAGGCATTGCGCATTCATGGCCACGTGGGTACTTTCATTTACGTGTCACACTGGGACAGTGGAGACTGGAGCTGTTATGGAAAGCTGGGCTTGATGCCTTTTCGTGTGTGATTCCTTCCTCATCTCATCATTTACCTGCTGGGGCCCGAGGCCGGAGGAGGAGGGAAGGCTGAGCCAAGGCCTGCGGTTCAGTGCAGAGCATCTCAGGCCGAGATAGGAGAAGGCCTGCCAGCTGCCGAGAAGAGAAGGTCTGCCTGCCACAGTCACGGCCGCCAGGCTGCTCTCACATCGGGCTGCATCTGGCTTGGGGGAGCCAGTGGGGGGAGGGGAAGGGCGGGGAGGGGTCTGATGAGAAAATCAAGGATTCCAGGCAGCAAGCAGGTTCTTGAGATCCTACGCTCCTCTCTGACGCCAGGAGAGAAACTCGCAGACAGGGCATGCAGTTGGGCTCTGCAAGGCACTGCCAAGCATCGTCACAGAAGCAAGAATGACAAGAATTACAGCTCCTGCGCTGACGCAGAGATACTGACGGAAGAGGTATTTCTCATGTTGATTTTGCACTTGTAAGGGCACATCTGCAAAATAGATGTCAAAGGAAACCGGGAACCCGGGCCAGGAGGCACGGCTGTCCGCCCCTCAGAGCAGCCTGGAGTGGAGGGCTCGCTCTCCCCACCTCCGCTTTTCCCGCCTGCAAGACGCACATCGCCACGCCTGTGGCCGCTGCCTGGCGGCATGATTGAAAGAACCAGTTTAAATAGGGCTCTTAGCTTAGGGTCAGGACAGGTTTCGTGGGGGCTGCAGAGGCCTGAAATGAGCACGAATGTTTTGTTCACACGGGATTATGTGCATTTTCCTGGGGAGAGGGTCATAGCTTTCACTGTGTTCTCACGGATAGAATCACTCTCAAAAGATTAAGAACATTGGCTTGGATAATGCGTGAAAGTGATGTGTAACTGTTATCAGCAAAGATTTAAGCTGTGATCAGTAAAGGTTTTTGAGGAGAAACCGACCCAGAGGAGCACCGTACCATGTGTTAGTTTGTGTGGGACCCACAGAGAAATAGGGAAGATTCTTGCCCTCCAGGAACATAGGACAGACTTTTGGACAGGAGAACAAAACAGATAAAAAAAATTAAGAAGAAATGGTAACTATCAACGAGGTGACTGAGAGGTCAGAGGAACTTAAGTGGGATAAATTCAGAAGTGGGAAAGGGACTGGAAGGAGGGCAGAGCGGGGCTCCGGCGAAGGCTGAGAAGGGCCTCCGTGGAGGAGGACTGGCCGCAGGGAGAGCCCACGCCCCCAAGCTTGCAGGGTGACGGTAGACGCACTCAGGACACAGGGGCCCTTTGAGCGGAACTTGGGGTCTCAGAGCGGGAGGTTCCCAGGGTGATAGCCCATCGTGGATGCCCCTTCAGACACGTGGGGAGTCTTGGTCCTCAGCCTTTGCCCTGTTGGAAGGGGCTGGGGGGTTCCCCTGGAGAAGGCCTGTGGGGAGCACAGAGCCCGCCCAGGACAGATATCCTCTTCCTTGGGAAGGGATCCCAGTGACTCACAGGTTCCAGGCAGGATACGCTTCACGTCTAGACTTCATTGTTGCTGTGCTGCATCCAGCTGCCTCCGCACAGTTAGCGAAGTCCCGCTGGTCAGGCCTCACGGAGCCAGCACTTAGTTACCCCAAGCACGCTAAGCAGACAAAGCACCGGAAAACAGAGAAAAAAATTGGAAATATTTTGGTATTTCAGAAAAAAATGACTAAAGTGTTCCCCATGAGGAAAGTCACAACGGAAATTTCTTTGCGCTTCCTCTATGGTGTGGCAGCTTCTGAATTCTCCATGTGGCAGGGCCATTGTAACCCCTCTTATTATTTTTTTTTAAAGATTCATTTATTTTGAAAGAGTGAGTGGGGGGAGGGGCAGTGGATCAGAATCCTCGAGCAGACTCTCTACGGAGCATGGAGCCTGACACAGGGGCTCAGTCTCCTAACCCATGAGGTCACGACCTGAGCCAAGACTAAGAGTTGGACGCTCAACCCACTGAGCCACCCAAGCGCCCCCACTGTAACCCTCTGGTCCTGCTCTGACTCTGGGCCCCCTGACCACCCTCCCCAACTCAGCAAGGCCCTCAAACAAATGGCCATCTCCCCACTCCCCTCCAAGGTGCTGGAAGGGTTTTCTTGGGAACTCTTGAGATCTTGCCATGGTTCTACAGATGTAAATCCTGTAGTTTGTTTTTCTGGGATATGGTCTTGAAAACAGAGATTGACTCTGGCAACCAGCACAGGACCACTCTCCCCACCTTGTAGCCCAATACCCGCGTCTCAAGGGAGCAGCTAATTACCTACCTTCCTGATGACTCAAGGGGAATATTTTAAGATGTCTAATCTGTCATACTTTAAGATGATCCTGCCAGGAAGGGAAGCAATGAGGATCTGACAAGGCGTCGTGGCCTCTTCCCAGAAAGAGTGGAGTCTGTCATTCCCTGACCACCCTCCCATCTTCCTGGGCACCTCTTCCCCTTTATGACACTCTCCCAGCCCTCCCTGGGGAATCCCTCCCTGACCCTGACTTTTCATGTCCTCCAAGTGCAATGAGGCTTGTGTTACCTTGCTTCTGTTCTTAAAACTTATCTGTCCCCTTTGTTATGCTGTCGCTGCCAGGCTAAATGATGGGTGGCCTGTGAGGGGGGAAATCTGCTCTCTCTTCCTGTTGCCAAGTGCTAGAGGTAACTTCAGGGCCAAAGGCTTCATTTTCATCTGTTGTCGGCTAGCAGGGAATGACGAGTCTGGGAGATACTGCCCTCAGGGGTGTCCTCTTGGAGAGAGCCAGCCTTCTGGGGTTACACCCCTGATCCATGTTTGGCATCCCCCTCAAAGAAGCATTGTGACAATCTCTTTTGGCTTCTCTCTTCTGCATCGGGGAGGTGGAGGGCCTGGGGCCTTGCTGAAGGCAGCATGGAGGACCTGGTTCTGGCCCTCTGTCAAGACTGCTTCCGGGCTACTTGCTTCCTGGTTGCTTTTAATCCAAGCCCAGACTTCCAAACAAAAAAGAAATGGGGAGGAGAAGAGGCTAACACTCAGTTCAAATTAAAGCAGAATTATTTAAATTATTTTTTCATCCTGTCATCAAGCATGGTGCCTCATGCATTGTAGCTCACATTTACAGTTTCCCATTTGTCCCTCATTGAAGCTTAATGGTCCCTGGATCTCTGGTCATTGCCATAGATTCCTACTTTGGTGTGCTGTGGTGTGGTGTGGTGTGGTGGGGAGGCGGAAGCTCAGTGTGGCAAGTGAATTGGGTTCAGGGATTAAAAATGGTTAGGTATTAGTGTGCCTCCCCTGCCAGGTAACATGGTATGGTAGGTAGTTTTTGGTTTGGGCTGGCTTTGCCCTGATTTACCTCTGGTAGTTACTTCTCCTGTACGTAGGAAGCTGTTTAGTCAAGTTGCCTTCCTGTCTCCGGCCCAGGAGAGGCACTTGAACCTAATGAGGTTGGTTGGATCTGCCTTCCCAGGAATTTGAAATTTGAGCCAAGTCATCAAAAGACAGAAACCAATTGGAGCTAATTCGTTATTCACAGCGATGTACCCAGGGAACCCTGCTAAGAGGTCCTGTGTCTTAGACACTCAATCCTATGCAGCTTCCTGCCCATTGAGTTTCCCACTTCCTGTCCATTATGTTCTCATTTCTGAGCCTGGTTTCCCAGCCATTGAGAAACCAACTGTTTTTCCAGTAAATTCCCCCTTGGTTTAGATGAGCTGGGGTTGGCTTCTGTTGCTTACCACCTAAGGAGTCCACACTCACGCCCACAATGAACCTAGGTTTCTGAGTGTCCCTTAAGTCACACTTAGTTTTAGAACATTGCCCCTAAGCTATGCTAGAAGCCAATGAAGCCTTAATATTTACCCTGACTCTGCAGTAATCATTTCCTAGAATCCATCTCTTTAGCTGCCAAGCCCATGCTGTTTATTAGTTGACTGTGGTTTATAACCGCCTTTGGTTTCTTTCAGCATTTTTTAGTTCAATTCAGACTGGGCCAAATCTCTCAACCCCATACCTGGGGAACAGGCTTGCTTTCCACGTGGTCTGCTGCTTGATGCTCCTCAAACACATACTAGGGACATGTAAGCCAGGACAGCATTTTTTTTTTTTTAGAAGATTTTATTTATTGAGAAAAAGAGAATGAGTGAGAGACAGCACAAGCAGGGGGAGGGGCAGAGGGTGAGGGAGAAGCAGACTGTCTGCTGCACAGGGAGCCCAATGTGGGGCTCCATCCCAGGACCCTGAGATCATGACCTGAGCTGAAGGCAGCCACTTAACCGACTGAGCCACCCAGGCACCCCCAAGACACCATTTTTGCAAACCAAATTGGAAAACTATAATCAAGAGTTTCTAAAATGTTCTTACTGAACTAGTAATTCAACTAACTCAGAGATTTATATTATGAAAATTTATCCTATGGAAATGAGAAGCATAAAGATGAGTAAACATATTTAGTACAGTATTATTTTGTAGTAGCAAAAACTTGAAGATAACCTGAATGTCCAGCATTAGGGAAATGGTTAAATAAACAATGGCCTATTCATATGATGGTATATGATACATTCATTCAAGATCACAGTTTTGTAGAATATTTAATACCTTGAGGAAAATTCCCATACTATCTTGTGTATTGGGGAAACAAACCAACCAGGTCACAAAAACGTATGTACAGGATAATCTCAATTTTTATTCAAATTGCAAAGGACAGCACCAACCTATTAGCCACAGTATCTCTTGATGGGATGGTCATGGGTGGTCAGGCAGGCGGTGCACTCCTTGAGGGTAGGAACTGTTTCTTATTTATGGTGATAGCTCTAATTCCTACTGCAGGTCCAGGCACATAGCTTGCCTGTTGAAATAATGAATGAGTTTCCTTCTACTTTTCCATGGTTTTCTTTTCTTTTAATAATGAATGTGCATTCTTTGTAAAATCAGAAAGAAAATTTTTAGGAAATAAAGCTTTGGTACACGAGGTTTATTGGAATCCTATTCATGCTTCAAGGTCATGATGGCAGTTTCAAAATGTGGCAATAAAGGTTTGATGACTCCTTCCACAGAGAGGTAGAGTCTGTGTCCCGTCCTTTCGGATGAAACTGCTTCCACAACGAGCACCATGAAAACGGTGCTGTGGGATTTCTGAGGCCGGGTCATAAGAGGCTATGCGGTTTCTGCCTTGTTTGTTAGGAGCACTTGATGTGGAAGCCCTGGACCCCAGTGTAAGAGGTCCAGCACCCTGAAGCTGCCGCATGGGCGAGGCCATCTGGGGGCTCTATGCTTGACATTCGAGCAGAGTCTGTCCTTCATTCCAGGGATGCAGTGCGGGAGGCCATCCTAGAAGTGGATGCTTCCCACGCTCTCTCCTCTGAGTTGCTTCCAACCAACTGGGGTTTAGACAGCATGGAGTAGAGACAGTCTGTCCACACTGTGTCCTATTCCAATTCCTGACCTACAGACCACTGAGCCTTATACATGAGTGGTTGTTTTATGCCACTAGTCTGGGGTGCTTTGTTAGACTTCAACAGATACCAAAACAGTTTTCCTCAAACTTCTTCCTCTTTGTGAAACCTTCCCTGCTCCTTCCTGTCCTTCCCACAATCCCAAGCCCCAAATTAAAATGAGTCATTCTTGTCTCCCAAAGTCCTTTCTTATACCTGTATCAGAGGACTGACTCATCTTGTCTTTCTCCAGATGATGAGTTAAGGGCAGCAACTCTGTGAGTCATTTTTGTCTTTTCAGAGCACCTAGCACAGCGTCCAGCACACTGAATCTAAAGGAGGGTTCCTTTATGCCTCGTGCTATTAGTATAATCCACAAGAGAGATGGAAATTGACACAGAAACCAAATTTAATGTGTACATCAGGCTTTCACAGAATTCTGGCTACTTCCTTGTTTCTGGGCTGCATGTCAATATCACAACGGGATGGCATTATAGCTGCAAACTGTCCCAATGTCTTAGTTTGTCGGGGCTGCCATAACAAAATACCACAGACTGGGTGGGTTAAACCACAGGAACTTATTTTTTCACAGTTCTAAAGGATGCAAGTTCAAGATCAAGGTGTTGGCAGGCTTGGTCTCTCTGAGGTCTCTCTCCTTGGCTTGTGCACTGGTGCCTTCTCTGCTGTGAGCCTGCTTCTTCCTCTCCCACTCCCCTTGCTTGTGTTCCCTCTCTAGCTGGCTGTCTCTATCTCTGTCAAATAAATAAATAAAATCTTAAAAAACAAACAAGCCCCCCTCCCCCAAAAAAAACCAAAAGTGAGTGAGTGAAAGAGAGAGAGGAGAGAGAAAGAGAGAACACAACCTTCTACAGAGTTGAATGGGATCTGGGACAATTTTGTGCCCACATCTGTGAGCTACAGGTGCTAAGTCATGGAGCAAATATTCAACATCACACATTTGCCCTTTGCAATTCCAATGACAGTGCACCCATCTTGCTGTTTTCACCCTTGTGTTCAGCTGGTCTTTGTCACACTACCTCATTGTCATTCCCCAGCCCTCTGCCCACCGAACTTTCACCACTTACGGAATGAGGAGGCGTTGCTTGCTCTGATCCATGCTATCACCAATGCTCCACAGGAAGCGACCGGCTCTCATTTTCACACAGGGTAGCCTGTTTAGCCCGTTACCGCCCTGCCTGTACAGAGTGCTCGAATTTTCAACAGTTCTTTAGGTGAACATCACTTCTGAAATGCATTTTATCTGTTGGTTGAAACTGGTAAGAATTTTGTTCCAAGCTGGAAGAAGGCTTTATCCCCGCTCAACACTATAAAGCTCTCAAGATTTTATCTTTCTTGAATTGTCTGTGTAAAGGTAGGATGAGATTCAATTTGCTAAGAATCCTTGTTTTTGACACAAAGACAAATATGCGCTCCTGTGCGAATTCACAAAGCAATGATTCATTTTTAAAAAACCTCCCGGATCATGAATTCTCCAGATAGAGAGTGAACCCAAGTCATGCTTTCTTTATTAATTTTAGTATGTTCTCTCTCTATTGCTTCGTTTCAGAAAAGAGGTATAATTACTATCTTTATGAGTCAGACTCATAGCCCAGCACCTGTTAGAAAATTAAAAAATATTTTCCCCACATCACATTACAAAGGAAGGCCCATTGTTTTCGTGCAGTTGCTGGTATTCACGCCTTTGCTAAAATGACTATATTGGAGATTTTAAAAGCTATAGTGATAATGAAAAAGAATGACTAGAGACTTTTCCAAGTGCCAATATATAAAGATAGTAACATGAACTTGATAAACTCCGATGTTCATTCCTTTTAAATTGTTCACATATTAATAAAGGAGAGCCTGCTTCTCCCAGGCACGATGAAATGGCAGATACAGACGGTTCAGAACTGCTTCCTAAAAACACACCCCAGGTAGTCACTTACGCATTAGGTGTGGAATTCAGTCAATGCTAACTATGGAAGGAGATTCAATATATTTGAGTATATTGTGGACACAGAAAGAATAATTTTAAATAAGTAAAACTGATGTCATGACATAAAAACTATCTAGCTCAGATAGGGGCAGGGTGTGATAAAAAAATCTTTACACAGTCCATCTCTGGCCTAAATGCTGTATGAAGAGAGAAAGGTTAAAATACTATTGTTCTGTAGATGACAGATGTAATGTTTGATCCCAATGTCAGATAAAAGCTAGATGGTCAACTGTCTCAGCTTTGCCATACTTCCCCAGCAACTTCAAAGGGTGTTTCTTAGCGAGACTAACTTGAAACTTACTTTGAATGAGAAATACATGCTGCGCAGTCACATATCATTTGGGGTACCATAGGGAGAGTTCTGCTAACCCTTGCAACCAGCCCAACATACAGGTAACATTTCCAGGCCTCTGCCATGCACATAGTAGGGACAAGCAAAGAGAATAGAGGCGGTGCAATACATGCTCTTGGCCGATGATGACAGTAAGCAAAATGCAAAGAGTTCAGATACAGGTAGAAATCTGTGTCCTTTTTACCTAGGCTTTTTGATTGAAGTCATTTTTTATATTCTTTTCCTTTTCCTGAAGCCATGAATCAATATTGAATGAATTAGTGAATTATTGGTCGAACAGGCAATATGTTTTTCATCTCTTAAAGAAATTTCTTATTCCATCTATTTCTTTATAAAATAGTTATAAGGTCAACAGTTTATTAATGACAAAGTCAAGGGAGCACCTGGGGTTCATTCAAATTGGAGAATTATTGAGGAGCAATTTGAAGCCAGGCCAAGCAGTGTCTTATGGTCAAACACCAAGATGTGAACTGTAGAAAAACAGGGTTTTGATTTCCCTCTTTACATTTTATTTTTGCAGTATTAAATATAAGAAAATCCACTATCTGATAAAGATATTCCTTAATTCACTACCTCAGCATAATGATTGGAATAAAGAACTTAACAAATGTTTATTGAATGAATAAATGAATAGATAATATAAAATTAAAAATTATGGACGATCATTATACTTAAAATTCAGCATTACTTTTCAGGATTAATTTTAGATAGCAATGTTTATTCTAATTTGCTATGGACTAAAATAAACCAAAGAATCAAAAGAAAAAAAAAACATATACCCTGGGTTTTTTTAAACAGAAAAATAGTTTCTTCATTAAACACTGTATCAACTTGCTTCTCCCAGAAACAGATGACCAAAGGAATCTTCTAGCTTTGAAGTCTTATATTAGAAAAAAAAAAGAAATGTTTTAAATAGTTATGCTAAACTTGTACTTTCACAAGCAGGAATGGGAAAAAAATTTAAAAACAAAATAAATAAAAGAAAGGTAATAATAATGTTAAAATCTGGGTCTTCTGGGAAGGAGACACAAGACGGAATTAGAAGTGTATGTAATTTATTGGGGCAAATTCCTTGAAAAGGGAAAGAGGAGAGGGAGAAAGAGCCAGCAGGGAAACCCTTCAGGCCACGATGCAGGGGTGGCACCTGTGAGTGAGAGAAAGCAGTAAGGAAGATTGGGGGTGCAGAGGTGAGCACATCTCAGCCAGCCCATGGGGGGGTCCCCCATGAGCAGTCCTGCACAGGCCAGAAATTATAACAATGTTCAGTCATTGCCCAGGTTCTTCCTGGAAGCATATGGCTACAGCTTGGAAACAAAGGCAGATCCTAAAGGTTCCCATAGCTGGAGGCTATTGGTGAACTCACACCCCTTAGAGATTTGAATAACACTCTTACGTGGCTACTACAGTTTACTCTTCGTGCCACACGGATTTGCTTCCTTTATACATTTGGGACACAGATTTGCCATGGTTCCTGTATTCGTTATCTACTGCTGTGTAAGAAGTTATCCCCAAATTTAGTAGCTTAAAGAACACACATTATTGTCTCATACAGTTTCTAAGAGCCAGGAACAAGGGAGTAGCTTGGCTGCATGGTTCTGGTTCAAGGTCTCTCTTCAGACTGTAGTCAAGATGTTGGCTAGAAATGGAGTCATCTCAAGACTTGACTGGGGCTAAAGAATCTGCTTCTGAGCTCATTCATGTGGTTGCTGGCCAGCCTGTTTCTTGCTGGCTATTGGTCTGAGATCTCCATTCTTCTTCATGTGGGCCTCTCTGAAAGCCACCTGAGTGTCTCATGACCAACTGTAGCTGGGAAGCTGGCAAGTGATGTGAGAGAGAGCAAGGAAGAGAAAGAGAGAGAGAGACTAAAACAGAAGGCATAGTCTTTTATAACCTGTTCTTGGACGTTATATACCATCCCTTCCACCATACTTTACTGGTTGCCCAGAACAACCTTGATACAATGTGGGAGGGACCACACAAGGGTATGAATATCAAGGGACAGAGATCATTGGGGGCTGTCTTGGAAGCTAGCAACTGCAGTTCCCATGAACGTCCCTTCCTGAAGGCAGACTTAGAAAAGGGAAGTTAGTGGGACAAACTAAAGCCCCTGCCACAGCAGTTGGTTTTAGGGTTACTGCTGGTACTCATTGTCACTCTCCTCTGCTCTCTGTTCCAAATCCCCCCAATCACCTGCTGTCACCTCTGCTGGTCTTTGTAGTTGCCAGTATGATGACACCTTTTCTCACTTACTGCTACCTGGGCACAAAGGAGCCCAAAGAACCTGGTGGCATCTGTCCCTTGTAATTAGCAGGGACTCTTGATGTGTTGGGATGAGAGTGCGCCCCCTATGAAGATGGAGACTGCAGAGCCCAGAGTTGTAGGAACAGGACGGAAAACTTATGCCAGTGGCTCACTGGAATGATGGTAAGTGGGGCCACTCCTGTTCCCATCTTTTGGTTCCCAGACCTCTGTATTCTTTCAACACCGTCCTTTATAGAGGTCTTCAATTCAGCACATATACTGCATTCTGGAGAATGGCACCCCCCCTCCACACAGTATTGCCCTTAGTTTAGTGAACTAGACATCCTAAAAGGTTTATGCAATGAAAACAACCAAAATATTAGATAAAATAACTAAGCAAACACTTTTAAAAGACATCACTGAGATGGCACAAAAGTAAAGAATCTGGAGAGATCAAAAACAAGAAAAAAAGTAACAACTTTGAGAGAAGAAAACCAAAGCCAGCTCTCTTTGTGTTAAGCCCACACAAAATTGGAAATCTTTTTTTTTTTTTTGTACAGTATTATTTAACAATTCCATACATTACTTAGTGCCCATCATGGTAAGTGGACCCTTAATTCTTTTTAACTTTTTCACCCGTTCCCCACCCACAAAACTGGAAGTATTACAGAAGACACCCACATGAAGCTGGAACCTCAAAGGGCTTTACCTTCCATTAAGGAGGAGTAAAAAATGAACTGCTATGCAGAAGGGGACAGCAACACATCTGATGTGATTTTTATGCTGGGAGAGAGAGGGAGGAAATCTCACTTGAGAATTTGTAAGTACGGCCTGACCCTCACGTGGCTTTTTGTATGAAGTTATACCACCTGTATCTGAAAAACCAAAATAGGAGAATTTTAATTAAAGTGCTCCCACACTGTTTATATAATCAACTGGGAGGAGCAAATGAAATATTTTCTAGAGAATGCAATCTCAACCCAGGTCTCAAAGAATTCCTACAGATAAAGCTCCAAAGAACAGAAGCTCACATAAAACCACACGTAGGCATACTCTGCCTTCTCCCCAACCCTGCAGGAAAATAAAGCACCATGAGTGAGAATGAGCAGATTCGTAAAGAAGATCAGGCACAGAACATAAAATAACCGTGCTTGGTATAGTGAAGAAATAAACATTTTGTGAGCAAGGAGTAAGAGATGGATTTTGAAAAAAACAAATCAAGCAGATTGATGGAAAACTGAATAAAATTTCTGAAATGAAAAGCCGCTTTATGCAGAGAGATTATGAGACCAAATGGAGGAAGGTCTGCAAGAAGAAATGGTAAGCAAAGAAATAGATAAATATGTTGGGTAAATCTAAATAAAAACACTGACTACATATCATAGTAAGAATAACGTCTAATTTGTGAGGCTAAACAAACAAGATAGAATTCAAATACTGGTCAAACTGAAATATAAATTGGAATGGGGTAAAAAAAACCCTGTAGTCTAGGGGCGCCTGGGTGGCTCAGTCGTTAAGCGTCTGCCTTTGGCTCAGGGCGTGATCCCAGCGTTACGGGATTGAGCCCCACATCAGGTTCCTCCGCTAAGAGCCTGCTTCTTCCTCTCCCACTCCCCCTGCTTGTGTTCCCTCTCTCGCTGGCTGTCTCTGTCTCTGTCAAACAAATAAATAAAATCTTTTAAAAAAACAAAACAAAACAAAAACTGTAGTCTAACTATTCTAAGGTTCTTGCACTGTTTGGGTGGAGCATCAAGAAATGAAGTAAGCGTGTGCAAATGCCTAGGGTGACTCCTAAAAATAGACATAGAGATAATTAATTCCAAAGGAGAGGTAGGGGGTGGGGTGGGAATAGCAAAAGATGAAAAGAAAAAAGAAATCTATTCAGAAGATGGCAAGAAAGGAAGAAAGAGAGAGAGGAATGGAAAGCACATAATAAGATGATAGAAATAAATCAAAGGAAGAAGAGCAAAGACAGAGTCTTAAGATCCTCTGCCCCAAATCAAAACAATGGAAGTTTATACACATTCTAAAATGATGGGTGTTAATTTCATACTGTTATTAACAATGAAAAAAATGGGCATAAGTGACCTTTGAGAATAAAAGGCTTTATTCCACAAAAGAAACTTTAACTTCTGAAGACCTACATCTCAAAAATGGGCTTTTATAGACAATTTTTATGAGCACTCTTATGATTACTAAATTTAGAACATGTTTTTATTCTTATAAATTTTGGCCTTTGACTTTATCTGGAGAGTTTTTCTTGTGAACAGCTGTATAATTCGTTATATCTCTCTCTTTTGTACCAGTTTTAACACTCTTTTTCTCCTTTGTCTGTATTTAGAAGGACCTGCTTTTTTAAGGCTACAGCTAGGACATCATATTCTAGAAATAAATCAGAAAGCACAGGACCTAAAGACCTAATATAGAAAATGACACATTTAAAAAAAGGAGTATGAGACCTGTAATATTCTGCTTCTACAGGATGCTAAATAGCTTCCTAAAGGGCCTAAAAGATTCTGCAATAGATTTTTTCCATAGATCTGTTTTGTCTTGTTTTTTCCTATCTGCTCTTTTTCCCTCTTTGTTTTATAATGATTTTTCCATAAGTTCTAAGCTCTTTCTTTCTGTCTTTTCTTTCTCTCTTTCTCTCTCTCCCTTTTCTCCTTCCTTCCTTCCTTCCTTCCTCTCTTTCTTTCTCTTTTTAATTGCTCATCCTCAAATGAGGCTAGATCATTATGTCAACAGACACAATAGAGGGATGTCACTCAAGTTTGCTCTGAAGTGAGGGTCCTAACCCCTTCTCAGAGACACAACTGGAGGGCAAGGTGATGTGCCTCATCCCCAGTCCAGTTCCCAGCTTACAATGCCTACTTGCCAGTCCAGACTTTGCCACTTACAAGCTGTGTGACCGTGGGTGAGCTGCTTGAACCTCTCCATGCCTCAGCTTTCTCCCCCGTAAAAGGAAGCTAATGTATACACCAACCTCACAGAGTTCTTAGGAGGATTAAATGAAATACCTCTAAAGCTCCTAGCACAGCGGACTGCCCACCATAAGCAGTAAGTATCACTATTATGGCCATTACCCCTCCTGCCACAGTTGCTGTCATTGCAAGACCAGTTCTGTAGGGCGGCCGACTCCTCGGACAGGGCACACCCTCTACCTGTGCTCTCAGTCTCCCCTGTGCTGACCCACGGCTGCCCCAGACAGACTTCCGCTTCCCGGGACCTAAGGCCTTGTTGCCCATCTCTCCCTCCCTACTGCCACTCATACAAGCTGCTTCTTCAGCTTTTTTTTTCCTCCCCCAGGAGTTTTCATCTCCGGGTGCTCCCAGCAGAGTGGCCCGGGTGCTTTGAGGGGCAGCACCCATGTGGCACAGCAGTGGGGGGCCAGGTTCTTGTGATTTTGTTGCCTGTGTGCTGTGAGTGTGTGACCTTTCTATTCCATCACAGGATTTTTTAATGAGATATTGGAAGGGACTGCGCCAGGGCCTGCCAACTAGCTCTCACACCATTTTACACCAGCAATCTAGTTCCTGCTTTTAGACTGGGAACACAGAGTGAAGGCACATGATGGCCCTGAAGATGGCCCTCTCACCAGGCAAGGCATCCAGGCTTCTTAAATTCATGCGCTTTCAGTAATGAAAGAAAACCGCTCGGTCTGACCTGCAGTGAGACCTTGATTTTAACCTGAGATGGCTAAAGGAGTGTGATAGCTCCCTTTTTACACACATTTAGATAAGTTAGAACATCTGAGGTTACAATGTCCCCTCAGGAGTGTTAAGACTAAATCTAACGATGGCCAAGAAAAGCTGGTCAGACAATATCCTCATCATGTTTCCAGGAAAATTCAGAGCCTTTATGAGAAGATCTGTACACTGAACCCCACAGTGTTACATTTGGAATAAGGTTTGTGTTAAACCTGTAGTGACTGAGTTTCAGTAATGTATGAATACACAGTTTCTTTATTAAAGGTTTGGTCACTTTTACACTGAGAAAGGCCAGAAGAGGCATACATAATAAAATAAATACACGAATAGTTTATAAAGATGTTGTGGTTGAAATCAGTCAGAATCATACACTCAATCAGGTCACATGCTCTCAGACCCAGCTGGACACCCACCTTTCCCTGTGTCCTTCCATTAGCTATCCTGGTTCTGGAGGGTAGGGATGGGTGCAGAAACTCTGGGCATCTGGGGGCCATTAATAATTAAGAATGTGCCTAGGAAGTTAGCATTAGAAACATTTAGGACACTGCAATTAAAACAAGAACAGCAGTACTGACTGCACACCGGCTACCGAAATGCATCATGACCAAAGTAAGCACGCAACTGCAGATTGTTTAACAAGCATTTTCAAGGCCCTTTAAAACATAAGCAGAGACTCTAATAATGGTTGTATAACTATATCTGAGTCATGAATAATAACATCAAAACATGGAAAAATCTCTCTTTCCATCAAATAAGCCATCTCTCCCTATTAATGTACTATGTCCGGCACAAATGGTCAAAATAAACTCTGCCCCCACTTCTACATGAGTCATGTAGATATCAAGAATTTGGTGACACTAACAGTTATTGGATCAGAGTTCCAACCATGTTATTTACAGAAAGCTTAAGCCCTCCTTAAACTTAATTTGACCCCAAACTTGACTTTAATGGCTCACATTCCTCTTTACTACTTCTATTATTGCCAGGGACTGGAAAATGAAGAATTTTGTTGGTGACTGCAGGTGTGCCTTAGACGGCATAAAGTGAATAGGCTTGGTCCATTCTGGAGTTCTTTTGGTTAAGAGAGTGTTATAAAGAGTTCCACTGAGACACGATCACAGAGAACCACAAAGACAGCACCAATGCTACACTCGGAAATGTCCCTCTTCTCTGATCTGGGCCCAAGGCCAAAAGAAGTATGAAAGGGCTCTCAGGATCCTTTCCCTGACACTCTGTACCCTGGGAGGAGGCAGGCTGAGAGAAGAGAGCGCAACCTCTGTTTTGGATCTGACATCTGGGAGCCCCACCCTCTGATTATGCCCAGACAGTCTAATGCTCTGATGTAAACAAGATTTCGGTTGATTTGACTTGCTAACTTAGAATAGTGGCCTTTACATGAAGAACATGTACCCCCAGGGGGTATTTGAAAGGGTTGATGATCTTAAGTTCATAGATACTGAACTATCACAGTTTGTATGAACTTAAGATTCCCCTAATTTCCTGACTTATAAATATTGCTGTTGAAGTGTCATGCTAGAAATGTATGTTTTAGTACAAATTGGGATTTTCTGGTAGATTGCAGAGATGGCAGTTAGATAATTTTGGACTAACGATTCTCTTCTATGTCCTATATTTGTCCAATATTCATTTGAGGAACAGTTTCATGAAAGCAAGGCAAAAATAATGTTAACGAGTGTTGAGTAAGAAAGGTTGATTATTGAAAATGTCCCTTCCTGCAATACATTTAAAATAAGCAGCTCTTTTCAGCCCTTCTTGATATTTATCCCTCAGACATATTATTAGCTACAAAAGAAAAAAAACAAACTTCAAATAGCAAAGCAGTATAGGTGAGTGTCCCTAATTCTTTTAAATGTAATTAGAACGTTTTCTTAGACTTCCAAACTTTTCAAGATATACTACATAAAAGTTCTATGAGATCTTTCCACTTGGTACAGATTCTTCAATCAGGTAGTTAAAACTAATTTTTTTCGGATACTGCTTGAAATGTTTATTAAAATACAGTAAAATCTTCATCTTCTTTCATCATAGAACGCTTAATATTTTCTACCTCCTGTAAATAAAAAGTAAACAATACCCTGTGTACAGGCCATTTTTTTTTTTTACTACATCTACCTTCTTTTTCATTAAATGCAAAAGGAACATTAGATACTGATTCATTTCAAGAAGTGCGTTGTAAATAAAATTGAACTTTTACACTTACTAATTGTTTATCAAAATTTGTAATATATTTGTGTTGTTTAAATAGTAATATATTAATAAGAGATCCTGGAGAGAGCTTGGAAAGGTAGCGGAGTAAGAGGACTCTAAGCTTACCCTGTACCATGTTTTCAACTAGATATCATCCATATTCAAGTCAATAAACTGGTGAGTGATCTGAGCAAAGAGTGGCAGAAATAACTCCACAGCTAAATACAGAGAAGAAGTTGCATCTGAAAAGTTAGGGAGGTCAGGAAGGTAGAGGGAGACTGCCTGCAGGAGGGAGGGAGCTGCCCGTGTGGAAAGGGCAGAGAAACGGGCCCTTGTACCAGGGAGCTCACATGAGGAAGGCTAAACATTTGGCTTTAAAAACAAGAGGGGCTGAATTCCATGAGTTTGTAAAACCAGTGAGACTGGAGCCTGGAGCTTTAAAATGGTGAGTGATAGCTGGGTTGCTGCACTTAAAGAGACAGCAGCCTCCACAGAGAGGCAACATAAAAATGGCAGTTCATACAACGCCAGGGGCAAATGGGAGATAGATGTGCTCATACTGATTTCAGAGTGTGTTGGGGGACTTCTCTGAAAATGAGGGAGCTAACAGATGCTATTTTCTCCCTTGCCCCCTAACATAAACACAGAGGCACCTGTGGGAGGTGGTGCTACACAGACACTTGCTACTTAACCCCCTAGCAGTGTGCTATGCCCACCACTTCTTCTGAGGACTTGCCCACTCCAAGCCTGCTAGCCTCAGCCCTGGGCTCAGAGCAAATTTTGTTAAAGCCCTGAGTGCACACCATGTGGCTGCCAGGTACATAGCTGTCTACTCATGCTGCACGCATCCACTGCACCATGCCCTGCCATGGGTCCTCAGCCACTGTTGTGTGTCACACCCAGCCATATGCCCCCACCCACCCTGGCATGCAGCCCCCAACCACTGCAGCATCTCAGGGGGATCCCGCACAGGACTAGTGGCCCAGTGCAAATTTTGTTAACACCACTGCCCCAGTCCCAAGTTGCCTAGTGGGCACACTCCCTTGGAGCTGGCCTGCCTGTGACCCACTACCGCCACAGAGAGCAAGCACAGCTTATAGCTGGCAGAGGGTCAGGGCAGATAACTGCATGGAAAGGAAAAAGCAACTCAGTGACAACAGCAGGGCATAAGCAACACACATAGGATACTCTCCTGATGTTCCAGGTTCTGGTGAACAGGGGACACTTCACTGGGGCACTCCAGTACCTCTTCTTCATAAAGTCACTATTTTGAAGAGCAGAAGACATGGCTGACATTCTTAGCACACAGAAACAAACACAGAGAGGCAGGCAAAGTGAGGAAATAGAGAAATGTATCCCAAATGAAAGAACAAGACAAGGCCACAACCAGAGATCTAAGTGAGACAGATATCAGTAACATGCCTGATAAAGAATTTAAAGAATGATCATAAGGATACTCACCAGACTAGAGAAAAACATGGAAGATATGAGTGAGACCCTTAACACAGAGATAAGGAATAACATATAAGAGATAAAGTGCTCAATAAATGAAATGAGAAACACACTTGATAAAATAAACAGCAGGATAGAAGAACCAGAGAAGTGAATCACTGAACTAAAAGAAAGAGCAATGGAAAGTAATCAAGCTGAAGAAAAGCGAGAGAAAAGAATTATGGAAAATGACAACAGATATAGGGAACTCAGTGACTCCATCAAACATAGTAAGATCCATCTTATAGGAGTCCCAGAAGAAGAGAGAAAGAGGGTCAGAAAATTTGAAGAAATAATGGCTGAAAATTTCCTTAATCTGGGGAAGAAATATATATCCAGATCCATGAGGCACAGAAAACTCCCAAGAAAATCAAACCCACACCCATGACATGCTATAATTAAATTTGCAAAATATAGTGATAAAGAAAAAAATTTGTTAAAGCAGCAACACACAAAAAAAGAGGTCAGTAACTTAAAAGGGAAAATCCATAAGGTTAGCAGGAGATTTTTCAATAGAAACTTTGTAAGCCAGAAGGGAGTAGCATGATATACTCAAAGTGCTGAATGGGAAAAACCTGCAGCCAAGAAAACTCTGTCTAGCAAGACTATCATTCAGAATAGAAAAAAGCTTCCAAGACAAACAAAAACTAAAGGAGTTCATGACCACTAAACCAGCTTTGCAAGAAATATTAAAGAGGACTCTTTGAGTGGAAAGAAGAGACCAAAAGTGACAGTGTTTGGTAGGAAAAAAAAGTAAAAATGAGTATTTCTGTAAAAAACCAGTCAAGGAATTCACAAAAAAGTAATATAAAATATAATAACATATGCCTGAAATGTGGGGAGAAGAAAGTAAAGAATGGGTTCAAACTTAAGCATCCATCAACTTAATATAGACTGCTATATTCAGAAGAGGTTATATACAAATCTAACCGTAATCATATATCAAAAACCACTAATAAATATGCGAAGAGTAAAGAGAAAGAAATCCGAATATATCACCAAAAAAGTCAGCAAATCATGAAAGAAAGGCAAGAAAGGATTAGAGAAAATCTTCAGAAACAACCACAAAACAAGAAACAAAATGGCAATAAATACGTATCTATCAATCATTATTTTGAATGTAAATGGACTAAATGCTCCAATCAAAAGACACTGGGTGACAGAATGGATAAAAAATAAGACCCATCCATATGCTCCCTAAAAAAGACCCATTTTAGACCTAAAAATAGCTGCAGATTGAAAGTGAGAGGCTAGAGAACATCTTATCATGCAAATGAATGTCAAAAGAAAGCCAGAGTAGCAATACTTACAACAGACAAACTAGACTTTAAAACAAAACTGTAACAAGAGACAAGGAAGGGCACTATGTAATAATAAAGGGGACAATGCAACAAGAAGATGTAACAATTGTAAGTATTTATGCATTCAACATAGGCATGCCCAAATACATAAAACAGTTAATAACAAACATAAAGGAAGTAATCAATAATGATAAAATAATAGTAGGGGACTTTAATATTCCACTTACATCAATGGACAGATCATCTAAACAGAAAATCAACAAGGGAAACAATGGCTTTGAATAACATACTGGAATAGATGGATTTAATAGATATACTCAGAACATTCCATTCTAAAACAGGAGAATACACATTCTTTTCAAGTGCACGTGGATCATTCTCCAGAATAGATCACTTATTTAGTCCACAAAACAAACAAACAAATTCAAGAAGATCGAAATCATACCATGCATATTTTCTGACAAAACGCTATGAAACTAGAAGTCAACAAGAACAATCTGGAAAGGCCACAAGTATACGGAGGTTAAATAACATGCTACTAAACAATGAATGGATCAACCAGGAAATCAAAGAAGAAATAAAAAAAGTACACTTCAACAAATGAAAAAGGGTCCAAAACCCCGGGGATGCAGCAAAAGCAGTTCTAAGAGGGAATTTTATAGCAATACAGGCCTAACTCAAGAAGCAAGTAAAAATAAACAACCTAACCTTGCACCTAAAGGAGCTGGACAAAGAGCAGCAAACAAAACCCAAAACCAGCAGAAGGAAGGAAATGATAAAGATCAGAGCAGGAATAAATGATAGAGAAACTAAAACAAACAATAGAACAGAGATCAATAAAACCAGGAGTTGGTTCTTTGAAAAAAAAATCAATAAAATTGATAAACCTCTAGCCAGACTTATTAAAAAAATAAAAAAAAGAGAAAGGACTCAAAATCACAAATGAGAGAGGAGAAATAAGACAACCAACACCATAAAAATAGAATCATAAGAGAATATCATAAAAAACTATATGCCAACAAATTGGACAACCTAGAAGAAATGAATAAATTCCTAGAAACATATAAACTACCAAAACTGAAACAGGGAGAAATAGAAAATTTGAACAAACTGAAAATCATCAAAGAAATTGAGTCAGTAGTCAAAAAACTTCCAAAAAAAAAAAAAAAATCCAGGACCAGATGGCTTCACAGGCAAATTCTACCAAACATTTAAGGAAAGAATAAATACTTTTTCTTCTCAAATTATTCAAAAAAATAGAAAAAGAAGGAAAACTTCCAAATTCATTCTATGAGGACAGCATTGCCCTGATACCAAAACCAGATAAAGACACCACAAAAAAGAAACCAGATAAAGACACCACTAAAAAGAACTACAGGCCAATATCCCTGATGAACATAGATGTAAAACTTCTCAACAAAAAACTAGGAATTCAAAAATACATTAAAAAAAACATTCGCCATGATCAAGTAGGATTTATTCCCAGTATGCAAGGGTAGTTTGATATTCGCCAATCAATCAACGTGATACATTACATCAATAAAAGATAAGAACCATATGATCATTTTAATAGATGCAAAAAAAGTATTTGACAACATTCATTCATGATAAAAACCTCAACAAAGTAGGTTTAGAGGAAACACACTTAAACATAATAAAGCCCAAATGTGAAAAATGCACAGCTAACATCATCCTTAATGGGGAAAAGCTGAAAGCCCTTCCCCTAAGGTCAGGAACAACACAAGGATGTCCACTCTCACCACTTTTATTCAACATAGTACTGGAAGTCCTAGTCTCAGAAATCAGACAACAAAAAGAAATAAAATGCATCTAACTAAATAAGTAAGGAAAGAGTAGAACTTTCACTATTTGCAGATGACATAATACTCTATATAGAAAATCTGAAAGACTCCATCAAAAAAGTGCTAGACCTAATCAACAAATTCAGTAAAACTCACAGGATACAAAATCAATGTGCAGAAATCTGTTGCATTTTATATACTAATAATGCAGCAACAGAAAGAGAAATTAAAACAATCCCATTTACAATTGCACCAAAAATAAAAAGGTACCTAGGAATAAACTTAACTAGAGGTGAAAGACCCATACTCTGAAAACTATAAAACACTGAAGAAAGAAACTGAAGATGAGGGGCACCTGGGTGGCTCAGTTGTTAAGGGTCTGCCTTCGGCTCAGGGCATGATCCAGGTGTTCTGGGATCAAGCCCCACATCAGGCTCCTCCGCTGGGAGCCTGCTTCTTCCTCTCCCACTCCCCCTGCTTGTGTTCCCTCTCTCTCTGGCTGTCTCTCTCTCTGTCAAATAAATAAATAAATAAAGTCTTTTAAAGAAAGAAAGAAAGAAAGAAAGAAAGAAAGAAAGAAAGAAAGAAAGAAAGAAAGAAAGAAAGAAAGAAAGAAAAGAAACTGAAGATGACACAAAGAAATGGAAAGACATTCCATACTCATGGACTGGAAAAGCAAATATTGTTAAAAAGGCCATCCTACCCAAAGCAATCTATAGATTTAATGCAATCCCTATCAAAATCCCAATAGTATTTTTCACACTACTAGAACAAACAATCCCAAAATCTGCATGGAATCACAAAAGACCCTGAATAGCCAAAACAATCTGGAGAAAGAAAAGCAAAGCAGGAGGTATCACAATTCCAGACTTCAAGTTATATTACGAATCTGTAGTAATCAAAACATTATGGTACTGGCATTAACATAGACACATAGGCCAATAGAATAGAATGGGAAACCCAGAAATAAATCCACAATTATAAGGAGATTAAAATTTATGATTACTCAGTGAGTTGCCAATGATTAAAATGAAAGCATTTCTATTGGATTTTTTTAAAATAACAAATCTTCAGTTCTTTGCAGGCTCAGAAACTTAGATCATGACATAAGATTTTATGAATATTGATTGGATATTGATTTCCTTTAATTCACTAGTTTTTCTAGAGTTTTCTGATTCACAATCAATCAGGGGGGAAAAAAAGAATTTGAGTGCATTGGGACCTGAGGTGTTGGGTAGGTCAACAGGGGGGTGGGTGGTCTCAGAGCACCACTGGTTTCAGTTAGGCATAAAGGAATCGAGTCTAGCAAGATTATTTCTGTTCAATACTAATACATGGCTCTTAGAGGCAGAATACGCCATGGCCAGTGGCACTACTGTGAGCAGAGATTTTCATATTTTAATATGTATAAGAATCACCTGCAGATCTCATTAAAATCAGATTTCATTCGGTAGGCTTGGGTGTGAGGCCTGATAGTCTGCATTTCTAACAAGCTCCCTGGAGACACTGATCCTGCTGGATCACTTTGAGTGGCAAAAATTCACAGCATTTATACTACTCTTCCAGTCTAGAAATGAGATGTTTGGCCAAGAGCTGGAGGCCATGACTTTCTCATCAAGTCAGATGTTAAGCAGTTTTAAGGATTTAAAAGATTATTTACTTCTAAGGGACCCATTATCTCCTTCTGTAAAATTACAGGTCTGGTCCAGGAGATGTGTCAGGTCGTTTCAGAATGAAAAAATTTAAGGATTTTAAGATAACACTCATTTTTATTTTGGCTGCTATGTCCTGTATTTTCCCTCAAAAACAGTTAACAAAAATCAGAAAAAGTTTTATCACACTGGATTACTCCCAAAGGTCACCACTGAGTTGTGCTTTGCATTCTCTGAGGCCAACATGATAGCTATTTTTTTAAATGTCAGTTTCCACATTCTTCCTCCATAATTCTCAGAACACTATTCAGATTTGAATTTTCTTTTAACTTTAAGGAAAATTCTTAGGAATATTGAGTCTGTGGGATTAGTTACCTATTGCCCAAATGAAAATGTAGTTCCTATGATTTCACATTTTTCAGAGAAGCTGTAATATTCTTAAGTAGAGGGTGATCTTTTAATTGGAGCCAATCTCATACACTGCACCCTTGTAAGGAGCAATCACTAGTAACAGTATCAAAATATATTTAACAGGGAACAAATTCTTTCCCTTCTCAGAATAGAATTGGAGTCAGCTCCTTCCTGTTTATTTCCATTATCAACATCTTTATTCAGAACTTCATGTAACTCTTGTCTGGACTACTGTACTGATCTACCAACTTGTGCTCCAGTCTTTTCATTCCATAATAGCTCATAAAGCCCTGTCAGATTTCAACAAAGTGCATGCTTCTTCTAGTCAAAATGCCGCAAAGGGCTTTATTCAACACCTTCACGCTATGGAGTCAGGTTCCTAGTACTTCCCTTCACCAAATATTTTCTACCCTTCTCATATCTGTACCTCTTTATACATCCTCGCTATCTGGTATACCTTCTTCTAGAAAACCCTACCAATTCTTTACAACCTATGATAAATACCAATTCTTGCTAAAAATGTTCCCTGATTCTTCCAACAAGAAGCTGAATTCATGTAACACCTTGCTTTTGATTCTCTTCTCAACATCTACTGCCCTACATTACCATTTTTGTATATGCTTCCTCTCACTCTACTATACAATTCTCGAGACTCTGTAGTCTGTCTTCATTATTGTAACTCTCACAGTGCTTTTTCTATTCTCTGTATCTGTTGAAAAAAATGAGTGAATGTATAATAGATCTTCACTATTATTCTACAGATCAAGATGCTCAGAAACGGTATAAGTTTTAAAATTATTCCTTGGTCTTAATTAGTATTTCTTTTGGATAAATTAATCTCTGTGACACAGTATTCTCTTATATATTTTAGGGTGGGGGTAGGGGTGTCTAGTAAATTTTTTTACTCACTTAATGGATATACAGCACTATGGATATGAATGCTGGAAAAGAAGGAAATCTTCTGACCTTCTGGATCATGGTAAATATTGTCATAGGATTTGTGTGTTTCACATTCAACTACTGTGTTGTTTAGAAAGTTTTATGTGTGAATCAAGAATAAACCAAGATGACATAATTTATATTTAAGATTCTAAAGATGCAACCTAATTATATTGGTTTCACGATTTATTGCTAAAATTTTCAAAAGGAAAAGTAGAATTTCTTCCAGAGGATACCATAGACACCACCTTAGGAAGGCTGCCATTATTGTCTGTCATGGCTTGGGGACCATAAAAGGTGTCCTGTGCAAGGTACAGTGCACATACATTATTTTCTTGAAACATGAAAGTGAAAAAGTAAAAAAAAAAAAAATCTATAATCATTGTAGGATTTGTGAACTTTGGGCACATATTAAATTGCTTTCCTGTGCTCCATGAAATACAACATGATGGTCAGGAATTCTCAGCTCCAGTACATTAACCCTTTTGGGTTACTAGATTGCCCTATCAGTGCAATACTATAATAATCGTAAGAACCTTACAAGATGAAGCTTGACAAAACTTGTGCGGAAGTCAAAGAAATTAGTTATAATTGATCTGTAGTATTACAAAAACTTTTCAGACTAACGGAACATTTAAAAAATCTTAGTTTTACATAATTTTCAACATTAATGTCTCTTCCAGTCAATTCCATTACCAGGAAATATAACTTTTAAGTAACTCTAAGTATAAATATGGTAATTTAATTCAATAAGACTTTCAAAAATTACTTGAGAAATCTATGTTAACTATAGAAGAATTCTCCCATCTTTGTCTACCAATAGTAGTTTAAGAAGAAGAAGAAACAAATAGGGTTATAATTCTGTGAGGAATATTTTCTGTGATATTCTTTTCTTTTTGCACCTATCAATCCTTCCATTGAGGTCATGGAAAACATATGTATACAGAGAAATCAAAACTAATAGACTTAAATTAATATCCATTATATGCATTTGAGAGCTTTAATTTACTATAGTATTCACTACTTCCTTAACATTCCCGATCCTGTTTCATGATAGGAGTTAGCTCATTAGTGAGAACATCAAAGAAAGTTTATGTTCTTAAACCCCCTTTATATATGCTAATGTGATTCTCTTTTCTTTAAGTGTCTTTCTTTAAAAGATGCCAGAACATAGCTTAGATGACACCATTCAAGTGGTCTAGTTTGAAACAAATGTAAATATTGTCTCTTTGTTTATCCATGGAATTACCTCTCTAATATACTTGTGGAATATAACACAGCCTTACTGCACATTCTGACTCTATTCTCAGAAAGATTATTTACATAATTACTCATTATAATGCAAGAGAGTAACAGCAAACCAAGAAACCAGGTTTTGCACTGATGGTCTTTACATTGCTTTAGAAAAGCTTATGTGTGACTTTCTTTACAAATTTAATCTGTTCATAATTTAGGAAAAATGTATCCTCATGGCTCCTGAAGGGACCTGAAATTGAGAGACTGTGGAAAAACATGTATCATCTGATGACGAAGACTGCTGCCGCAAATATTCTTGTATGCTTTTACTAAAGTTTTCACTAGCTTTTGCCATCTACCTTATGTCACCAGTACTTGCAATAAACATGCAAATACCAGATCAGAAACATCGAGGTTCCCAGAGTGTGGCATGAGTACTACCATCATTATACAAGATGAGTTTAGGGGGTACACCAATCAACATTTCGTATTTTAATAGATACACATTTATTTTAAAGTATTAGGAAAAATATACCCAGCAAATCAAACTCATTACTCTACAATTATTCTTTCTTGGGTCAAGTTTTCTTTTCACATAACTTTAAGTTTAAAAAGTGAATGCATTTAAAGAAAATATTAGGTAAATACTATGTAGGGCTTCTGTCATGATGGAGGCTGGGGAAATCTGATGAATGGAAAAGTGAGGTGGAAAGTTAACAGTGGTCTGGTTTTAGCTCTGTCACTAATTAGCTGTGATGTTTTAGCCAAGTCAGACCTCTTTGGGCATCTATTCCTTATTTGGAAAGAGACGGTTGGGGGTGAGCATTCTATGATGTTTTGTTCTCTTGTCAAATGCCATTATAGGGAATACTGATCTCTATAAAGCGAAACTCAGCATCCTAAGCCTTAACACAAGATGTACTTACTTACACTAGTCAGGGAAATCAGCAGACCTAATGTGAAAATTTCCTTTTCTTTTTGAGGTTAAAATACTCTACTGGTAGATTACACTAATCTTTTGAAAGATTAGACATAAACCTGAATTTACTTAGTAGCTTTACTTTTTTTTTTTTTTTCCGATGGGAAGTACCTTTGGATTCTCTAATGAATCTGAGAGCCAAACAGAGGAGAGTTTTACGTGCCATATTTCACATGTGTTACTATATCCTCATATGGGAGTAAGAAGCCTGGATGTCCCTGATACAGTCAAATGAAGGATTTAAGTAAAGTCAGTCTTGAAAGAAAAATACATTTCATTTTGAAGGGGAAAAAGATAGGCAAACACTAGCTTAAGGTAAAGAGTTATGTTTTAAGAAATAGGAGGGGCCTAAAGCTTTACAACTTAAAATACCTGGTTTGGTTGCTGGTTTTAATTTTTCACTCTGAAAATAGAAAATATGTTAACCAGTTGCCCATCTTGAGGAGTAATAAAATGGGAACTCCAAATTAGCACTATGTGCCTCCAAAGAACAGTCTTGAACTAGTTCTTGTCCCAATGGTTGAAGGATACAAGTTCAAATAAAAATCTGACTGTGATTACCAAAAAGCATTCAATGTAGAAAATCTCTACCAAGAAATATTTTTATGGTCAGTCAGGCTCTTTGTTTTTTTAAAAAAATAATCTCTATAGTTTGAAAAGTAAACCACCTTTTCCTTGAACTGGAGTTGCTGTCCCTTTTTCTAGAAGGTCCCCGGTTCACAGGGAAGACTGCCTTCTTGAAGGGTACCTATCATTACTTCTGGCCTAAAAGGAAATTAGATCAACCAATTAGACTGTGAGATGAAAAAGAGAAGGTTTCTATGATGATGATGAATTCTGTGAATACTTGAACTAAACATTTTGGAAATTATCAAATTTAGGATGAAAGTACTTCCATTTTCTATTTGGTATATGAATTACATCTATTTAACCCATTCAGCTCAACAAACAAAGGAACAAACACCAACAGAACCAAGACAATCTGTTTTTTGTGGAAATATATCTGCTTGTAATGGTGCAAAAAAAAATAGCAAAGATGCTATGAGTGAAAATTTTTACCTATGATCTCTAAAAGGGCATAGTCATAGAACATATCTAAACATGCAATATAGAAATAGAGAAATTGGCCCTCTGGAATATCAACAACTTCATTATCTGTGGCAATTTCAAAGGTCTCTTAGAAAATGTGGCTTCACAAATCCTAGTTTCTCCTATTACCCTATTAAAGATATCTATAAACATGCATTCTTGATCTGTGATAATAATTTGACCTTTGTCATCCTCACTCACAGCGCATCTCTGGCGGGCTGGGGAAGACCAGGCGTGCTGCCTGGAACTGCTCTCGACTGGATCAGTCACTGCTGACTCAGTCTCCTCCGCAGAATGACAGCCAGTCTCCGTCTGGTCTCATTTACCGAAGATGCTCCACCCCTGGGAGGATGGGGCTGGGGGACAGTGGGCAAACCTGAGCTGCTGACCCTTTTGGACTGAGCCAAGGTTGGGGAAGCGGTGGGTTTTGACACTCCATGCAGGCTGGGGATTTTGATTCCTTTTCCAGAGTTCGGGCTCGGAAGGATTCTCTCTCCCTGGTGACTGACCACGGCAGCGGACGAGGTGAGGCTGCCCTGGTGAAGGGAACACCGTGACAAAGGTGAACTTCCACTGAGCTTCCTGAGCTCCAGAAGCTGTTCTCTGGCTTGACTCAAAGCCTCTGTCAGTTCAAAGCGTTCTTCACACTCCCTGCGCACTGTTTCCTGAAGAAAAGTGTTCTGAAATGAGAAAAGACAGGGGAAAGCATCCCTAGCTTTAAACTGTACATATGGAAAATTGTTGGTAATACAAGTGGAGAATTGAACCAGAAATCAAAAGTCTTGTCTTTGACTGTCTTTGTGGATACTCTTACCACATGGGACAGACAAGTCGAAAACGCAAATGATTTGTGAAGCTGGAAAGAACTTTAAGAGGACATCTGGTTCAACCCTTGCAGTTTGCAGAATAGGAAACAAGAGCCAGGATCACTCAGATGGGTAGTGGGGGGCTGGGGCTGGAACCCAGAACTTCTAAAGCCTACTTTAGTGGAGTTTCAGCTTGTTGGCACATGTGATGTCTAATAGTTAATATTTGTAGGGGCAAGTATGTTATTTTATAATGAAGGTAAACTGCAATACATAAGACAGATAAAATTGCTTGAATTATAAGACTGAAAGCATTAAACATATCAGCTATGACATTTAAACAACAAAATCAGTTACTTTATTTGATGCTTTCTCAATAGAACTTAAATATACTGATCATTTGCTATTTGTGAGATATATACCAAAATAAAGAAGAACATCTTTTGCTTTTAATGCTATTCAACAATCATTTATCAAGTCACTAGAAGCTGTAGATACAATAGTGGATACGATACCTGCCCTCAAGAAGTTTGCAGCCTCATGAGTCTGAGCAGAGCCATTTTTTTATGTCTCTAACAGAATTTGGAGCCAAGGGCAGAAGCTATGGGGCTGAAGATAAGGAAGAACTTTTTGATAGCCAGAGCTGTCCGGAGGATACTTTGAAGGGTTGAGTCTCACTTGACTGGGATATACTGGAGCAAATTTAAGCTTCTACTGTGTGCCTAGACTAGAGATCACCAAGGCCCCCTCAAATTCTGAGACTCTACAGTTTAGGTTGAAGAGTTATCCATCTTTCATCTATGGAATTCATACAAATTACTTCAAAGCCCATGGTAAGAATTAGGTCTTGGATCTTTCTAACCTCCAGACATTCATGTCTGTAGAATGCGTAAAAAGAGGTTGAAAAGTAAACAATTTAAGGTAGTACACAATTAAAATGGTTGTGCCATAGGATTCTTCAACTAAAAATGAATTTCTATCAGATTAGTTTGTTTGTAAAACTATCCAAGGCATTTCCAAATCTGACTCTCAGTGGGAAGTGTTTACTTACTACCTAAGGCTTTACTGACTAATCTGCTGTCAGTGGAACTAAATAACAAAGCATCCGAGAAAGCAGCATCTTCCGGTATTTGAGTTTTTTGTGATTATGATCAGAACTCTATTCGATTCCAAATTTGGTAATCAGAATTGAAGAATATGGCACAATTCCAGATTAACAGTTGCTCCATAATTTTCTATAAAATCAGCAGCATGTCTGGATCAAACAAAGCCTCATCATTTACGTATGTTATTAACATACATGTGTGTTCATATAATCATATATTTTTTTAAAATCATGAGGGTTAAGTATTTGATTCCAGTTAGGTTGGTTTTTTTTTTTGGTGGTGTTGTTGTTTTGTTTGTGTTTTGTTGTTGTTGTTTGGGTTTTTTTTTTTTTTTTTTGAGGAATTGGAGACCAAGGGTGGTGTTTGTGGCTTTCTCATCTGGTTTTCATTAACTCTACCCAAAATACTTGTTGAAAAGGTAAGGGAGGGTGGGCTAGAGAAGATTAATCAGTTGCTATGTTAAGTGTCATCTCATTTCCTGCTCTCAACAAATATATTTGACAAAGAAAGACACCGAAGGCCCACTGCTTATGTAACTTGCTGAGAGTAACCCAGCTCTGAAGTAGGCAGGGTCCCGCCTGCTTCCAGAACCCTGCTCTAAGCGGCCCATGACTAAATGAATTGTCTAATTAATTATATCAAGCAGGCAGGGGCCATTTTGTTCTAGGACATGGAAGGAATAAAAAAAAAAAAGTAAGACACTTCATTTGGTTTTGCTCAAGTTTTCTAAACATAATCAACTTTAAAAGGCACAACCATCAATGCATTATTTCCTCTCTACTAGTGAGTTAGCTGGCAAAATGTGTTAAAGTGATTAGATTTCAGGGGCTTTCAATAACTTAGTATAAAAAATTCCCTTAAGAAAGCTATAAGAAAGACTTAAGTTTATTTGAATATATAAAAGAAAAGAATGAATAGCAGTTAACTAATGAGGTCAATAAATTGGTGACATGAATAATAGGTCCACCAATATGGAAGGATAACGTGATGGGTGATGTGATGACAAGGGCTCTCATTAAAAGAAAAATAAAATTCAACCCATTTACTAAAATTAAATTCAAGTCTGAAAGGAAAGGAGCAGTGTTCTATGGAAAACATCCATAAAGCAAGTCACTAAGGCAAATGACACTCCACTGAAGGAGGGAATGAAAAGGTGGAGTGAACCCAAAGATGTCCCCATAGCAAGTATAATGGGAGCAAAGTGCCCGCCAACTCCAGATTGAACTTTGGAAGGACTGCTGACCATCTTGGTCTGGGGCCCACTGCTCTGGAACTCATCCTTCTTCAAGGCTATTAGCTTCCAGTACAAAGGACTATTTCTCCTTCTATTATTTCCAAACTGGGAGGACCTCTGAACTGAAAACAGGCTACAGAGTTAGAACTTCTATTTTTGTCTTTGTCACAAATGCTGTGAAATCTCAGGTGATTCTCACAATATCTGCATATCCTCTGCTACCACATTTTTTTTTTTTTTTAAGGGAGTGCAGAGAGAGAGAGGTGGAAATCTGAAGCAGGCTCCATGCCCAGTGCAGAGTGCGAAGCAGGGCTTGATCTCACAACACTGAGATCATGGCCTGAGCTGAAATTAAGAGTTAGACGCTTAACCGACAGAGCCACCCAGGCACCCCTGCTACAATCCTCTTTTAAAATTGAGACTATAACACAGTTTTGTACAACTGGCAATTCAGATGTTATAATTCACCCAGCTATGGGGTAACAAAATAGAAATAGAACACATCAAGCTGAAAGGATTGCTATTTCAGGGGTGGACTGTGTGTGACAGGGCATGACAAGAGCACACGTGGATGTGGCCAGAGTCAGTAAGACACATTAGTGGAAAATTCCATCATGTGTGGAAAAGAATCATTCACTTGTGATTAGATTGCTTTCAGTGATTTAGGCAAAATGTCTCTTGGGGCTGTGTTTTTGGAAGGTTGTATTGTTACAGCATTTTAATGTGTGTTTGCATTGAACAACATAGGAAAATTTGTAAGATAGAAGTGCAATAAGATGGAAAATACTGGGCAAACATGAGAATAATCAGTGAAGCCATAACATTCTAAATGTTTCAGGTAAGAGTATCTTTGGCCATATCTCAGCATGATAAAATGGTATCACTGGATCACAACTAAACTGTAAGTCAAAATGAAAAGTGAGGCATGAGGCAGGTCAAGAAGAGGCAGCGGGGCTTTCCAGGCAAAGTGGGCAGTGAATGCCAATGCCTGGCACTGCGAGAGGGAGAGGCACATCTTGGGATGACACATAGCTTAGTAGGACTCAGGTGCAGAGTGCACAAGGGGAGGAGAGACCAAGACTGAGGGAGAGAAGAATGAGCAGGGTCAGATTGAAGATGACTTTAGTAACATGATAATACTAGAGTTTGAATTTAATTCTGAGGGCTATATGGAGTCATTGAAAGGTTCATTTCAAGCAGGGGGCTGGCATGGTCAAATCTGCATTAAGGGAAGATCCCATTGCTAGCTCTGGGGAAAATGGCCCTAAGTGGGGCAAGATGGGAGGCAGGGAGGATAGTAGGAGGCCAGCGTTTTCACAGAGGAGGTTCCTGTCCCATGTGTCCCTTGATTAGGGTGCTCTGGGCATGGAACAACTACTGTTTCCAGGTCCTTAAGCTCCGTTGATGGTGAAGAGCATTATTCTGTAGACACATCTATGACATTTTCAGATGAAGGCTCCTTTGAGTGGGTTTAAAATATGGCTTAATTGCACTCCCACTGGGTAAGTAAATGTCAAAATGAAAATATAAATTAGCTCGCCATCTGTTTGAAATTTCTAATACTAAAAAAATGGCCAATTTTCCCCATTCTTTGCAATGTAAGTGTGGTTTATTTTTATGTTTGTTTTCATTTTTATCCTTAGAGACAGCTGGATTGCTTTCAATTCCAAAAACAGAAGAAGCAAGAGAAGGCTTTGCTGGCCAACTTGATCACTCTGAAGGTGAGAGTCCCATTTGTGAAGGCAATCACCAGAATTTGGAAATTGGGGGGAACATGCCAGGAAAGCAAGTCCTCTGTGAAGAATAGGCACAGATGGGTGTCTTTCTTCATGCTTTATACCCAGTGAGGTCTGAACCAGTCATGGAATGATCAGATTGTAGTTTACATCCACCCAAGCTAGATATATCCCAGGGTGAGTGGATGGCTGAACAACTTGGGGGCTGGGCATGGGATGTAGCTGAAACAAAGGGAAACTGTGGGAAAGGTGTGGAAACCAGAACGATGAGTAAGAGCTAGCCTTCCATTTAAGGCTTCTGGTCAACTAATCTGATCAGCCCAAAACACTGCAGAAAAACAGTGGAAATGGCCCGTTGGTAAGACAGGAATGAGAATCTGAATATATTTCCAGGAAAGAAGTAAGATGAGTGTTAGGCAGGTTGTTCTAAAATCATATTCCAATGCTCACAAACATAATGGGCACTGTGAAATAGCTACTGCTGATATATCAAAACAGGAGTGGAAACAGGGAAACAATCCCTTAGACTAAAATGCTTCAAGAGCAGGTTTTCAGAATGGGGAGGAAGAGCCCATGAAGGCACAGAATTCAGGATTCATGTTTCTAAGTCAATAATCTACTTAGGATTTAACTGGTATTAAGTACAACAGAAACAATTTCTCTGTATTTTTTTCTCATTCTGTCAATTTTTTGGCATCTATATTTTGTATCAGGACAGTCTCCGACATGTAAAAGGCAGTCTTGTTTAGCCCTCCCTCTCCATTGCTGAAGCCTCTCAGTCTGACCGCCACACTCCTGACTGCCCCATGCCCCACCATTAAGGTTCTCAGGCTGTCAGTTCACCCATTCTCCCTGCCAACCAACCCTAGGAATAGCCTGTGGCCTGTAAAAGCTTTCCCAGTTCTCCCCCTGCTCCCTTTGGAGCCAGAGGTTGGAGAAGAAATTCAGATGATCTAATTTAATTTGGTCCCAAAGTTGAGAGCTACTCGTTTGTTGATATACTGTTACTTTGTTTTCTCATAAATGGAATCACCAGAGAAATGTGTGCCATTTTATCTGTATCAATTGAATATGTAAATATAGAAAATGCACATCATAAAACTAAGCAAATCCCTCTTGCAAAAAAAGTTATTTGTGTTTGCAAACACCATGTAATTCCTCAGATTTAATCTTTGGGTTTACATAAATCCATCGTTGCCAGATTTATTAATAAACTTTCCTAAATAAATGGGTTTTCCTTTTTAATAGATTTTATCTTTTAAAAATATTTTAAAAACACCAAAAAGTTTTAAGTCACCCATGATCCCCCAATTTTTGAAAAGTATAAGAACTGAAACCCCTGCCATCTCCCTACCCCACGAAAAGTAACCAATGTAGATAGTGTGGGGAAAATTCTTCCTTCACTTTTTCCTATTGCCTCTCTGTGTCAGTAACCCTACAGAGCGACTCATGTACTCTCCTTTTTTGTTTTTCTAAACAAAATCATATCCAAGAGATGGTCTGGTGAATGAACAAAACCAACAAAAATAGCTGTTGTCAAGAAAGCGAGTACACATCTACAATCCATTAGCCACAATGTTGACATCCACAAAGCTCTGAGAAGAAAACTCTGTGTAACTCATAATATTTGGTAATAAAATCTGACAGGATTGATAATCTTTATTTCACTCAGTGGGGCCATTCCTATGCTTCACTGCAGAAATATTGATGTCATTGCATGGGAGGGCCTGCCCTAGATCGCTGGGGGCATAAGTACTTTAAAATATTAAATAATTTGAATTCCAAAACCTATCTGAAATCAACATTGTGTATAAAGGATTGTGGCCCCATAGAAGTTGTGTGCTCCCTTCTTTAAATTCTTTTTCTCTTTAGAGTCCTTGCTAGTATTCTCTAGTTTTCCTCCTATCTCATTACACATCCCTTCTCTGTCACCATTTCTGGTTTCTCCTCCTCCCAGCCTCTAAAAGTTGGGAGTGCCTGTTCTCAGCCCTCTATTACCTCAATTCCCTGGATGATCTCATTCAGTACCAAGGCTTAAGTATCAGCTACATGTGGTTGTCTCAAAATCAATCTCTAGCCAGCCTTCCCCCAAACATACTGCCCATTCAATACCTCCGTTTGGATATCTAATAGACACGTTAAGATTAACATGTGCCAAAACAAATTCTTGATATTCCTCCCAAGTTGTATTCCTTTCCTAGTGTTTCCCATCACAGTAAATGGCACTTTAGCTCCCTCGGTTGCTGACATTCCAAACTTTGGAGTTATCCTTGATCCCTCTTCTGCTTTCACATCGTCTCACCCATTAGCAATTTCTGTTGCCTCTACCTTGAAAATATACCCTGAATCTGGCCACTTCTCACCTTCTTCAGCACTATGACCATCCATGCTTTTCTAGACCTTCTCAAGAGCTTTGTAATTGGTGCTCCTGCTTTCATTTTTGCCTCCCTTCAATCTATTTTCTACACAGCAGTCAGAGTTACCCTCTAACAATAAATCAGATCATGTCACTGCCTTGTTCATAATTTCCAGGTGGCTTTCCATCACACTAAGAAAACAATCCAAAGTCCTTGCTGCAAGACTACAGACTCCATATGAATTGGTCCCTCCAACCTTGCTTTCTACCACTGTCCTCCTTGCTCACTAAGCTTCAGCAATGCTTGCTCACTTCCTTGTGGTTTCTTCAAGGTTCCCAGGATGTTCTTTGTTGCAGGGCCTTTACACTTCACATTTCCTCTGCCTGGAATGTTCATCTCCTCACTTCAGGTCTGCTTGAATATTACCTCCTCAGAGAGTCCTCTGACCACCTCATCTCCCACAGGACATCTCTTTCAGAAAGTATCCCTTAACTCTATTTTTCTTCTTAGCATATATTTTTTATTTTTATTTTCTAAAGATTTATTTATTTATTTATTTATTTAGAGACTGAGAGAGAGAGAAGGCATGCACATTAGTTGGGAGAGGGGCACAGGGGGAAGGATAGAGAAAGGAAAAGAATCTCAGACTCTGCACTGAATGTGGAGCCAGAAGCAGGGCTCGATCCCATGATCCTGAGATCATGACCCGAGCCAAGATCAAGAGTCAGATGCTTAATCACCTGAGCCCAGATGCCCAGCATCTATTTTTTAAAAACCTGTTTACATGTTCTAAAATCTTGTCTTTTATGCTATGCTCTGCTACCCTTTCTATTAGGTCCTTTTTGTAAGCTACTCCTTTCTACTGTTTTAAATTATTTTTTAAAATTAAAGTAATATCTCATACATATTTAAAAATTAAAATAGTACTATGGTATAATGAAAAAAGCACTCCTTCACACTTCCAAGTCCTACGTCGCAGGAATAACCATTTTCAGGTTTTTAAGCAGTTTCTTGTGGTATTTATATCCATTTTGCTATATAATAACATTATGCAGTTATCTCATGNGCCCCCCCCTGCAGAGCAGATGTTTCTCTACTCCTGGGAGAAATTTCTATCACAGTTTTATTGGAAAATCTTCCCAATCTCCATCATGATTTTTAGTCAAATCTATATTTTACTTTATATGATTATAGTATATAAATATTATGTATACCTGAGCCATGCAGTGTACCGTGATTACATTTCCCTTCTTGCATAGCTTCCTTCCAAAGTTAATTATTGTCCCACTATTTATCTGCTTAGGGTTCTGGGTGCTGATTACTAATTTTCCATCAAACCCACTTATAGAAGTGTAAATATCCTTTCAATATGTTCAAACGCTCGTGTAATGCAACAGCTTCTGTTTGTTCTCGGAAACATACTTCTAAAAACCCTCCATTCTTCTGCCGAACCCAGACTGGCTGTTCTCTAAATTTGTTGCCCTGCTGTAATTCTTGGATTTCTCCCTACCACAGTCCTAGGGATTCTCTCCACTTCTCTCCTGTGTTGGAAGTCTTACTTCCTGATTCCTGTATCTTCTCCTTTCTTATTTTGTTCCCTCATTGTAGTGTCATATATCATCTGATAACTTCCCAAGAAAGGCTGCAAAGGGAAGTATCATTTTTGAGAACTCTAATATCTAAGAATATCCTTATTTGACACTTGCTTGATTGATCATTAGGCAGGCTATAGAATTGTAGGTTGAAAATAGTTTTTCTTCAGAATGTGGAAGCCACTGTCTTCTAGTTTCTACTGCTGTTGTTAAGAATTCTGATTCTCGATTCCTGATCCTTTTTAAGTGACCCTCCCCACCCAGCTCAGAAACTAAGTACTTATATTTATCCTTAAGGTATTGTTATTTCATGATGAAGTGCTTTTGGTGTGGTTGTTTTACCATCCGTTAGAGAAACGTATATCCTTCATTATGTGGAAATGATCTTGATTAGTTTCTGGATAATTTTCCTCTGCTGCTTTCTTCTGTTCTCTCTTTCCTTATCTCTAATTTTCTTTTTCTAATTTTCTTTTCTTTTCTCTATCTCTGTCTTTTTCTTCTACTTTCTGGGAGATTTTTTCATCTTTATCATCTAACAAGTATTGATTTTTTTTTACTTCAGCTCATATCTTAATATTTATTCTTATTCTTTATTCATAGCCTCCCGCTCATGTTCTATGGATGCAATATCTTTTCTTTCCTCCCTGAGGATATTAATTATTCTTTTTTGAGGGTTACATTTGCTCCCTGCATCCTTTTGTATCTTTTTCTTCTGAGTTGTTTTTATTTGTTTGATCCTCTGCCTCATATTAGAGGTGTTCCTAAAACGTTTGCTGATCTGTTGGCTGTTCATGCTTAAAAATGAGTCTCCAAAATGTTACTGGAAGCTCTGTGTGCCTACGTGAGGGATTAATGATGGGTATACTTCTTAGTGGATAGATAAGACATGACTATTGCCATTTCACTGGGAGACCTCAATTATCAGGATTCATAGGTCTTTTATTTTTTTTTCTTTTGAGCCACCTCATTTCTCCAGAGAGGGCACTTCCAATTTCCTACCTCTTGATATATAAACCTAGTTGTCTGTGTTCTGGGAAGTAAGTGGGTAAAGTGGACCAGGAGGTCTCACTCTTTTAAGATACATACTTTCATTCCAGCCTTCTCCTACGTTCTGCTGTTCTGTATCCTCAGGTCCAAAGCCCCTCACATTCAGTTTTTCTAGAATGTAAATCTTTGGTATCTTGGCAGAGTGGTGAGTGAAGGTTGCTTAGGGGTTAGAGAGGGCATCTGAGGATCTATATGTTCCTTTTACAATCATTCAAACAATCCTATTTTCAGATTGACTCTTCTCTCTTTCAGAAGGATCTCGTGTCTCCAATTCCTGAGACTTTTCATCGCTGTGCCACATAATTGGATTTGCTCCTTTTAGGGTTCCACCCCACTCCCCCAATCCCCAAGGGCATTAGGTTTCAACATCCTACAGTCTACTAATTACTTCTGAATTATTTTCCAAAATTTGGTCAACATCTCTTTCATTTGGTGTCAACTCCTCCTCTCCTGTTCTCTTTTCCTTATGGATGTATTCACTTTTTATTAACTTACTGTCATTTTAGTGCTTTTTTGAGATGAAGCATAGATAGACATATGCATTCAATTCTCCACGTTTAAGCAAGAGCATTCCTTTTTATCTTTGAATGTCTTTGAGTTTCATTAGATGGCTAGAGGAACTGACAGAATTTAAAACTTCTGTCCCTTTGTTTTCCTTATTGATAATCTTAAGACACAAAAATATTGAACATACCATGCTGGTTTTCCTTTGGTAGTTGCANTGAATTTTTTTTTTTTTTTTTTTTTTATTTACCACATTCTTCTTCTGGATTACAACAAGACCCCTGACAGTGGGGCCAGGCCACACTGTCTTGACAGGACTCATATGAAGCTAGTAGGAAGGACAACTGGCAGCAAGAAGCATGTGATCTATTTTAACCTGGTTTTAAATGATGATGTTCTGTTCTCTAACATATTAAGTTTCTTTTCTGACTTCTTTCTTCTTTTAAAAAAATATTTCAGGGGCGCCTGGGTGGCTCAGTTGGTTAAGTGTCTGCCTTCAGCTCAGGTCATGATCCCAGGGTACTGGGATCAAATCCCGCATCGGGCTCCTTGCTCAGCTGGGATCCTGCTTCGCCCTCTGACTGCCACTGCTGCTCCCCCTGCTTGTGCTCTTTCTCTCTGTCAAATAAATAAATAAAATCTTTAAAAAATGTTTTATTTTATTTTTTTTTTACGTGTGTCTTCTCCCCATGAAGAATTTTCATGGGCCCTCTTTTCTCATTCACATTTCCCATACAGTTTTACGTTCTGTCTTCTCCTCTTATTCACCTGCACCTCTTGTTGCTTCACCTTCTTGACCCTCATTGTCTCTGCAGACGCTCTCCAATAATCCCTGCTCCATGCAGGAATGCCCATTTGCCCTTTAGAGGCTCTGGCTTTCCTCCTATCCCTGAAAACATTCTTCAAACAATTAAAAGCAAAGTCCACCCATTCTCTGACCCCTTGAAAGAGAACAGGGCTTTCCTGCCCTTAATTAGCTTCCTTATTAGACCATTAATTTATCTTTATTCTAATGAGAATTTGTTCTTCACTTAAATGTGGCTTTATTTCTCTAGAATCTGAGAAATTTCAAGTGTCTGGAATGTATGATCAAAATAATAGTGTTTTTCACTTTACATGCTACAACCTCTATTCTTTCTGGCTCATAAATCCTATCATTTTTATTGTCTCATTACCTCTTTTTATAAGAATATGCTGGACTTTGGCATGCTTAACCAGAAAAGCAGCCTTAATTATTTAGTCTTACAGTTCAATGGTAATTATTTAACTTTTAATGGAAAATCTAATCTACCTTCCTTCCTCCCACCCCAGCTAAAGGAAGTCTGTCCCCCGGCATATCCTTAGGTAACTTTACTTTTGGAATGAACCCTTTCTATTCCCCAGTAATGATCAATGATTATTTATGTGCCAAACCAGTGTCTTGTATGTTTTAAAAGTGTGCATAAAAAAAAAAAAAACAACTCCATCTCTAAGTGGCTTACTTTTACAACTAATGAGCAGGAAGAGCTTCCCATCTAGCTCCTTTTGTCTGAAAAAGAAATTCTCTCTTCACTTTTAATCTAGTTTCTCTTGCCAAAGTTACCTCCAGCGGCACTGAGATTGGCAGCTTCTAGAATGGCCCCCAGTTATCCAGGCTCTCTTGCTTATTCACTCCCTTGTGCAATCCCTTTGCTTTGAATGTGGGCTGGACTTACTGACTCATTTATAATGAATAGAATTTAGCAGAAGCATTGGGATGTCACTTCCAAGATTAGGTTAAAGACTGTGGCTTCTGTCTTAGACACCCTTTCTTGCACTCTCAGTCTTGCTAACTTGTTTGCTCTGAGGGAAGCCAGCTGCCACGTGTAAGTTGTTCTATGGAGAAGTCCTTGCTGTGAGGAACTGAGGGAGTCCTCTGACCACAGCCAGCAAGGTGCTAGGCTTTCAGCCCAACAGCGATAATAAAATAAATCCTGCTAACAACCACAAAGTGAGCCTGGAAACAGCTCCTCCTCTAGTTGAGTCTTCAGACAAAACTGTACCCCTGACCCCCGACGCCAGCCTCAAGAGAGGTCTTAAGCCAGAGGTACCAACTAAGTCACATTCAGATCCCGACCTACAGAAACTGTGAGATAGTAAATGTTTGTTATTTGAAGCCACTGAATTTGAGGCTAATTTATTGTGCAGCAAGGGATAACCAATACAGGTCCGTAAAGCCAATTTTTAAGACTTTAGTCTATGCTTTTTATATGTTACGTTTTTGTTTAGGTCAAATTAATTAATTAATTAATTATTTTTTGAGAGGGAGACCAGAAGAGGCAGAGGGATAGGGAGATGGAGAGAGAGGATCTTAAGCAAGCTCCACACTCGATGCAGAGCCTGATGCAGACTCGATCTCATGACCCTGAGATCAAGACCTGAGCTGAAATCAAGAGTTGGACGCTTAACCGACTGAGCCATCCAGGTGCCCCTGGATGTCAATTTAATTACTCATATAAGATTGTCTTTAAATTCTTCTTTGAGAGCAGGAAATGGAAGTTGTCAGTCTTGTTCATAATTGCACAGATAGGGCCCAGCCCAGCGCCTGGCCCTAGATAGAAGCTCACTATATATTTACTGGGTTCAACTCTTCTTCTTCTTCTTCTTCTTTTTTTTTTCTTCTTTTTTTTTTTAAAGATTTTATTTATTTATTTGACAGAGAGAGACAGCCAGCGAGAGAGGGAACACAAGCAGGGGGAGTGGGAGAGGAAGAAGCAGGCTCATAGCAGAGGAGGCTGATGTGGGACTCGATCCCAGAACGCCGGGATCACGCCCTGAGCCAAAGGCAGACGCTTAACGACTGAGCCACCCAGGCGCCCCTGGATTCAACTCTTCTATCTTTTTCTACTTGTCCTAGTTTATAGGTTACTCTTTACTTTCCATATTGCCATTTCTTTGGTGATTTAAGAGTTAGAAAACCTGCTGGTCCAATTGCCTTGACCTTTCTTTCCTTCAACTTGCCACCCCTTCTCTAGAGCTTCACCACTGCTGTCTCATTTGAAGCAAACCTTCATTACCTCTCTCCTTCCTAGGATTTCTTCAGTGGAACTAAGTCCATCTGTGCTCTTCCTTCCCTCTCCTGCCTGGCCTGTGAAGCGGCTCCCTTTACCAGGGAGGCTGCGCTGCTATGTGCTGGCAGGAGATACTCAATCAGCTGATCCCCAAACATCTGAAGAGGTAAGTAGCATGTTTAGTGATATTTAAAAAAAAAAGAAAAAAAAAAAAAAGGAAGGAAGGAAGGAAAGAAGGAAAGAAGGGAAGGAGGGAGAGTGCCAGGGAGGGAGGAAGGAAGGAAGGAAAAAATGAATTAAGGAAGGAAGGAAATGAAACTTGGAGATGTTGAGTACTAAGCCTGAGGGTCACTTTGAAATTTAGAAGAATTACTAGAATTCAGGTTTCCTGAAATCGGAAACACTGTGTCATGGAGATTCAAATATGAATCTTGGCTCCTCCATGCTGTGTGATCTAAACTGCTTAGCAGTTCAGAAATAAGACTTTATTAGAAAAAGAAATTCAAATCAAAATAAGTCTATTCCTGTTTAAATAAAAACATTGCTGAAATAATCATGCATACATAAAAAAGAAGACCAACGCATGTAAATTACCCTATAGTTTATGTTGACAGAAAGATAGAGCCCTAAAGAGAAACTACTTTTAAAATATATTGTCCAGGGGTTCCTGGGTGGCTCAGCCGGTTAAGTGTCTGCCTTTGACTCAGGTCATGATCTCAGGGTCCTGGGATCCAGTCCCACATCTGGGCTCTCTGCTCAGCGGGGAGTCTGCCTGTCCCTCTGCCCCTCCCCCTGCTCATGATCTCTCTCTCAGATAAATAAATATCTTAAAAAATAAAATAAAATATATTGTCCAAATTATTTTCTGAACTTAAGTGGCAAGTGCTCTAAAAGTTTCTTTGGCAAAGATTTAACATCAAAACAGACATAAATATACAAAGATTCCTAGTCTTAGAAGTTTTAAATAGTCATTTACAACATAGAACTGAGTGCCAGGAAACTGTAGAGATTATGTAGTTCAGTGAATTCATTTTATAGAAAAGGAAGCCAGGTGCAGAGAGGTTAAGTGACTGCCTAGTAAAGAACACAAGCAGGATGTAATTCCAAGTCCCTGACTAATAGTCCTCGACTCTTTGCATGACACCAAGCTGCCTTTCACGTTTTCATTTGCTTGTCTGGTTTTTGGAAGGAACGTGTGCTCTTTCACTGTCAGCGATGGCACCATCATCTGTTCCTACCTGCTCCTGGGACTGGTTAAACTGCTGTATCAGCTGTGCTTGCGCCAGCACTGCTCTCTCTAGCTCCTCTGACTTCTGCTGCATTTCCTTCCTCAAGTCCTCTGAAACAGAATCTTTACTATCAATTTCCTTCTTCAAGCGGGATTCAAATTCTGCAACCAAATTTTTAAGGTTTTCGATTTCTTTCTCCTTTGACTCAGAATCTTCAGTATATCGTATACAAGAGTCACGGAGTTTTTCTTCAAGAGTGGCCACTTCCAGCCTCAGCTCTCTAGTAGCGCCTGCGATTAAGTCAGATATCTGTAAGATAAATCTTGTATTAGTTTGTAGACAATATCTCTAGGTAACCAGAGAGTTCTTAGTTCTAAGAGGTTTATTCTAAATAATCAATGTACTCTTCTGATCAAATGAAAACAAATCCTATGACATTATGTAGGCCTCCAAGATTTTCTTTTTAAAAGTTAAGACTAAAATGTACCACCTTAAATGGAATCGCATATTAATCACTTGGGCATCCTTGGAAATACATAAATCTCTGTGTCTGGATTGAGCTACCAAGGACAGCTCAAGTCTTGATCCCGGTGCCTGTCTGGATTCAGTATGGGGTGGCTTTGGGAACTAGAAATGCCAGATGTTTGGGGATGCATATAGGGGAGCACCACAGTTATACTCTACTCATACCATAGCAGCAAGTTTTCACTGGATACATTTTTTTCTTTCTTACATACAATGACTAGAGGTACCTCAGATACTACACCTTCTAGAGCAGCACTGCCCAACAGAACCTTCTGTGATGGTAGGGATATTCTGTGATGTCCAATATGGTACCCACTAGACACATGTGCCTATTGATAGTAGTGTGTCAGTAAATGTTTAGCAACTGACTCACATATGCACAAAAGCCAGATTTGTATCTAGTCTCCATGGTGTAAATATTCTCACCATGGCCCATTGCTGAGTTGGGAAGAGATGTGCTCAATAGGCTCCGGCTTGCCAGGGCTGGCTGGTGAGCATTTAAAATGTGGCTAATGTGACTGAGGAACAGAATTTTAAATTTTATTTACTTTTAATTAACTGAAATTAAAGTTGCCACACATGGCTAACATATTAGACTGTGCAATTTTAGAGAATACCAGAACACTTTGAAAACAGACTGTCTGTGTAGGTGGTACCTCTAGATAAAGAGATGAGAGAATGAGAGATGAAGAGACAAGCGAAGACGAGCAGCTTTTCCTGAGAGTCATGGGGTCTTTAGAAGCGAAAAACTGCTTGTTTTCCTTCTGCTTAAAAAACAAAACAAAGAACAGAAAACAAACCAGGAAGAACAAAGCTGCTTCTGATGAAACATATCCTTATTATTTATGCTATGGATATCCTTATAGTATAAATATTAGTACAACAAGAAACCAGTTCATGAAGAATCTGGAAAACATTCATTGACCAAAGTTCCAAGGATTTTGTGAACTATTACTTAAGAGCTATGTATCCAAGATTTGTTTCAACTGTTAAATTTACATTACAAATAACTTCTGCAAGAAATCTATTCACACTTAGTAACTTTAAAAACTAAATTAATATTCCATTATGTTCAATTAATACAGGAAGGAAGAGGGTCATTGCTAGGTCTGAGCAGTAGTTTCCATCATCCAGAGGAGAGCCAACACTGAAATAGACCAGGTTATCCTCGGGAGAGGAGACTCACATAGCCACAAATATGTTTTGATCTCTTCAAAAAGGGAGTCAGCTTTTAAAAATCAAGAGAATTCACTTACAAAATCTGGATTTATGACTTCTTTTGAGAAACCATAACCTCTGGGAAGTTGGGGCCTGCCTTAAGAGGGCTGTTCTCGGAGAAAACTAGTCTAGGAGTTGTAGAAATTTGGGTGAGGTGAGACTTCAACCTCCCAGCAAGTGCACCATTGTCCCAAAAGAACTTTACTTACAAAACACAGATTCAAAGATAAAATTATTAAGAATTTCAAGACAATATTGCATAGCATCAAACCCAAGTGATATGTAGCCTTTTTGGAGTGTAGGGCCTTGTGATTTTGTGCTTGTCATATACTCAACGCGGGCGGCCCTGCCTATCGTTCACAGTGCTATTGAAAAGGCTGTACTGTATCTCCTGTACACCAAAGTAGAGGCCGTTAAGTCTCATTTGATACTTAATTTACACAGACTGTTAGTGAGTTTATTCGAAGTATGATTTCCCCACTGGGTCTTGGTTAATACACACACACATATATGTACACACAAACATATACACATACACAAAAACATGCATATATATGACACTCAGGTCTTATAATAACAGGGCAACCTAAACAAAACCTTAGATTATGGTTAGGGTGCCCCTGGATGGCTCAGTTGGAAGAGCATGTGACTTGATCTCGGGGTTGTGAGTTTGAACCCCATGTTGGGTGTAGAGATTACTTAAAAATGAAATCTTTAAAAAACTTATGTTTAGGACATGCTGTTTCAGAAATTATGGAGGTGGATTACATTTTTAAAATACTTCCCTTCATTCAAAAATATCTAGAATTGGAAATATTTGCAATTAAAGGAGATAGGCTTTAGTTGTTGGTAAAACGTTAATTATGTAAAACACCTCATTATCATTTGATGTTGGATATTTGAGGTGTTGGAATATCTAACCACGCTAATTATTAGTTATATAATTTATGCTCTTTTATTTCTATTTATTATTTTAAAGATTTTATTCATTTGAGAGAGAGGAGGAGCAGGAAGGGGGGAGGGATAGAGGGAGAGGGAGAAGCAGACTCCCCACTGAGAGCTGAGCCAAACTTGGGGCTGGATCCCAGGACCCTGAGATCACGACCCAAGCTGAAGTCAAATGTTTAAGTGACTGAGCCACCCAAGTGCCCCTAATTTATGCTGTTTTAAAAATAGATTTATTTTGGGGCACCTGGGTGTCTCAGTAGGTTAAATGTCTGACTTCTGGCTTGGGTCATGATCCCAGGGTCTTGGGATCCAGCCCCAGGTTTGGCTTAGCTCTCAGTGGGGAGTCTGGTTCTCCTCCCCCCACCCCCATTCATGATCTCTCTCTCTCTCACTCTCGCTCTTTCTCTCAAATAATAAAAAAAAAAATCTTTTTTTTTTTTTAAAGATTTTATTTATTTATTCAACAGAGATAGAGACAGCCAGTGAGAGAGGGAACACAAGCAGGGGGAGTGGGAGAGGAAGAAGCAGGCTCATAGCAGAAGAGCCTGATGTGGGGCTCGATCCCATAACGCCGGGATCACGCCCTGAGCTGAAGGCAGACGCTTAACCGCTGTGCCACCCAGGCGCCCCCCAAAAAAAATCTTTAAAAAAAGTTTATTTTAGCAGAAAAAATATTCCATGCATAGTTGTATTGCACGCTTATATGATTTATCTCAGCTATTCATTCTGGAGACTATCCAAACCATTCCACCTATGAAGCTAAAACCAAGGCATAATGACCCTGAGGGAAGCTCCTTGAGTTAAAAATACCGTATAGTGCTCTTAGAAAGAAATAGCCAACATCTATAGTTTCAAACCCATTAAATAATAATGAACATCATAATGACAGACCTTCGTTTGCAATTCCTCTTGTTCTTTCTTATACTTTTGGATTATTTCTTGGTGTTTTTCCTTTTCAATATCAAGTTCTAGTTTAGCTTCTTCCTTAAAAAGCAGAGCTTGCTCCTCAAATTCAACTAAATGTCGGGCTCTTTCCTTGGCCAGCTCAGCTTCAATCTAGAAAATAGTATTTAACACACATATAAAGCCATTCAACTGGAAGATGAGTAAACTAAGCTTATTTTCAGACTCTAATTTAAAAAAAATTAATTCTAATAATTTTTTAATGAATCTAATTTTTTAATTCTAATATTTAAAAATAATCTGACTCAGAACTTAGGCCAGAAAAATTGACCTTGGGTCAAATATTTCAAGATCCTCTAAGACCTTCTAAGACTTGTAAAATGAGTAGAGAAATTAGGACAATATATTATCACAGTTTTGAGAAATATTAAAAGCTTAGTCTTTTTTTTTTTTTTTTAAAGATTTTATTTATTTATTCTACAGAGATAGAGACAGACAGCGAGAGAGGGAACACAAGCAGGGGGAGTGGGAGAGGAAGAAGCAGGCTGACAGCAGAAGAGCCTGATGTGGCTCGATCCCAGAACGCCGGGATCACGCCCTGAGCCGAAGGCAAACGCTTAACCGCTGTGCCACCCAGGCGCCCCAAAAGCTTAGTCTTCTGTATATTTGTATTATAAACTCAGTCTCTCCCAGAAACCCTGTAAGAAAAAAATAAAAAAGATTTTGAGGACTTTAGATTACATTCTACTGAAAGCTCAGAGGGGATACAAAGTACAAATGTTGATTTTTTAAAATGGTCTTTTCTTGCTGAAGATTTCAGAAAGTGTTGGAGTCACAGATTATCATTTTAATGTGATTGAGGCCAGAAGGATGATTAAGGAAAACACAGTCAAGTCAGCGATGCCTGTATCCATGTTATACTAATATAGAACCACAGCACTGGAAGGGACCTTAGAAATCCCCTGGTTCCATTTCTCAAGCTTCCATGAATTATGAAAAGAATAAGCAAGGGCTTTGGATTCAGATGAAGTTGAGTTTAAATTCTGGCTGTAAAGCCTGGCTTTGCCACATTCTAGCTATATAATCTTAAATTGTGACTATAACCTCTCCTGGTGGAGTTACAACTAGTTCCCTTGGGAATTGTTATGAAGATGAACGGGACAGAACGCATGTATAAAGCTCTAGCAGGAGCAGGGATTCAATAGTCAGTGGAGATTACTTCTGTGCTCTGACTCTTCAGTCTTTACCACAGAATCTGCACTAAATGATTGTCTGCCCTGTGCCTCAACACCACTAGAAACCATAACTCACTCCTTCCCAGCGAGCATTTCCATTTTCAGACGGCGCTAAGCATTAGGCAGTTTTTCCTTTAGTTGAGCCAACATCTCTCTCCCTGTGGTTTTTAACCATTGCTTTTGGCTCTGCCCACTAGAGCAAAAGAAAGAACAAATCTATGGGTTTTGGAGTCATTCAGGCCTGGTCGTTCATCTAGTGAGATTAGAGAATCTCAGTGACAGGCTAGCTCTAGATTTACATTGTGCCATGATTATAAATTCTTAGAGGGAGTAAATGCCAGATAACTTGGGAGAAAAACTGTCAAACTTGACTTACTGTGACTCTGGGATTCAGACCACTAGGAGAGAAGGAAAGAGGTCGACATGAATTTCTCAGGAAACACTGAAACCAGGGTACCAGGAAACAGAAAATTTGCTAAGAAAGTTTACATAAAGTGCTTTAAATTAAATAAAATACAGATAAAAGACTAGCCCCAGTGTGGGGTCAGTTGAGTTTATTGCACTGTTAGACTAAGCGTTTCCTCCAGGGCAAAACAATTATGTTTATATTCAAGGCAAGGAGCTATTTTGGCTCTCTCAAAATAAGTTTCTGGATTGTTTGAGAAAAAGGATGCTAAGGATCATTTAGGAACGTGATAGCATTGCTCAGATGTGTTGTTCTCAGACTCCTAAAAGCAAGGGAAGCCTCAGGGGTACTCAGGAAGACACACAAAAAAAACCCCCAAAACAATTGTTCTTCTGAATTCCAGGTACTTACATCTACCTGCCTCCTGCTAGCCATTGAGATATACCATAGGTGTCTCAAATAAATTGAACCAGAAACCTACATACCATCCCCTCCCCACCTGTTCCTTCCCCAGTCAGGACACACATAACCACAATCCATCTACTTATTCAAGTCTGCAACTGGGACATTTTTACTCTTAACACCTAATCCAACACCAAGTTCTATTCACTTTGCCTCCAAAAGATGCCTTGAATCCATTCATTTCTTTTCATTTCCATTCTTAACGCTCCAGCTCTGGCCACCATCACCTCTTCACTGGCTTCCTTACTTCCACTCCTGCTTTTGTCCAATCCATGATCCACACAGCAGGGTGTTCTTTACAAAATATAAATTGGACTATTTTATTCCCTCTTAGTGGTTTCTCAGTATGTTAGTATAAAATCAAAACTCCCATACATGATCTCCTACTGGGCCACCACCAGCCCATGTGACACCTTTGTGTGAATTGAGAAAGTGCCCCTCCCTTAGATGAACATAGCCTCATGCCGAGCATGGCACCTGGTAGGCACAGCACTGACTACAGTCCAGCTCCCTTCTCTCCCTTGGCCTGCACGACTATGTTGGGCACAAGGCAAATACCTTCTATGACAGCCCTGGACTTCCTCCACCTGACTTTCACTTTCCCCATTTGATTACGACACAGCACTCCAACCACACTGGAATAGATAGGAACACATGAAAGGAGGATATCAAATGCAAAACATTTGAAAAATTTGCAAGGTGTAACTTTAAAAGAGTTAATAGCCTACAAGATACCTTGACACTACTAAAAAACACAACTAAATAAGACATTTTTTTGAGAAGCTCAAGAAAAATGTGTGCTGAGGTACTAAAATATCAAGTGTTCAAAAAAAATTCCTTGTTTGGCTAATTGGTAGAGCCAAAGAGTTATTTTAGGACAAAAAGACATCTTTCAAAATACGGATTGATTGCTCGAATTAAGAGAATAAGAATATAAACAGGGGACACCTGGGTGGCTCAGTTGGTGAAGCATCTGCCTTCAGCTCAGGTCATGATCCCAGAGTCCTGGGATCAAGTCCCACATTGGGCTCCTTGCTCAGCAGGGAGCCTGCCTCTCTCTTTGTTGCTCTCCCTGCTTGTGCTTTCTCTCTCTCTCTGACAAATAAATGTATAACATTAAAAATATATATATACACAGACTAAGTGGGACAAGACAAACTGTAAATTAGATGATGGAAAGACTTTAGAAGGACTCTTTAAAAAATATTTTTTAATTTATTATGGGGAAGAGGCCATTTAGGAAATCAGTAGAGCCCCTAGAAGAGGATAAAACAGAAAGTATTCAGGGAAGAAAAGGAGGTAGCTGATGGACTGAAAGAGTCAAGCAGCAAGTCAAGTAGCAAATCCTTCTTGCCCCTAATCTATTCCTTGTAGGTAGAGAGTAAAAAAGGGAGGAATAGAAGGAAGGGGACACCTGGGTGTCTCAGTCGGTTAAGCATCTGCCTTCAGCTCAGGTCATGATCCCAGGGTCCTGGGATAGGGTTCTGGAATCTAGTCCCGCATGGGGCTCCTTGCTCAGTGGGGAGCCTGCTTCTCCTTCTGCCTGCCCCACTCCCCCTGCTTGTGTTCATGCACTCTCTCTCTCTGACAAATAAAATCTTAAAAGAAAAAAAAAAGGAACAGAAGGAAGGTGGGAAAGAAAAAGCATGTAGATAGAAGAGAGAAGAGTGATTTACTATCACTGAGTTGATTTTTAATTTGCACAACCAGAGAAAGAGAAGCAAAGTAACGAGCTTCAGGTGGGATTTCTAAACACTGAAGGAAGCTAAGGGCCATCTGAATGTGTTGACACTGTAGCACAGAAAGATGATACTACTTGTTCCTTCATAATCTGAATAGTTTGAACAAAATGATGAGCCCAAAAACACAATGATTTTTTTAAGCAGTATATTATTTGTCATTGAGAAAATGAATCATGCCAAATTATGTTTATGTTTTTTATATGTTGATATAAGCTCTTTAAAATATCTTAGATAGGGGCACCTGGGTGGCTCAGTTGGTTAAGTTTCTGCCTTCAGCTCAGGTCATGATCCTGGGGTTCTGGGATGGAGCTGGGCTCCCTGCTCAGCGGGAAGTCTGCTTCTTTCTCCCCTCTGCCCCTCTCCCCTGCTCCTGCTCTCTCTTGCTCCGTTGCTCACCCTCCCTCTCAAAGAAAGAAATAAAACCTTGAAAAAATATCTTAGATAAAAAAATAAATAAGATGTCCTAGATGGCAGAACTTAAGTTTATGCAAAATAAATGAATTTGGTGATGATGCTTATATAAAATATAAACCACTTTATATAATAATTAATAGTAATTTTAATAATCATGGGGAAATGCTGATTTCTAAATCCAAAGCATGAATAATATATGAGTTCAGGAGTTAACACAAAGTAAAATAAATTGTTATCTCTGTACACATTTCAGTTTTTAATTTTTTTGCTTTTTATTTACCCATATCTCCCATTACCTCAAACTCCCTCTGTGGTGAAGGCTTCCTGATGACTCTAGAGCACTCTGAGTATGTTGTTTTTAATTCCCTTTGTATTTGTGTTGAAACACATAATTTGTATTTATAACACCTATGTCTAATACTGATGTGCAAAATTCTGTCTTTTCACTTTTCCAAGTGAGATATTTGTGGTTGATTCTGCAATAATTTTCTGTCTATGGAGCCAAACACCATGTTGTAACATAATCACTCACTACTGACAATCCCTATAAAAAGCAAGAGAATTTCAGATGCCAAAGTAGTAATTAGGTCATTTGTTTATATTTGATGTATGTATATAATTTTTAAAAATAAATCTCCTTAAAATAAATTATTTTACTATTTTCCAAAAGTTAAAAAAATGCTGGTTGAAAACTAATACTTCAGATTATTTATGAATTAACTACTGAATAAAAATATTGTAAAGTAGATGATTATTCAAATACACAGACTTTGCAGTAAAAACCAATGTTAAGGAATCAGAATATGTATTGAAGTCCTGCCAAAAACTATGTAAAGTCAGGATGAAAGGAGAAAATATTCACTTGATACCAGTACAAGGTAGGGTGGCATGGTACTGAACACATTTTATATATTAACTCATTTAATTCTTACAACATATAATAATAATATATAATAATATATAATAATTATTATTCACACTGGATTATGAAATAGGCCCAGAGAGGTTAAGTACCTTCACCACGATCACAGAGGTACTATGAGGTGGAGGGGACGTGCACACTTAGGTGTTTCTGGTAGATCCCATGGCTCAGCACGTTTCATTTTTCCACGTAGCCTGTCTCCCCACACATCTACATAGCATAGTGATTAAGGGCATGGACTTGGTATTTATTTAGTTTCAAAATATTTGGGGACCTTTCCGGATAACTTTTTGTTAATAAATTCTATTTTAATTTCACTGTAGTCAGAAAAAATATTTTGTATATCTTGAATCCTTTTAAATTTATTGAGAGTTATGTATGCTCCAGAATAGATCTATTTCAGTAAATATCCCATGTGCACTTGAGAAGAACGGTTATTCTGCTCTTAAGTGGAGAATTTTATAAATATCGATTAGATCATGTTTGTTAATGGTGCTGTCCAATATATTTCTTTAAAAATAAGTTGTTCTAAAAAACTATTATATTATTTTCCATAGAATACATCTCTACTAATTTTCCAGGTATTTTTCTATCAATTATTATTGAGAAAGGCTATTATTGACATCTCTTACTCTAATTATGGATTTGTCTATTTTGCCTTGCTGTTCTATCAATTTTCGCTTAATTTTAAAACCCTAAAACCCTGTTTTTAGGTGAATAAACATTTAGGATTTTTATGTCCTCTTGGTGAACTGATCTCTTACACATTATGAAATGATGTTCATTATCCTTGCTAATATTCTAAATATTCTCTTATCTTTGCTTTGAAATTTACTTTTTTTTAAAAAAATATTTATTCATTTATTTGAGAGAGAGAGAGAGAAAGAACGTGCTGGGGGAAGGGCCAGAGGGAGAGAGAAATTGAGACTCTTCCCGCAGATGCTGTACTGAGTGGAGCCTGACACATGGCTTGATCCCAGGACCCTAAGATCATGACCTGAGCGGAAATCAAGAGTTAGCCCCCAAACTGACTGAGCCACCCAGGCACCCCAAAATTTACTGTTTTAATAGAAACTAGTTCCTCTAGCTTTCTTTTGATTTGTGTTAGCGTATACTTTGTGTTATGCATCCTTTATTTCTAACCTATTTGTTTAAATATTTCTTCATATTAAAGTGTATTTTTTTGTAGGGAAGCATAGAGTAGAATCTTGCATTTTTATCCAACATAACAATCTCTGTCAGTTAATGGGGGTATTTAGGCCAGGGCTTGGCAAACTATGGCCCACAGACTAAATTCAGCCATGCCCATTCATTTGCTTATTGTTTATGGCTGTTTTTAAGCTACTACGATGCGCAGAGTTGAGTGGTTGCAACAGAGACTCAATGTCCCCACAAAGCAAAAATATTTACTAACTGCTCCTTTATAGAAAAGTATGCTGACCCCTGGTTTAGATGATTTACATTTAATTTGATTATTGATATGATTAGCTTTAAAGATATCTTGCTATATGTTTTCTATTCAGCCCATTTCTTTTCCTTTTCCTCTTGTTTTGTCTTCTTCGGAAGTTTTTTTTTTTTTAATTCAATTTTGTTTCCTTTGTTGGCTTGTTAGATATAATGTTTTTTCTATTTTTGTGGTTGCTTTAGAATTTATAGACTACATCTTTTTTTTTTCCTTCAAGATTTTATTTATTTATTTTTCAGAGAGAGAGCACAAGCAGCAGGGAGCAGTAGGCAGAGGGAGAGGGAGAAGCAGGCTCCCTGTTGAGCAAGGAGCCTGATGTGGGACTTGATCCCAGGACCCCGAGATCATGACCTGAGCCAAAGGCAGATGCTTAACTGACTGACTCACCCAAGCATCCCTATAGACTACATATTTAACTTAATGCTGTGATACAACGCTTCCTGTATAGGAATCTCACAAGAGTATACTTCCATTTTCCCCTCACTGTGCTATTTTTGTAATATATTTTGCTTCTACATGTTATAAATCTCATATTAGGTTGTTTATATTTTTGTTCCAATAGTTAACTATATTTTAAAGAAATTTAAATAATTAAATGAGTTTATCCACATTTTTACCATTTCTGATGTCCTACATTCCTTTGTATTGATCCTTATTTTCATGTGGTACAATTTTTCTTCTGATTGAAGGACTTCTTTTAACATTTCTCACAGTGTGGATGTGCTGGTGATATATTTGCTCAGCTTTTTCATCTCTGAAAAAGTCTTTCACCCTTATATTTGAAAGATATTTTCACTTTGTATGGATTTCTAGATCAGCAGCTTGCACTCCCAATCCCCTCATTCTTTCAGTACTTTTAGTCCCACCTTCTTCTTGCTTATATTGTCTTTTTTTGGGGGGGTGGTGGGGGCAGAGGGAGAGAGAGAATCTTAAGCAGGCTCCAAACCCAGCATGGAGCCCAATGTGCGGTTTAATCTCACAACCCTGAAATCATGACCTGAGCCAAAGTCAAGAGCTGGACACTTAACTGAGCCACCCAGGTGCCCCACTTATACTGTCTTTGATGAAAAATCTGCTATCATCCAAAATAACATGTCTGCTATTTTCTGGTTGCTTTTAAGATTTTCTATCACTATTTTTGAATGATTAGATTAGAATGTTCCTCGGTGTGCTTGAGGTTTGTTGAGCTTCTCAAATGTGTGGTTTATAGTTTTCATTAAATCTTAAATTTTTCAGCCATTATTTCTTCAAATATTTTTTCTGTCCTTCCTTCTCTCTCCTGTCCTTTGGGGATTCCAATTATGCATATATTAGTCCACTTGAATTTATCTCATAGCTCACTGATGTTCTTGTTTGTTTTGAGTCTTCTATTTTTGTTTCATTTGGATTCTTTCAACTGTGTGTCTTCAAGTTCACTAAACTTTTCTTCTGGAATGTCTAATCTGCCATTAATCCCATCCATTGTACTCTTTATCTTAGATATTGTACTTTTCAACTCTAGAAGTTCACTTTAGATCTTTTTTGTATCTTCCATATCTCTACTTAACATGGTCAACTTTCCCTCTAGTTTTTGGGCAAATGGAATATGGTTATCACAACTGTTTTAATGTCCTTATCTGGTGATTCTAATATCTGTGCCTGTCTGAATCAGTTTTTATTTGTTGATTTTTCTCTCATTATGTCTTTTTGGATAGCAATTTTTGATTGAATGGTAGGCACTATAAATTTTACTTTGTTAGATGCTGGATATTTTTATATTCCTAGGAGAATTATTGAACTCTGCTCTGGGATGCAGTTAAGTTTCTTTGAATTAGCTTGATTTTTATAGTTCTTCCTTTTAAAATGTGTTAGCTAGAGTCAGCTCAGCATTTAGTCTAGGGCTAGTTTTTTCCTACTACTGATGCAAGACCCTTCTGAGAACTCTACCAATGCCCTGTGATTTATAGGTCTTCCATACTGGCCTTGTGTGAGCATTTGGTACTCCTCTCTAGTCCTTTCAGATGGGTCTTTCTCTGCCTTTGGGTACTTTCCCCACACATATGTACTGACCATACATGTACTTAATGGGGACTCTTTGTAGATCTCCAGCATTCTTTCTATGGGCCGCTCTTGCCTGAGAACACTATCCTGTGAATTCTAGCTATCTTGCTCTCTCTGGTCTCCTTAACTCAAAGAACCTGCCAAACTACCTAGATTCACACTTCCTGCACCATGGCTTTAAATTTATTTCAAGAAACTAAGTTCAGGTAGTCACAGAGCTCACCTCATTTGTCTCCTATCTGTAAGAATCATTGTCCTTCATTGTCTGATAGTTAGTGTCTTGAAACCATTGTTTTCTATCTTTTCTCCAGTGGTTTAGTTAGTTAGGAGGGAGGGTAAATCTGGCCTCTATTAGTCCATCCAGGCCAAATGCAGAAGTTTTGGATTTTGTAGTTAGCTCTCATTTTTTTTTTTTTTTTCCGGTTTGTATCAGTTGCTATTTCCTGGCTATAGAAACTTGGCAGTAAGTAAGTAAGGTAACTTACTTAACTTCTCTGAGCCTTATTTTTTTCCATGTGCAAATGGGAATAATAATTTTATAATAATTAAAATTACATTTATGGAAAGCATTAAGCACAAGGCCTGGCATATAATAAACACTCTAAAAATGGACATTATTCTTATTATCTTGATTAAGGGTTTAAATCAGTTGATATTTACAGGCTATTCTAGATCTAAAATTTTATTTTATTAGTTCAATTTTGAAAATTACATTATAATTTTACAAATTAAAGTGTGCTCTCAATATTCTTTTTAGCCATTCATTTATTATGAATAAATGAAAATAGATATTTTATGACAAGTTCATCCCTGTCAAATTTTGTTATTTCATAAGCTATCCTTTTTAATTCCATTAATAGTACACTTAAACACATTAGGAATTATTCATCCATTTGGTTCTTCTATTTTGAAGAAGAATTTGAGATTTTCTGTTTGCTTCCATTTTGTGCTGGAATTGACTATTTCTTGAGGTAAACTCCCCCCACCCTCCTGCATTTTCACTATTAATCCAATTGCCCAGCCAGGAAGTAAGGTTCTATTTGTTTGTTTTAACTATTGGTTTTTTTTTTTTTTTAAAGATTTTATTTATTTATTCGACAGAGATAGAGACAGCCAGTGAGAGAGGGAACACAAGCAGGGGGAGTGGGAGAGGAAGAAACAGGCTCATAGCAGAGGAGCCTGATGTGGGGCTCGATCCCGGAATGCCGGGATCACGCCCTGAGCCGAAGGCAGACGCTTAACCGTTATGCCACCCAGGCGCTCCTAACTATTGTTTTTTAAAAGCTCTATGTACTATTTTAAATGAGGTCAATAGTAGTTCAAGTCTAAAATGTTCCTAAATGGGATGATATCTTAATAATAATCTAACAAAATAGTTGTTTGGAATTTGTTTATTGCACTACAAAGTAATAGTCAACATATGACTATCGCTTAATGTCAGCAGTCTGGCTATAGGAAATTTTTTTTTTTAAAGATTTTATTTATTTATCTGACAGAGAGAGAGAGACAGCCAGTAAGAGAGGGAACACAAGCAGGGGGAGTGGGAGGAAGAAGCAGGCTCCCAGTGGAGCAGGGAGCCCGATGCGGGGCTTGATCCCAGGACTCTGGGATCATGCCCTAAGCCAAAGGCAGATGCTTAACAACTGAGCTACCCAGGCACCCCAGGAAATTTTTTAATTACAAAAATTTTAACTGAAAAGTAACAACACTGTGCCTTTGGGACCAATTTTAAATGTTCAGTATGCACGTTATTTTTTTCACATCGAAGGAATACTTGAAATAAAAAAAAATCTATGGCAATTAGTAAATATGCAGTTTATTTTAAAATGTGCCATCCTTGTTGCATAGCAATTATTGATTCTATTATGTGCTTTTTACATACTCTAAAATAATTAAGTACAGGCACAAATTGCTATCTACTTTTTTTGAATGTTAAAAGCATTTAAGTTATGAAGTTTATTCTAATACGTGTATTATATATTTGTAAAGGGAACATTTCATTCCTACACAAAGGCACAGTGACCCAAGAAAGAGATGACAATGTCATATTAGTGATTTTCCTTCCTCATGAGAGGACTTTTAGGGAACTTTTTATTCATAGTCTCAATAACTAGCAGAGCCAAGACATAATTATCATTCCTTGGCTTTACTGGTCTGGATTTTGATTTACTGCTAAGCTAAATGATAAGATTTATTAACAAGAAGACATGTCCTCTCAACAAAATGAAATGCCCATTTATAACACAGAAAATTATATATGCCAAGAAACATCTATGATATAATTTATTTATTAGAATGATATCACGGTCTTAGCAAGAACTTAGAAAATCTTAACATACGTTTATTTTCATCATCAAATTAACAGCATGAAGCAAGACCATAATGCTTCTATATAATCAAATTCTAACATTAACTTGGTCCACTTGCTGTGTTAGCACCTCACAGACAGGGTACATTAAGTAGCAGTAATAGAGTAGATTGTAAATGCAGAGACTTCTCCAGTAGATTGTATCTGAAAGTCCTTCATGGGGTGTGACCATGAAGATAAGGAACTTCTATACAGGAAAGGCAGGAAAGTTCACTCTACCAGTCTAAGAGGAGCTCAGGTGTTTGAAGGAAGGGAAGAATATGTGAATCTCTATTCACATTAATCCCATCAGTGAAATTTCTGCATCAAAAGATGAGATGTTTACAATATCTCTTCATACATACTTCCAAATTGCTCTCCAAAGGGTTGTTGTAACTTCCAGCCCCTTACAGAGTGAGTATGAATGATTATCTTATAAGACCTTACCACAATGCCAAAACCACTCTGTTGTTAACTGGATGGGTTAAAAAAAATAATCTCATTGTTTTAATTTGCATTTTTTGGATTGCTAGTTAGGTTGATCATCTTTTTGTATTTTCAAACATGGATTGGTAAGGATGGAGGAAGTGGATAAGAATAGACTAGCCAATTGAGTACCCCCAATAAAAATTAGTACCTCTAATAAAAATTAGAAAGAATTAAAGAAATGTGGGCTTTAGAGAAGAAGGAAAAGAAAAGATCCATACTTCAAAATAAAACAGAATAAGAATGAGCCACTTAGAACAACTTTAGTCTGTATTCTCAACTTTTAATTGTTGCCTCTATGGGACTGTTGTCATAGTGATCATTTCTCTTACAGCCTGACTGTGCTGTCCCTGAGGGACAAGGAAAGTGGGATTGATTTAAAGAGGGCCAGTAATGCTTGAGTATGGCCAACTGAGTAAAGGATGGAAATAGAAGTGAAAAATTTAGGACTGACCTGAGCCAGCAACAATATCTAAAGGGTTTCAATTTGGTGGATAGTAGGGTGGAAGAGTCCAGGTGGAGATGTTAGTTTGAAGTGGCCACTGCTTGTTGCTTGAGGTTATAAATTATAGGGTAGAGTCATCATAGAGAAGAATCTGATAATAACCAAACAGGTTGTCAGGACTTTAGTCAAGCAATCTGAATTTCAGTAGCCAGCTCTACCTCCAGATATAAATTTACAATGTTATCAGAAAACCAAGGATGGAGGCTAGTGCTAGGGCAGGCATCAGATGGGCAAGAGAAAGAGTTGGAAAGGCTTCAGGGCATTGTTCAGGATGAGGCCCAGGGATCAATCAAGGAGTATCAGAAGTTTATGACACGGAGATAATGGTTATAGCCTCAATGACTAGAGCTGTACAAGGCCTGAAAAGGTAGGGACCAATAATTTTTAGAATATTATTTGTATCCTTTAAAATTATGCAAGTAATACATATTTATTTGAAACTTTGAAAAATTTAGAAAAATCCAAAGATAAAAATTAATGCATTTTTCAGTACTGTAAGAGAAAATATTTTCTTTGTAAACAGTGAGCTAAACACTTATTCATTTTACTTTGCCAAAAGTTCATAACTGAGTAATTCTGTCATTTTCCATTCTCTTGTAATATCTTCTTAAAAGCAGAGAAATTGTGAGAATAAATTAATATTCCCCTGCTTTTAAGGATGTAGTCAAATGCAGATTCTGTCCGTTTACAGGAAAAAGGTAAATATTTCAAAATAAAAATTACACTTTTACATGAGAACTAAGGGCTATCTTAATTTTACAAGATTTTAAATTCTGTTTTTACCTTTTTATTTCCCATTATGTTGTTTAATATTTTGGAAAAGATACACATTATAAGCATGTTTGGTCTAGGAAATTCCAGAAGGAATCAAAATGTGCATGGAAGCCAAATATCTGGAATAGTCTCCTGGCAAAGAGAATTTTTAAAAAGCAAATAAGACACATGCTGATGAGAGCTACATTATCATTACCTTCTCTCTCCAGTTGTCATCGTTCAGCAGCTTCTGTCGAAGCTCCTGCAGCTGTTTGATGCTTTTCTGATGTGAAATCAGCATTAATTCCCTGAAAACCATAAACCCAACAAATGAGTCAAGACCCTGACACCCTTCCTAAATTGCAGTTCCTGGCTCAGAGAATAGTATTTCATAACTTACACTTATTTCTTCTCTTTAGCAATATATATATTGCCACTAGATACTACTTTTACCATTAACAGCAATTTACAAATACTACATACTTTTCTCAGGCTTAATTTTTGCTTAATAAGTTATGTTATTACTTTTGCATGAAATAGTAACAACATATGTGGAGTCATAGATATCATAAAACATTACACATTATGGTTCCAAAGTTTATGACTAAATTCTAACACTAGACAATATTTTGTTTCCTAAAAGAAGGAAAATATGTTGGGGTATGCCATAAAATCAACACGTTTGCAGTTCTTGCTAGATTTATTTATTTTTTTACTTGTCTCAAGTACTGATAGGAACAAACCAAATTAAGTAGAAGGTAATGAGATATGGTATTGTACAAACATATTAGAAAATTGAAAAGAAAACACACAGAACATTTTAATATTTTAGTCCACATAAATGAATCTTAAAGTTTAGTTTGTAGTCTTCTGGGTGGAGGTAAGTGCAGAAGATTCGTAAGAGCATTTCACAGGGGCACTGAAATTAAGCCTTTGAATATCACAAGTAGTGGCAAAAGCACACTTGTTGATCAGGGCTCCTTCCCTCTTCTGTAATCACCATGCCCCTCCTTAGTTTCTATGTAGGTGATTCTTCTCCACTGCTTATTCCTCTTTCTAATCTCTTTGTTTTTCCATCACCACTTTGTTCCTTTTAGCTCTGACTCCTTTCTCAAAATTGTGACTTTCAATTATAACTGCCTGTTGGACATCTCCACCCTAATGAACCATTAATACCAGATACATTAAAAAATGAATTCATCATCATCTCCTGCAATCTTGCTTTTCCTTTTGACTTCTGAAAATCTTCAAAAGTCAAAATCATTGGTTTGAAATCCCTGAGTTTTCTCTGACCCTTTCTTCTCCTTGTTCTACCACATTATTCAACACCAAATTCTATATTTTGCTCCCTGGCTGAACTTCAAACTAGTTCTTCTCTTCCTTTCCCACTACCAACAGCCTTGTTAAGACTCTTGACTTTTTCTCCCACCTACAGTATTATAATAGACCCTCAATCTATCTCTTGATTTCTTTTCTAGTCTCACTCTTATAATATTATTACGCATTTTTTACCATAATAAAAATAATGCCTACATTTCTAGGCTAGAAAATTTTAAGGACACAAGCATAAGAAGACATGTTGGACGTGGTAATCAGGATTATGAATATCATTTGAGGGAAAATGATTAAAAGAAAAACTCCCCAGACTTCTCTTTCTAGAAGTGTGTTGGACTAGGTACTTTGACAACTCTCCTACTGAAAATAAGTTAAACATTTTTTCAGCTTATAAAAAAAAATCTTAAAATTCATCAGTGAGCTGGACAAAAAGTGTGAAGGATGCGGAGAACAAAACTCAAGCGAAAGAACAGAAAAAGGGTATGAGTGGAAAACTACTGAAATCTGAATAAGGTCTGTAGTTTAGTTAATTGTATTATACCAATGTTAATTTCTTAGTTTTTTACAGTTGTGTCATTGTTATTAAAAATGGGCCAAAGAGAAACAAACTCTCTCTGTACAGTCTTTGTAATTTTCTGTAATTATTTCAAACTAAATCTTTAAAAAAGTGAAGTAAAAGGAAGAACCCCCAACAATAAATAGAGCATAGAAACCAATTCTCGCCTTGAAGATACCTTCCAAATCTGATGAACTTGAGCTTTAAATTTCATAGCCATGAAGGACTCAGGAGAGAAAGAGTCTAAGAGGAAACTCACCTGCATGAAGCTGCATCTCAAAGAGCTGCACCTGCAGGATATGTGTGAAATTCACACCTAGTATGTGTAAAATTCAATAACATTTCTCAAGGTGCAAAAGAAAATTACTGGTTTTGAATTTTGGTGCTAGGTAGAGGGAAAAACACAAATCTCTCACAGGAATTTGTAAGCACAAACTAACCCTAATGCACGTTTGTATCATGAATTCATTCAACCTAAGTAGTTCAAACAGCTTCATGTTGCAAAGGTATCTTAAAGTGGTAATAGGTTAACTTTGTCTCCAGATGCCTGATAGAAAAAAACATCAATATTTTTGGGAGCAACCTATCTTCAACTTGGGACTCAAAGACTTTCTACAGCTTAAAAAGTCAAGACCTAGGAGATCCTGATTTTTTAAAAATCACAAAACTATAAAGAAAAAAAAAAAGCCAGTAAGAGAAAGAACAAGCAGACATAAATGAAAGCATAATCAAACTCATACTTTCTAAAGTGTTGAATTTTCAGAAACAGAATATAAAATGTTCAAAGAAATAAAAGAGTGATTTAAATAACTAATGAAACATGAAAAAAAAAACCAATCAAACTTGCAGAAATTAAAAATATAATAATCAAAATGAAAAACAGTGGGTGGTCCTTAGCAGATTATTCATAGCTAAAAAATGAAGTAATAAACTGAAAAGGAGATTTAAAGAAATTATACAGAGTGAAGTGCAGGAAGTGAAACATATGGAAAATATAAAAGAGAACTTGATACATGGAGGACAGAGTGAAAAGATCTAATATATATCAGTTTACTATTTCAGAAGGAGAGGAGAGAAAAGGGAGAGGAAGCAATATTTGAGGGGACTATTCCAGATTGAGGAAAAACACTAACTCACAAATCAGGAAGCCAAATGGATTCCAAGCAAGATAAATAAAAATAAATTTCCCATCTGGGCATCTGATTGTGAACATGAAGAACATCAAAGTTAAAGAGATCTTAAAAGAAGCTGGAGGGAAAAAAAGCCATTATCTTCAAAGGAACCCAAACATATTGAAAGCTTATTCTCCAACACAAAGGAAGTCAGACAGCAAAACGATATGTTCAAAATTTTATGAGAAAATAACCACCAACTAAAGTTGGGTACCCAGCAAAACTATCTTTCAGAATGAGACCAAAATAAAATATGCTCAGATAAATAAAATCAGAGTGTTTTCTACAAGCTAAAGGATCTTTGCGAAAGAACCTTCTATAGAATATGCTTTGCAGGAAGGGGTAAGATCTCAGAAGGAAGGTCAAGCATGCAAGAGGAAATGTGAGCAAAGAAACTGGCAAACACACATGCAGGGAGGACTTCCTGGGCATATGATCAGGACAGTTGAACAAGGCCCATGCTCTGAAGGGGATCCTGTGCTTCAGAATTAACGCTTTATGGTCATCATCAAGAAATTCTTAATAATTTTATCTTTAAATTTGTGTTTTATGTGAGGTCTGATGGGACAATTGAGCATGTATCAGGGGCTTGGCTTGGAACCTTGGTTCCCATACAGTCCTACCTCCTACCACCTCCCCGCCTTTCCAGGATGGTTCTCCAGCCCCTGCTCCTCACCCCTTGCCCAGCGTCTGGGCTTCCTCTGCTTTGGACGTGGGCTCAGGTGCAGGTACCTGCATGGGGAAGGGTGAGGATAGGGCATATGTAAACCCCCTCCTCTGAAGCCTGGGGAAGAGTACTGGGTGTCTGTGAAAGCCGGCATCCACTGCATGATTTCCCCATGTCCAAGGGATCACAACGTTCAATAGTAATCAAGAAAACACCATGTCAGGTTGAAAAAGATACTGTGAAGGTAGGGAAAAAAGCTTCTTTGTAGCTTTTTGAACAAGGAGCCCCACATTTCCATTTTGTACCGGGCCCTGAAAATTATGTAGCCAGTCCTGAATGCAGGTAATTGTAAACAAATATCTGTATAAAATATAGTTTTGAGCTCAAGTGTTCTTTGGTCTTTGCATGATTCAAGGGGAGTCTGAGATATTAATTTTAGACTTCATTAAGTATGCATGATAAAATTTCAAAAACAACCACTAAAAGGAAAGAAATAGAATATACCATTAGAGGAAAAACACAAAGAAAATAAACAAAACTCCAATAATACCCCTCCACCCAAAGGCCCAAAAGGTAGAAACAGTGCAGAAAAAGAGGAAAAAATAGAAAGCTTAAGGTAGCAATCACAATGATGGTAAATAAATTAAACTCACAAGTTAAAAAAGAGAAAGAGGCTTGATAAACAAACATAGATGAGCTACATGTTCTTTATAAGAGGCATATCTAAAAAACATAAGGACATGGGAAGATTTCCTTTTTTTTTTTTAAAGATGTAACAGGGAAATATTAAAGAAAAAGAAGCATGCAACTATATTGATATTAGACAAAGTAAACTTTAAGAAAAATTCATTATTCTTGGCTTATAGTGATAACAGGTTATTTCACCATAGTCTAAATTTATATGTACCTGTTAAAATTCCCTCCAACTATATAAAGTAAAACTTTATAGAACTTTAAGGAGAAACTGTAAAATACATACAATAGTGGCAGATTTCAACACAGTTCCCTCAGTTATGTGAGTCAGTCTCTGGGACCACCAAATAAGGCCATGGACATGTATACTGCACAACTTCAGGCTATTATGTGAGAGGTCTTCCTGTAATGTGCAATGCAGCAACCCAAGGTCAAGCAGACAATTGATTCAGTAAAAATATAGAGGATTTAAACAATGCAAATCATGTACAGAAGCCTGTACCCAATTAATAGAAAAACACATAATTTTTTTCCAGCTCACATGAAATGGACATCCTACACCAGAAAGTGAATTTCAAACAGTTGTTGTCTGATTAACCTGTATAGTCCAATATGGTAGCCACTAACCATATGTAGTTTCTAAGCACTTGAAGTGTAACTGGTTCAAACAGGATACCTAAATTTAAAATGCACAGCAAATTTGAAAACTTAGTACCTCCCCAAAATCTAAAATATCCGTGATAATTTTTAAAGATGATTATATATTTAAATAATTAGTATATATGGAGTTAAGTAAAATATATCATACATTTTACCTGTTTTTCTCTTTTAATGTGGCAATTGAAAAATTTAAAATTACTAATGTGGTTCACATTATACTACTGAACAGCACCATTAGAGTCCATATTCTCAGAAAACAAACGTCTGTAACAAAAGATATGTAAAATATCTCCATGTATTTGGAAATTTAAAAAATATATTTCTGAGAAAGTCTTGGGTCAAGTAAAAAATCATAACTGATATTTAAAAAATACTTAGAAGTGAACAATAATGAAATTGCTACATATCAAAACTTACAGAACACAGTTAAAGCAGAAAGGATAAATCAATTGCATAGTTGTATAGTTTAGAATACAATATAGATAAAGAAGTGAATGCTTTTCAAAGGACACTACAGATAAGGGACTGGTATCCAAGATCTACAAAGAACTTCTCAAACTCAATACATGAGAAACAAATAAACAAATCAAAAAATGGGCAAAAGATATGAACAGACACTTTTCCAATGAAGACATACAAATGGCTAACAGACACATGAAAAAATGTTCAAGATCATTAGCCATCAGGGAAATTCAAATCAAAACCACACTGAGATACCACCTTACGCCAGTTAGAATGGCAAAAATAGACAAGGCAAGAAACAACAATTGTTGGAGAGGATGTGGAGAAAGGGGATCCCTCCTACATTGTTGGTGGGAATGCAAGTTGGTACAGCCACTCTGGAAAACAGTGTGGAGGTCCCTTAAAAAGTTAAAAATTGAGCTACCCTATGACCCAGCCATCGCACTACTGGGTGTTTACCCCAAAGATACAGACTTAGTGAAGAGAAGGGCCATATGCACCCCAATGTTCATAGCAGCATTGTCCACAATAGCTAAATCGTGGAAGGAGCCGAGATGCGCTTCAACAGATGACTGGATTAAGAAGCTGTGGTCCATATTTACAATGGAATATTACTCAGCTATAAGAAAGAATGAATTCTCAACATCTGCTGCAACATGGACGGCACTGGAGGAGATAATGCTAAGTGAAATAAGTCAAGCAGAGAAAGACAATTATCATATGATTTCTCTCATCTATGGAACATAAGAACTAGGATGATCGGTAGGGGAAGAAAGGGATAAAGAAAAGGGGGGTAATCAGAAGGGGGAATGAAACATGAGAGACTATGGACTATGAGAAACAAACTGAGGACTTCAGAGGGGAGGGGGGTGGGAGAATGGGATAGACTGGTGATGGGTGGTAAGGAGGGCACGTATTGCATGGTACACTGGGTGTTATACGCAACTAATGGAGCATAACTTTACATCGGAATCCGGGGATGTACTGTATGGTGACTAACATAATATAATAAAAAATCATTTAAAAAAAAAAAGAAGTGAATGCTTTTCAGCTACATGCACCATAATGGACAAATCCTAGAAACATAATTTTGAGCACAAAGAAAAAAAATTGGGTAACACTTACAGTATGATTTTATTTCTATGAAGATAAAATATTTGCAAACTGTAACTTTTTTTTAAGGAATGTTAACAACTTGGTAAAATTATGAAGTGAAGCAAAGAAATGTCAGGTGTTATCCATAGGTTTTTATAGATGCTCTTTATCCATTTGAGGAAGTTTCCCTTCTATTCTTAGTTTGCTGTGAACCACAAAATGCAAGTTGGTGGTTTCCTCCATGCAATGAGGCACTGTGGTGGAACTGGGGAGAAGCACAAAGGGACTTCAAAGCTAATGGTAAGATTCTTTTTCCTTAACTGAGTGGTTGACACACAGATGTTCATTGTATTTTACTTCTTTATACTTTACATCTATGTTCACCTTCTATGTATCTATTCAATATTTATTTTAAAATACTTAGTGATTAAAGCCTGAGCACATGTGGAGGAAAAGGAATTAAAGGGAAGGACTAAGGTGAAGGACCGGGCAGGTGACTAGTAGGGTAGAGTTTACTGTCAGCTAGGCACACTAGGGACAAAGCAGAGTCATTGGGCCCTGAACGGACAGAGGTGAATTAGGAAGGCAGGATCCCTGTCCAAATCATGCTCAAAATCCAGTAATGTAAAAGAAAAATTTATCTTTCAGAGTGTGAGGTGCACCCAGCAGGTCTGATGCTTGCTTAGCAGTCTCGAGGCTGCAGAAAAGGAAGTGAAGCAGAAGAAACAAGGAATGAGGACAGCAGAAGTGGGGCTACGTTCAATAGCTCATTTGTGGCGTTCCCCCAAATGTTCGACCATTCCTGTCTCCCCTGCAGACTCACCTTCCTGTACTTGTCATTAAATGTTCATGTTCCTCAGCACTTTCTCCTTTCTACTCTTTCTCTAGGTGATCTTATCCACTGCTATGCTTGAAATGCAAACTAGATGCTGACGACTTCCAAATTTATCTCTGGCTCAGATCTATTCTCTGTCTTATCTCCGTATCTGACTCCTGAACCCAACTCACCATCTGACTGCTCTTTTATATTTCAGAGACATCTCAAACTTAACATACATGCAATCTCAGAGGCTTAAAGTACTAGAGCTTATTTTTTGCTCATGTTATGTGCCATCTGCTGCTTTGCTCCCCACGTTTTGTTCCAGGATGTAGCTCAAGGAGCAGCAACTCTTACCCAGGAATGCTATTTTTGCAGCAGATGAAAAAGAAATATCTCCAAAACATTGGATTTGTTGAAGCCTCTACTCAGAATTGGTGCATTCTCTCACATTTCAGTGGCAAGAACAAGTTGAGTCACCAAGTCTGATGGCAGTCAGGCATTGATAGAATAGTCCTCTCACTGGGAGGTATGCACCTAACACCAGGCGGAGCCCATTGAAATTCTGAAATTCCCCTGGAACCCACTGGGAGGATCTCTTCCCTGGAGGTGGGGGATATTTCTTGCTTAGATTGTGGTTCATTTTCATTGCTGAGTAGTATTTCATTGTATGGTTACACCACAATTTATGAATTCACCTGTTGATAGACATATAGGTTATTTCATAGGTTTTGGCCATTACAAATTAAGCTATCAATACCTCTGTACAAGTTTTAATTTCTCCTGAGTAAAATAGTTGGGTAACAAGGTAAATATGCTTAATTTTTTAAGAAACTTCCAAAATGTTTCCCAAAGAGGTTATACTGTTTTACATTCCAATCAGCAGGGTATGAGAATTCCAGTTTCTCTATGTCCTTGTCAACACCTGGTTATGTTCAAACTTTTTAATTTTAGACACTATGAAAGTGTGTAGTAGTATCTCACTGTGGCTTTATTTTGCATTTCCCTAATGACTAATGATGTTGAGCTTTTTTGTGTGTGTACATATTGACCGCCTGTATATCTTCATTGGTGCAGTAGCCAAATCTTTCATTCACCTTTTTATTAGGTTGTTTACGGTCATATAATGGAGTTTCTAAAGGTCTTTACATATTCTGGAAACAAGTCCTTTATGAGATGTATATTTCGCAGTTTGTCTTTCCATTCTCTAAACTGTCTTTTAGGAAACAGAAGTCTTAATTTTAATGAAGTCTAATTTATCAGGGTTATTTTTTTCTTTTATGGAGTGTTCTTTGGTGTTGAATTCAAGAAATCTTTGCCCAACTCAAGGTCATAAAGGTTGTCCTTCCATTTTAGAAGTTTACGATTTTAGATTTTATATTTAGATCGATATTTTGAATTTATATAAATATATTTCATAGTATGAATCAACGTTCATTTTTCACACATGTATATACAATTATTCCAGTACCAATGGTTTCAAAATATTATCTTTTCTCTAACGAATTGTTTTAGTACTCATGTAGAAAATCAGTTAACCATATAGGTGTGCCTATTTCTGGATTTTTTATTCTGTTCCACTGATCTATTTGTCTTTCTTGAGACTAGTACCACACTGTATTAAATATGTTTTTTTTTTCAAAGTTGTCCTGCTTATTCTAGGTCCTTTGCATTTCCATGTGAATTTTAGAATTAACTTGTTAATTTCTACAAAAATTTATGTTGGAATTTTGTGATTGCACTGAATCTTTTTAAGATATAGAAAGAGAGAGAGGGAGAGAGAGAGAGGGAGAGAGTGTGTGTGTGAGTGGGGGGAGGGGCAGAGGGAAAGGGAGAACTGAGCATGTCACTGAGCACGGAGCCTGACATTGGGCTCCATCTCATGACCCTGACATCATGACCTGAGACAAAATCAAGAATCTGACCCTTAACTGATGGAGTCACCTAAGTGCCCCGATCCACTTATCATTATACAATGAATTTCTTTATTCCTGGTAATATTCTTTGTTCTAAAATCTACTTCATACGATATCAATAGTATTTCAGCTTTCTTTTGATTAGCATCAACTTGGTGTATTTTTTCATTGTTTTACTTTTAAATTATTTGTGTCATTGCATTTAAGATAAATTTCCTATAGGCAGTTTATAGCTGAATCTTATTTTTTTAATACAATCTGATAATCTTTGCTTTTTAATTGGAATGTTTAGACAATTTACATTTAATTCAATTGTTGATATGGTTAGCCTTAAATCTATCATCTTGCTATTTGTTTCCTATTTGTCTCATCTGTTGTGTCCTTTTCCTTCTTTTTTCTGCCTTCTTTTGGATTTTGCTTTTATCCATTTTTTTGGCTGTTTAGTTATAAATCTTTTGTTGTATTTTAGTGCTTGCTATAGGATTAATAAGGGCCATCTTTAACTCACCACAGTTGTAGTAGACTGAGTAATTGCTTTCAAAGATATCCATGTACTAATCTACAGTGTCTGTATGTTACTTAATATGGAAAAAGGGACTTTTCAGATGTGATTAAGTTAAGAGCCTTGAGTTGGGGAGATTATCTTGGACTATTTGGTTGTGCCCTAAATGTAATTACCAAGGCCTTTATAAGAGAGAGGCAAGAGAGAGGGGGAAGCTGATGATGTGACAAAGGAAGCAGAGATTGGATTCATGCGGCTAGGATGCAAAGAATGCCAGCAGCCTCTTGAAGATGGAAGAAGCAAGGAATGGAACTTCCAGAAAGAACCAGCCTTAGTGACACCTTGATTTTAGTCCCTTAACACTCATTTGGACTTCTGACCTAAAAAACTCTAAGATAATAAATTTGTGATGTTTTAAGCCACTAAATTTGTAGCAATTTGTTATAGCAGCAATAGAAAACTAATGCCATAGTCTATCCTCAAGTGATATTATACAAGTTTAGGTATGATATTAGAATCTTATAATAGTAAACTTAATCAAATAAGGAAAAGCAGTCAGTGGATACTGAGGTAGCACCTGACCTGGTTCTTAAAATGCCAGGACACGGAATGAATGTGGCGGCCACGCACTTGTTAGAATAGCAGACACCACAGTCTTGGCAATTTGGTCCATTTTATTTCTTAAGCCTGATTTCCTATTTGAAAAGAGGTATTACTGATGAGAAAATTCCAACAAGCATTTCCAGATGGGTGCCTGTCAGTACACTAGAAGTTACCTTTATTTTTAAATGGGTGGTGCTGAGTATTTGAGATGCTCAAATTTCAGTCTTTCTGGAGACACATATAATTTAGATACAACCAAAAGTGGAATCCATTCCATATACATTCTTCTGATGGACCGAGTACAAAACACCACTGCTGTTATTTGTTTCCTTTTAGAACAAAAACTGAAAGTCTAGCAGCTTATAGATGCTAAAATATAGTAGGCTAAGGTTTAAACACTGTTAATGAAATGATAATGATTCACTGAATTTTCAGAGTTATGAAATTCCCTATGACATTTCCACAAAGTATCAGGTGTTTTGAATGAACTCTTTTAAAAGTCATGGACTTAAAGTCTGCAGTGGTAAATTTGCTTGATATTTATGGCTATAGAAATGAGAAGGACTTTCAGGTCTCTGATTCCTGCTGAGCCTCTGACCCAGACTCTAAGACTCTTGCATGATTCTTTAGTGGGACAAGGCAGAAAGAATAATTATATGTGATTGTACAAATACTTACTGCCCTTGAGTAGCATGAAATGGGCATTGAGTAATGTAAACAGGGATGATTATATGCATGAAAAAGATAATCCTGATTCCAAAAACAAAAATCACACTTACACACTACGCCCATGGCAGAGCTTCCACATTATTCAGGAATACAAAACCATTTTAAGACACTGATGATGAAAAAAAAATTTGTGTTGAAAGAAACTAAAAGGGATCAATTTTGACTCTTGTGAGCCTTTTGCTAGAAATCTAGAGGAATGATAAGAAATAAAACATTGTTAGATGCATATTCCATATTTTTCCATGTTATAAAAAAGCTGAAAATTTGTAGCCGTTTTTGAATGTCATACAGACATCTCATTTCCTCTTCAGAACCAGTTCTAGAGATAAAGATGCATGAGAGTTACAGGAAATAACACAGATTTAGGTCCTAAATTTGGATTTTACTAAGCATCTAATAAAGAAGATTATCACTAGAATCCGGGAGTTTGGACTGCATTCCCACCTCTGATTTTTGACAAGTCAGAAGCTCTCTAGACCTGAAACACTGGGAGCTTTCGAATTTTAAATCATGCAATCGGTGGTTTCATCGGGATTAAATTAATTCTCATCCATACATTCATCTATCCAGCAAATATTTATTGAGTGTCCATTATGCGTCAAGCATTGTTTTAGTCTCAGGGGATACAGTGGTCCTTTCTTGCCATTTTTTGGTAATACACTAATGCAATTGCCTAAGTTTTAGAAGAAACAAGATTCTGAAGTAGTAAATGACCATCTAAAGTGACACAATTCTTGAGCAATGCTGGCTCGAGCTCATACCAGCCTTGAGCTTTCGGCAGTGTTATGCTGCCTTTGCTTTTTATATTTGAGAGGGAGGTACGGCTAGCTGCAGCACTCTACTCTGCAATTTCATGAACTATTATTTAAAAATAACATTTCTGGAGTTGGCACAATAGGCAAATTAGGATCTCTCACAATTAAGAGTATTTATTTTTAAAATTTTAACTTTTACATTCTTAGACCCAAAAGAAAATGAGAATCTAATTTCTTATATACATGCAAAAATCTAGATTCCCTTAATTGTAGTTAAAAACGTAACTGCAAACAAATGTCAAACCATAATGCCAAACGACAGCTTTAAATTCTATTTCACAAGTTGTTCTTTTAGAGATGTCTTCACATTGTCAATCAAAGAGAAAATTTGATTTTGCCACAACTCTTGCTTTAGTTAAAAGCAGTTAACTCTGTGGTATCATAAGAAGTTTGGCAAACCTCTTGTTCTGAGAGCTGTTGATAGATAGGAAATCAGAGAAAGAGGTGAGTCTTGGGGGAAAAAAAAAGATAAGGTTTGTTATTTTAGAATGATGTTACTTAAAACATTTTGTTTCATGATGCTTTCAACTAATAGGATAGCATTCCAATTGAATCACTCCATGACTAATCTTTACAACTTGAAGAGTAAAGCAGATAATATTGAATTCAATACACATTTAATAAATAGCTACATCACCAATGCAGGGTATAAACATTAATAAGATATGATGCTTTAAACATACATTTTCCAAGCACTTAAACCTACCAGGCACAATACCGGATGCTTTAGTCTTCATAAGAAGATAGCTATTACTACTATCCCCATTTTACAGATGAGGAAAATGAGCCTTAAAGTGGCTAAGTTGTCCAAATTTAATACTGGTCAAGTTGAGATTTAACCTATTTGCCTAAATCTAAAGTCCATTTTTTTAAATACTTAAGCCACAGTACCTTTATTGTAACAGAGGTAAGAGACCCCTTATACACTACTTCTGAATCCTTTTTTATAGTCTACACTTCTTATTTTTTTAACCTTCATGAAAATATGATAAGTCTCATTAAAGGAACTAAACACTAAGCTTCTCTTCTTCTAGACTGTCTTGTGAAATGTTATTTCATTCTATTTTCATTCTGAAGATACAGCTCCACTTCTGATTTTGCCAAGATACTAGGAAATAGAAGACAAAAGTCACCATCTTATATTTATTGAGTGAACGGAGGAATCCCGAAAGAGTAGAGAGGTGGGGTAGGAAAGCAAGGGGGCGGGAAGAGGAGATACAAAGGGGAGCACTCTGGATTCTCCTGCTTTCCTCAGGGCTGGGAGTCCCCTGAAGGCTCAGTGTTATAACATGGTTGAGAAAGAAGTCACACAGAGAGGAGCTGACAGAACAGCCCTTCAAGACAGATGCTGAGGCAACTATATGAACTATAGTGGAGGGAACATGTGTAATGAGGTTAGACCCAGAAGAGCTTGATTTCTGTCTTTGCCAGTTACGTGACCCTGAGTGAGAGGTTTAGCCTTGCTTAACCTCTTTCCTTATGTAGAAAATGTGGAAAATGACCTGCTTCACAGGTGAAGGCCCCAACTCTGCTAACCAGTGCCTTTGGGCAAATTTGGACATGAATTCCCCTCTGGGTTGGTAAATTAGAAACAATATTCCCTCTGGGTGGGGTCAGACCTAGAGACAGAAGGGTTGGTAAGAGAAGGGAATGGCATACTTACGCAAGAAAACTGAGCTCCTTCCCCTGTGGCATGTGGCTAGGACAGCAGAGTCAGGATTGGTTTTCAGATCCCTTACTCCTGCCACTGAGTGCCACAGAAGGAAGCATCTCATTCAGGACATGATCACAGAAGCCCTTAGAGGGCTCCCCACAACTGTGATAGCTATGGATTGTGTGTGAGACGGTTTGAGAGGGAGAAAGACAGAGGTGGGGTGGGGGGAAAGGGAGAGAAGAGGGAGAGCAAGAGGAAGCATGTTTGTTTAATTATGGGGTCAGGGGCGCCTGGGTGGCACAGCGGTTAAGCGTCTGCCTTCGGCTCAGGGCGTGATCCCGGCGTTCTGGGATCGAGCCCCACATCAGGCTCCTCTGCTGGGAGCCTGCTTCTTCCTCTCCCACTCCCCCTGCTTGTGTTCCCTCTCTCGCTGGCTGTCTCTATCTCTGTCGAATAAATAAATAAAATCTTTAAAAAAAAATAATTATGGGGTCATGTCATATAATAGAAAAGCAGGAAACTCCCTGAACCTCCTGAAAAAATGTGCTAGATTTTGTATATATTCTTCTGGGGTGAGGGTTTGTAACTTTCAATTAAAAACAAACAAACAAACAAACAACCAAAAACCAAAAACAAAGAGAAAGAAGAGGACCTGAGAATTGAAAAGAAATTAAAGTTACACGTGTGGGGGAGGGTGAATAAAACCCTTCCCATGGGGCGCCTGGGTAGCTCAGTCCTTAAGCGTCTGCCTTCGGCTCAGGGCGTGATCCCGGCATTCCGGGATCGAGCCCCACATCAGGCTCCTCTGCTATGAGCCTGCTTCTTTCCTCTCCCACTCCCCCTGCTTGTGTTCCCTCTCTCTCTGGCTGTCTCTGTCACATAAATAAATAAAATCTTTAAAAAAAAAAAAAAACCCTTCCTTAGAGCCTAAGATATCCTTCTGGAGGGACAGAGAGCACTTCAGTAAACTTCATTTAAAATGGATAAGGAGGGGCAGCTGGGTGGCTCAATCAGTTAGCCCTGCATCAGGCTCCTTGCTTAGCAGGGAGACTGCTTCTCTCTCCCTCTGCCTCTTCCTGGCTTGTGCGCCTTCTCGTGCTCTCTCTCTTTTTCTCTCTCTCTCAAATAAATAAATAAATAAATCTTAAAAAAATAAAATAAGTTAGACAAAGAGATACAGACGTATATTATTTATTTCACAGAAGAAATTATACGTAAGCAACTTGCACATAACTTCGGTTACAACTAAGCTTTTCCTCCAACAATGCTCTTCACTAATCCCATCCTGTTATTGGCAAGTCAGGTGAGTAAGTATTTTCCTATATTTCTTCTTGGAATTTACCAAAATGGTGCTAATACAGCTCTTGGGAACGCATAGCGTATGAGAGCTGTTACAGACAGCTGCATGTTTCGGCACTATGGTTGTAGCCCACATGTCAGTGCATAAATTTCTCTAAGTGCTATATGTGGGCAGTCTCCAAGCTTAAACACATATGTCCTTATAAAACGTTATTTGGAAGTTGGTTATAGGGAATTTCAAACACATTTTACCACAGAAATAATTTTCTATAAAAATGGAATTAGGCCTGCAGGCCAGCCCACAGAACCCTATTTAATCCACTATAGGCCTGAAGCGCTATCCCAAATTCACAATTCTGGGCAGAGTTCTGGCACTGACTGACTAGACCTTATAGCCCAGAAGCAGGAGAGCAGAAAGCTCTTTGTATAGAATTGAGAAAACAGCTGCACTTTTCTCTGGCGCTGTCCATTGCCTTACTCATCCACAGGGGAGACCTCTCTCTCCAGCCTCAGTGTGTCTGTGACCAAGCTGGCCAGACCTCTACCCCCAGCCTCTGTGTTCTCGAAAGGCCTACTTTTCCTCCTTCTACTGGAGCCTCTTCTCCTAATAGAGCTTCCTGAGTGTGGGGGAGAGAGCAATGTAGAATTAAGTAGATTTGTCCTAATACTTCAACTATCTCCTAGTCACCAACTCCTTTCCTGCCCCAAATTCAGTTCTACCAGTTTTTTCCCTAGTTTTGGCATTTTACATCTTCCTTTTCTCCTCTTCTGAAGTCACATAGCATTTAAATTGCACCTTTCTCATAATGGTCCCAGTGGAGCTTGAGGGGTTCTGTATCAGGAGAGGTGAGGGAAGGGTGGCGTGTACATGAGATTGCCTGAGCTTACGGAAGCACACGCTGTCACTGGGAGCAACTTGGGCTTTGGCCTTTGGAGAGAACATCTGGCAGCCTGGTTGATTGCAAGTCCTTTCATGACAGTGTTGGGGACACTGCTGTGTGGAAGATTTCCAGGCACCACCCAGTGCTACGGAACAAGAATCTCTGTCAGTGCTATCAGTATCTCTATTTTAAAAGGTTTTTTTTTGTTTGTTTGTTTACAATTTTATTTATTTATTTGAGAGAGAGCAAGAGAGAGAGAGAGACAGCATGGGGAGGGGGAGAGGGAGAAGCAGACTCCCAGCTGAGAAGGGAGCCTGATGCAGGGCTCGGTCCCAGGACCCTGGGATCACGACCTGAGCCAAAGACAGACACTCAACTGAATGAGCTACACAGGTGCCCCTAGGCTTTAAAAATTTTAGGTGAGAGTAGCAAGATTTGTAAAGGGAAGAGTGCTAACAGTGGGCCTAAATTTTAAAAGTTTTTGCTGAGCCTCACTTCTTCTTTGGAGGGACTTTTCACATCTCCAACTGCTTAGGGACATCTCTGTTTACAGGTCCCAATGGCACTTCAAAGTAAAGCTTTACAGAGAAACTTGCTCAGTTGAGAGACAGTTTATTACTAAAGAGAAGAAAGAGGAAAGAGGAAATCCAAGACCATGCATGAACCTTAAGGAATGTCTGCTGTCAGGAGGGGATGGGAAAGAACCAGAGACAGAAAGGGGGCAGGTTAAAAGGTTGCCCCAGCAGTCAAAGGAAGACTTATATTATTTACATATATAATACCTAATTCATGTTTATTATATCTTGAAGTTGTTCATTGATTTTGCCTTTGTCTTGATGGGGGAAATTTTAATATCACAGAACTATTCATTTTCTTAGTATTTTAAAATTTTTCTTTAAAGTTAAAATTATAGGCTTTAGTTTCAAATGAGATTTTCATATATCTTTGATAAACATAAAAATATAGTGTCTAATGTCTCTTGGTAGTTTTTTTTTTATCCTGTTCCATTTTCGGCATACCAGATTGCTTAAAGAAAAAGAAGAATCTTTGATTGGCTTATCAACAAGTTTCAAGGTAGGTTTGGACAGAAGTTTCAAAAGCTCTCAAAAGGTCATTACTCTTCAAGAATATCCTTTTCACTTGGCTTTCTTTTTTATTTTTTTAAGATTTATTTATTTATTTGAGAGAGAGAGAGAGAGACAGAATGAGAGTGCATGGGGAGAGGGGCAGAGGGGGAGGGAAAGAAGACTTCTCGCTGAGCATGGAGCCTGATGCAATGCAGGGCTCCATCCCATGACCCTGAGATCATGACCCTGAGCCAAAATCAAGAGTCAAATTCTTAAATGACTGAGCCACCCAGGTGCCCCTAACTTGGCTTTTATATATCCCTTTTGGCTCAAAATGGAGTAAACTCTGGTTATTTCACCACTATCACTTGGTACAGACATTTAAATATCCCAGCACAAGCTGGCAGGGGGAGGGAGCCGAAGATTTTCATTTTTCTCATGTCTGTTAGGCTTAACCATACATAAAGTCCTTTCATTAATATCAAAACAGTAAATGACCTGAGTTGTTCCTGCTGCCCACTGCCATACCTTCTCCACTGACCATCAGAATGATCTTTCCACAGTGTCACTCCTCTTCAATGGTTTCTTTTCATTGCACTGTATATAATACCCAACTCCCAAAGGCCTGGGTGATGCTGCATGGTTTGGTCCTCACCTTCCTCACTCACGCTTGCTAGGCCTCCAGTCATACTGCCATTTCTGAGAACTCACTAAGCTTGCTTTTTGCTTGTAAAGCTCTTCTTGGCTTTTGGCCCGGTTACTTTTACTCATCTTCCTTTATGTATCACTTTAAAAGTCATTTTTTATGACTGCTCTTTCCAAATCAAGGCCCCCTTTCTATCAGTGTCTGCTACAATACCCTTTTACTTATTTTATATCCATTATCACAATCTATAATTATTCTAGTTAGCTCTTCACTTTTATTTATCTTTTTAAATTATGTGTCTCATTAGAATGTAAGATTCTTGAGGACAGGGATGTTTCCGATTCACTATTATAGCCCCAGGGTACAGAGCACCTGGCATATAGTAAATGCTGCTCAAATAATTGCCAACTGACTGAATTACCCAAAGCAAGTCATTCATTCACTCAACAAATATTTATTGAGTGGATATATGCTAGACTTTAAGGATACAATAGAGGACATGGCAGACAAAATTTGAAGGTGGCCTAGGACAAAAAGGACAATGGGTTGTCTAGGAGTACTCCTATCATAGTATGATAACTTACTGGTCCATAAGCACATTTTAATTTGTTATGTACCAAACAGTAAACTTCGTGTCACCACCAAATGACAAAGTAATACCATGCCTGCTTTTGGATAGATTAAACTGTAAAGAGCAAAGGAAACAGGGGAAGGATATGAAAGACAAAAGGAGGGAAGTAGAAGGAAGGTGGTAGTTCAGTGACATCTCTATTCTCTGAAAACTTAAATTATCCTTCTCATTCAGCACTTACAACAGAAGGTAAGATTAGAACCATACTAAATGTCTTTAAAATGTGGCAAAACACATACATCCAGGCGAGTGTGTATTTCAAAGCAATCCTCTGAAAGTTCTATATTTATTCTAATGATGCCATCAATCCTCAAAACACTCATAAGACTGCCTTCTTCAAATTGCAGCAAGAAATAATTTACTAAGCACAGAAAAAAAAATACAATTTATTTTTGATCCCACATGGTATTTCTCAGATTGACTTCCTACCATATTCACTGGACTTGGCTTTCACTGAACCTACTGAGATTGATAAGATTCATCATACAGAGAATATTGTAAAACATATGCACTTAAGTCAATCCTCAGAAAAGAGTTCCAGAAATTTTTGAGCAAAGACAGGATCTTTTCAATGACCACTATAAAGAAGATGGCATTCATTTGGATAAGCAATTAAATCTAATTAATCTGACATCATTAGAAGTGGGGTATTCTAGATAATACAGGAATATAAGAAAATTACTCAGATAACCAAAGTTATAAGCAGAAGATTTGAAAAAAAAAAAGTTATTTCATTGTGTCCTAGGACATATGATTCTGTACTTTTTATGTAGAGTATCAAACTGATTTTTATTTTTCTCACTCAGGGTCATCATCATGGCCACTAATTATTAACCCGTGTTATAAATAAAGGAACACTCAAAGTTATTGATGTGTGTAGGGCTGTTTCTATTGCATATTGGGTCAAATCGCAATGCTTTTCAAGTTTTTGTTTGGATTTATATATTTTTTTCTTCTTATGCATGACCAATCTTTCAGCTGCCATTCCTTCTTGTTATTAGTAAGCCTGGTTCTTGCAAATTTCCTGCTTATGAAATTGCTGCTTCTAGTATGCTATGGGCTGAGTGACTATGTAGTTGTGAAATGGCAGAGGTGGTGGGGTGGAATGAACATTCATGTAACTATAAGGTATACCATCTTTGCAAGAGGCAGGTTATTGGTATGACTGAGTCAGGAAAAAATGGTGGGTAGCAATCAGCACTGCAGTTGTTCATCTTATCCCAGGATGGACCAGAGATAAGACTTGTCTGCTGTGAACTGAACAGAACTCCTTCTAGCCTGTAGTAGAGACAGATATAACCCAGGGCAAAGAGGTGATGAGAAAGTTCTAAGACAATTATCTTAATTCTAAACTGCTTTCTACCCACTCCCAGACTTTTCCTCTGGGAACAAATAGCTGCTCTTGTAAAGAACTAAAAAAAGTTTATAAATCTTCTAAGTTAGAAACTGTTCTAATACTCATAAAATGAAGTTAACAAAATTAAAAAAGAAACTAAAAAATTATAGGAAGAATGAAAAACAAATAGCCAATTTTGTGTTCTGTTCACAGAGGATAATATAAGACAAAAATTCATGCTTTTATGGAACTTGTGTTCTTCTGGAATATAATAGTTATATCAATAAATGTAAATGGGATAATATCTCCCATTAAAGATTCCCAGATTTGATAAAAACTAATAAAAGCCCAAATGTGCGTTATATATCAGACATGCATTTAAAACTAAAGAACTTGAAAAGAATGAGTAAAGACATACCAGGCAAATGAAAACAAAAAGAAAGAAAGCAGGCTTGAGATATTAAGTATAAATAGGTTAATTTAAAGACAAATTAACTGAGCAACAATATCTAGGAAGGCTAAATGAACATGCTTTTTAGTTTCCCTTTACTACCTAAATGCCAGAGGTATCTTTGTGGAAAGCCCTCAATAAGAGGTGTTGATAAATAACAGAGAAGAAAATAGGAATTAATAAAAAGTGATACAAAAAGATGTTTTTCTGTTGGAAAATGACAGAATCCACCAATTATTGGCACAGGTGAAATTCAGTAGTATACGATCACACATGCTCTTTTTGATACTTTTCAATAACAATCTAACACCAAATGTAATGTGGATTCCATCTCTACTTTCACTATCTATGTGACTTTAAGCATGTCATTTAACCAATTTGAGTTTCGGTTTAATTATTGTCAAATGAGGTGATAGGATGTGATGACCTTTCTTGTGAAATATGTCTTTAATGCCATGATTTCACTGTCACTAATATACATAAGACCTTGATATTTCAAATATATATGGAATACTGACTTAAAATATTTTTGGAAGAAATTATTGTGGACGGCACCTTTCATCTTTCAGTGTTACAACCTCTTCCTTTGTCTGATTCAGAAGAGTTTTGGTTATCTGTAGTTCATTTTCTGCAAGATTAATTCTTCTCCTTATGTCTTCTTCTAGCCTTTCTTTTGCAGTCAGTTCTTCCTGTAAAGTTTTACATATTTGTTGACAAGCCATTAAAGAATCCTCTTTCTCTTTAAGCAATCTGGTATGCCTAAAATGGAACAGGATTTAAAAAAAAAACACACCAATACAAATTAGACACTATATTTTTATGTTTATCAAAGATATATGAAAATCTCATTTGAAACTAAAGACTATAATTTTAACTTTAAAGAAAAACTTTAAAAATACTAAGAAAATGGAGAGTTTTGTGATATTAAAACTTCCCCCACCTAGGCAGAGGCAAAATCAATGAACAACTTCAAGATATTATAAATGTGAATTAGGTATTATATATTTAAATAATACAATAAGAAAAGCTAAGTACATTTCAAATAAAATGTTACTTAAAGTATGGTTTCAAATTCAATGACTAAAAATATTAATTTAAAAATTTGCAGTGTATACCGTGACTCAGAAATAATGGATTCAAACTTCAGTTTTCTAAGTTCTCTTTGACAGTCATCAGCTTCATTAGATTTATTCCTAAAATAATATAAAAGAAATTCAAATATTTTATTTCAACATAGTTCAAGTATATATGTTTTCCTTTTTTAAAAATATGTTTTTCCTGTATTACTTATCTTTATATTCTATTTGTGATTATACATGCATACTTCCTTGAAATTAAAAAATACAAAGTTGAGGGGTTTTTCTCTGCCAAAAAATAACCTAATCTGTTAGTCCAACAATGTGCTTTTCTATATCATTATTTTATTCATCCTTAGGAGAAATTTCTTAGCATCTTTATATTATTATTTCTTTAAAGAAATAAACTTTCAAGTCTCTTCTACAATGGCTAAGTAGGCTCCTATCAGACTGATCTGCATATAAATAAAAAGTCTAAACATTGGAGAACATTAAAAAAAGAAAAACTCTGTTAGAAGGCATTGGAAAGTGAACAAAAACAAGCAGATTCTGGAGGTAAGTTGACACTTGGAATGAGGTGACAGCATGGGGTCAGCTTTTTTTTTTTTTTTTTTTTATGATTTCAAACCTGAGGCTCCAGTCTGCCCCATGCAGGGGAACTAATGTTTCAGATAGAAAACAGTCTGGCCTAAAGAGCTAGAGCACAGTGTTTGGGTCAACCTATAGTTCTAAAAAGTGACGACTGACTCAAAATAGGAGAATCAAAGAGAGGGAATCCCAATACTGCATATAGACCCTACACACACATCTGGCTGAGCCCTGAACTATACATCCACAGGGCAGACTCCAAGGAGGCTAAAGATAAAAGAATTAAACAGAGATTTGAACTGTTGCCTAGAGAGAGTTTACTGTCTGAGGCCAACCAAATTAACTATCTGCTTAAAGCATCACCACCCTCACACCCACCAACAATAGTATTTGGAGAAATATAACAGAATCCGAATTTCCATAACATTTACAGTGCCCAGAATATAATAAAAATTACTCAACACAAGAAAGAACAGAAAAGCATGACCTAGTCTCAAGAGAAATGACAGTTAATAGGGACTGCCTCTGAGATGACCCAGATACTGAAATTTGCAGACAAGGATTTTTCAAAGAGCAGTTATAATTCTGCTTAAAGACATAACCAAAAAAAAAATCCACTCTAATTAGTGAAAAGATGATAAATCTCAGCAGAAAAATAAACCATTAAAATGAACGAATGCAAATTCCAAAACTGAAATAAACTTATGTCTTGATTTTATATATAATTGGGTTTTGTAACAAAACTCAAAAAGTTAATATATTAAGAAAAAGTAATATTCCAGTTTAAGATTGTATAGACTGCTTATTAGTAAGTCATTATCTGAAAGTACCTTCAAATAGCTTATAAACTGTACAATGAACTATATGTTAGATTGTCAATGAGTTTGCCCTACTTGGAATGTGACTTTAATTTCCAATAAGTAATAATTTATTTGCATCATGAACATGAACAACAGTCATTTATTTTTAAAACCATTTTTATTGTAAAATACAATAAAATTGTAAGCTATAGAAAAATTGCTTAAAACAATTATATAATGAATTACTATAAGGAGAAAACTCTTGTAACTACCATCCAGGTAAAAACATAAAACCTGGCCAGCTACCCTAGAAGCTTCATGTCCCCCGTCCCAGTCACAGCCAACTCCCCCCTCCCTAAAATAACCATGTTCATGAATTTTATGACAATTACTTTAATTTTCTTTAGTGTTTTATTACCCAAGTTTTACCTTTGAACACTGTATTTTAGCTTAACTTTTTCTTTTACAAAATATGTCTTTTTAAAACATGTTACTTTCTTTTATTATCTGCTTTTTGTAAAATAGATTAAGGTATCATGTTGACATACAATGAAGTACATATATACTTTGATATGTCTGACATATATATAAACCCATGAAACTATCAGCAGAATCAAGCAGCACAAGAGCGTACTCAGAGCCTAGATCTTGGTCTCTAATGCCATTCCGATTCAAAGGAACCAAGAGTACTCAGAGAAATGGCTGATTTGAAGGCTAGGGCAGAGTAAGTATATCTGAGATATCTTGTTACGTCAGAAGGTGAGGAAGTGCTTATAAAAGATGAGGAAACCAAGTTCCAATGTCATGGGAGGCAACTTGAAGAGGCTCCTACTGGCTAAGCCTAGATAATTTATGTATCAAAACAATTCAGTACAGTAATCAATTATAAACCATTGAAAAAATAAGAGTTCATCAGTCCATACCAATAATAAACAAATAAATGAGAAGAAGTGAGGTTCTTGCTTAAAGTAGGATGCTGAGGGCTAATAAATGGGGAGGGAGGGCTGGAGTCAGAAAAATCATCATTTAGCAACCACTGCAGTAAAGTTTAGATAAGGCAAAAATCATTAATGGATGCTATAACGAGGGATAAATGTTGATAAGGAGAGCATTTAAAGTGTATTTAAAGTGTCTCTTATAGACTGCTTACTAGTTGAAAAGGAACCAAAAAAACCCAGGAATGAGGGAGTGAAAAAAATTGAGCAATACCTTCACTAAGTGATCAAAATTAACATCACCAAATGAAGGCAGGCAGATGGTCACACCCTGAGAAGGCCACATCCTCACTTATATGGTTTTCTGGCTAAGAGTACATGCACTTAATTCAATCAAAAGGAAACACTGGACCAATATAAAATGAAAATTTTTATTTAAAAAAGTTTGAGGGGTTCTGTATTCTTCAAAAAATGTCAATGTCATAAAAAAAAGATAGACTGGAAATATTCCAGAATTAGGAGGTAAAAAGACTTGCCAAACAGGCTAACTCTACCTGGTCCTGTACTAGAGGAGAAAATGCTATAAAGGCCAACTAACAAAATTAGAATATGGATGGTAGATTAAATATTGTATGTAAACTTATGACACAGATTGCTGTGCTTATGTAAAGTATCACTATCCTGAGAAAAAGGCTGGCTAAAGTATTTAAAGGTAAAGGGTCATGTTGTATGTAACTTATCCTCAAATGATTCAGGAAAGGAAAGTGTGTGTGTGTGTGTGTGTGTGTGTGTGTGTGTGTGTGTGTGTGTGTTGTGTGTGTGTGTGTGTGTGTAGAGAGAGAGAGAAGGAGGGGGCCAGGGAAAGGATAAGGGAGAAAGCAAATGGGTTAAAATGTTATTCTGGGTAAAGGCTATTTGGGTGTTCTTTGTACTATCATTATGTTTACAACTTCTTGTAAGTTTTAAGTTATTTCTGAATAAAACAACAGAAAAAAGAATAAGGAAAAGATTGACAGACTATTAGAAAAGTGGGCAAATGTTATGCTCAGGTGAGTCACAAAAGAAAGAATTCAGAGTCAACTATGCAAGAGTACAATGTTTCGTCAATAAAACTAGTTTTTTGGTTTCTTTTTTAAGTTATTATACCCTATACACTATTAGTTAGGAAGTGGAGAAATGGGTATTTACAAACACTGGTGAGATTATAAATCAGTATAATCTTATTGGAAGGCAATGAGTCATTATGTATTAAAAATGTTAAAATTATTTGATTCTAGCAAAAGTCATCCAAAGGAAATACTTGTGAGTAGAAAGATTTATCTATATGAATTTCAAAGTACCTTACTTATAAAAGTGAAAAATTTAGAAATTCTAAAAAAACAAAAGCTTAGTAAATAAGTTATTATTTATCTACAGATTGAAATACTATATAGCCATTTAATAGTTATCTATAAATGTATCATGTAATGACATGGAAAATGTCATTACATGATATATATATCACTAAGTGAAAATGTAAAAAAATATACATTACTTAGAAAAAGAAGACTTTAAGAAAAAGTTCTTAGAAAAAGGACTACAAGGATTTATCAAAATACAACTATGATGTTCTTTTTTGCATATTCCTGTATTTTCTGAGTTTTATATATTTGCTTTGAAATCAAACAAAAATGTTACTTTAAAAAATGCTTTGAGGGGGCGCCTGGATGGCTTAGTCAGTTAAGCATTGGACTCTTGATTTCAGCTGGGGTCATAATATCAGGGTCATGAGACTGAGCCCTGCATTGGGCTCCACACTCAGTGTGCCTAAGATTCTCTCTCCCTCTCCCTCTGCCCTTCACCCCCAACCCGCTTGCATGCTTTCTCTGTCTCTCTCCCTAAAAAAAAAAAATAATAATAAATAAATAATAAAGAATAAAAATAAAAAATGCTTTGAGCACAAGGTCGTGTATAGAATTGTTGAATCAATGTAACTAATATAACACTGTAAATTAATTAACTGGAATTAAAAACTTTTAAAAATGCTTTGAGGTACAGTATCTCCACCATGACATTCACTCTATGTTCAGACTCATATACAACTTTTCAAATCCAGAGGCAGGGACAGTAGAACTTCAAAAATTTGAGCGGTTATTTTTCTAACTATATGGACAATTAATCTAGAGAGCCTGCCATCCCAAGGACTCCCGTCACCATGATCAACTCCCGTCACCATGATCAACTCCCACCACCACGGCAGTTAAGCCACTCTTTCTATGGTTCACCCTTTATGACACAATTGGTATCTTCGCCTTCATTAGGATGGGGAGAAGAGGAATTGGAGGGAATAGAAAGAAAGCCTACAACTCTTTCAACATTTCCTTCCTTCCTTCCTCTCAGCAAATGGTGTTAATCCTTTCTCTTCAACTGCTTGGAATAAGCCTTCAGAAAGGCCCCTGCTAACTAACATAAAGGAAATGAAGTGAAATAATTGGATATTTTTCTTGATTTGAAAGGCAAGTTTTGGGGCATCTTGGTGGCTCAGTCGTTAAGCGTCTGCCTTCGGCTCTGGTCATGATCCCAGCATCCTGGGATCCAGCCCCGCATCAGGCTCCTCCTCTGGGAGCCTGCTTCTCCCTCTCCCACTCCCCCTGCTTGTGTTCCCTCTCTTGCTGCCTCTCTGTCAAATAAATAAATAAAATCTTAAAAAAAAAAGGCAAGTTTTGGGGGCCCTGGGTGGCTCAGTCAGTTAAGCATCTGCCTTCGGCTCAGGTCATGATCCCAGAGTCCTGGGATGAAGCCTCATGTCTGGCTCCCTGCTCAGCAGGGAGTCTGCTTCTCTCTCCGCCCCTTCCCCTGCTTGTGCTCTCCCTCCCCCTCTCTCTCTCAGATAAATCTTTTTTAAAAAGGGCAAGTTTCCATACCATTCCACTGCTTCATCTGAAATAACCATTTTCAAACTGTCTCCTTGATACTTCCACCTTGCTGTCCAAAAGGCATTCCAAATCTAATACATCAAAAGCATAGTTTTTTTATTTCCCTCACCCCATATCTATCTCTTTTATGATTTTCTCACTTTAATCAATGACATCAACACAATAATGATAAGGTAGCCTTTATTTCCTTCTTACGGTTGGGAAAACTGAGACTAGAGAGATTAGTACCACACCCAAGGTGATATAACTACTAAACAGTAGTGCTGGAAGCAGTCTGGATCCGGAGTCGAGGCTCGTTGTCACCCTACTCCACTGCCTCTCAACTGTCTACCCTGATGGCTGAAAATCCCCAAATCCCATCTTTTATTCTTTCCTTTCCAATCTTCTTGTTCCCCAGTCACATCCACTCCACCAATAAATCCTGTCAGATTGAACTGACACATATTTCTCCCCATCTCCACACTACAGCCTTATACTCAAGCAGTCACTGCTCACTTGCATGAACTCATGCCCTCCCACCTGGTCTCCCTGCTGGCTCTTGTACTCCCATTCCAGTCCATTTTCCAGGTAGCTGCCATGCTGACCCTTTAAAACAAATCAGATCACTTCACTCTCTTGCCAAACATCCCTCTAATAGTTTCCCATTCCCCTCCACATAAATCCTCACTAGGCTCTGAACACACTGGGTTATTAATTTCTTATTGTTGCTGTAACAAATTACCATGACCTTCATGGTTTAAAACAACGCAAACTTATTAGTTTACAGTTCTAAGGTAAGAAGTCCTAAAATCAAGATATCACAAGGGCTGTATTCCTTTTGGTGGTTCCAGGTGAAAATTTTTCCTTGCCTTTTCTAGCTTCTAGAGACCACTGGCATTTCTTGGCTTGTGCCCCCTTCTTCTGTCTTCAAATCACAACATTCCAAACATTGCTTCCACCTTCACAACTACTTTTGTGACTCTGACCCTCTTGTTTTCCTCTTAAAAGTATCTCTGCAATTACATCAGGCCTGCCTGAATAATCTAGGATAATCTCCCTCTCTCAAAATCCTTAATCACATGTGTAAAGTTCCTTTTGTCATATAGAGTAATATACTCACAGATTCCAGGTTAGGATTAGGATATGAAAATCTTTGGGTAATGCTCTTCTCTCCACTACAACTGGCCTTCCTTGTGTCTTGAACTTGGTCATCAAGTTCAACTGGCCTTCCTCATGTCATAACTTTTCAAAGCATCATGAATGCTCTACCATGTTAACAAGCATTACCGGTTACCTTCTAGCCATGCACTACAGCTTTCTTCCCGGCCACGAGAGCTGCATTATCATCTGCTCAGGATAAATCCTGCTTGGTCTAAACTAATTGTGGTAATCTTGTTCCCCTTTTGCCAGTGATACATTTAGGAGAGGGTATGTAAAGATTCCAGCCAGAGATGTAAAGAGAGGGATGTCTGATGGCTTCTGGGACATTTTTTTCTTCATTTCTAAGGAGACACCAGAAAAACAGGCCCTTCCTGTCTCTGGGATGGTTCCATTGGGATGTGGTACCATCTCTTAATCACAAGGGACTTGGTAGTTCTTTCATAACTCAGTTTTCTAAAAATGGATAGTCAGCCCATTTTCTAATTTTAAGAAGTTCTTATAAAGGGCAGGAAGCACCAGTTTTATAAACTGAAACAAAAGCATCAGTGTACCTGCAATTGTATAGTGATTTCCTCCAGCTAATTTGTTTAATGACATTTCTCCAATCTATTCTGACTCTTGTCATTTTTCAACATTTACATTATAAATAATGTTAAAATATAATTAATAAAAAATACCACAAAGCACGTTAATATTAAATGGGAATGTTCCTTGTATATATAGAAAATTCTGTGTCAATTTTTCAAGTGAAAATCAATTCATGTCACAACCAATGAGCTTTATTCCTTTTCCTCAGTATGCTTATTTCTGTGGTTAGCCTCTCTCCTAACTTGCCAAGACTCCACTCCATATGCTAAGTCTTGGTGGGTCCACAAATTCCCTTTTAGTTTAGTCAGGTACTAGCTCTACTCCTCTATTTCAGGAATGTGCCTTTGTCACTTATTGAGATATAAGAAGCCAAAGTCACACAACAGCCATGGCCTGATTAGGTTGCCCTCCACATGAGATGTCCATACAGCCAAAGCCCTCCCTAATGGTACTAGAGGGTGGGCAACAATGGTTTTTTCCTAGGGTGGGGGGCAATCATCATCCTGCTTCTGTCTTTCATGCTTGTTCTCATCCAGAAAGTTACTTCCTGGGCCCGGTGAGTCATCCAAGGACCCCCTGTCCACTCATTCCTCAACCTCAGCCATCATACACAGATGGATGAATTATTGTATTTACTGTACTATAAACCACAGTCTTTTGTTTTTCAAAGACAAATTATTTTGCTACAAATAATTCAAGTATATGTTAATTTGGTAGGGAATATCTGGAATTTGTTCTTCCTTGTGCTGTTAAGAATTTTATTAAGCACATTGTTCTTAGGAGTAGTCCATAGTGAACACAACATTTGGTTGCTAAGCATTCTAAATATTTATATTTCTTATGAGGTTCATTCTTCCAAAATATAGGAACTGAAAACCAGAGCTGCCAGATTACATACCACAAAGTAAAATAAAAAAAAATGATTTTTCAAAGATTACACAAATTCTATTTTAGTGTTATAATTATAGATGTATGATATTTATACCATAAAGTAATTTTTGAAACTTCTGAAGGAAATTCATTTCTAAAAGCAGTAGTGCTCTGGATATTTTACAAGAGCATTTTCTTATCATTTGTTTTCTAATATTTTCTTTCTCACTTATATAAAGCGTAAGTACTCCAACGTTTTGAAGATACTCAAAGATACTTCTTCAAAGATACTCTCTTTCTGAACTTAAAATTGATAATTTTAAGAAACAACTTTAAAGTTGTCTCTTCTGGATGGATAATAAAGAGACACATTAAGAGAAAAACAATCAGAATATTTCACATTAAGTTACACTTGAACAACCAGGGAAAGCTTTAATACATGAATAGGTACAGTTTCTTACTGAATGAAAGAAACATTTCATGTATTTAAAAATATTTAGAGGTCCTTTAATATACAATACAGGCCAGAAAAGTGCCTGAGAAAAGCAGACCACACTCACACAACTAAATCACTGCCAAAAGAATCACAGAGAACAGATGGTAGGGGTGGGGGAGAGCTTTCTAAAATCTTACAGGTTGTTCCATGTTTACCATCTTACATGAGCTTTTCTTTATAGTTGTCAATCTTGGTCACTGCCTTCTGAAGGTTTAGCCCAACTGCCTCTACTTGACGTTGCAAATCTGAAATGACATGATGTGTTCATCTGATTAGTACATTCGTAATGTCCAGATAGTTTCAGAGTGTAAACCATATTCTTTTAGAATTGTCACTCAGTTCCTGCAGCATACTACACCTGTTTACTCCACTTTGCCTGGATCTGCAGCTCATCTCTTCAGAAACCCCACAGAATTAATGGTTTTTGACGGATCCAATTTATTGGCCTCTTTCTGCCTCCAACATCTTGCTAATTTTCAAACAGCTAATAGGCTAAATTTTACTAATGTTTTTAAAGGAAATTTATGTAGCTGACACATATATGAATTTCTGATCATGTGTCTCACCTCTGAAACACTTGACTGCCTGAGCTCACTCTTGTGACCTAGAACTGAGAAGTATCACTGAGGCCTCCTGGTAGAACTGAAATAGACAAACCAAGTACATGGCTCCCAGTAAAGAATTTGTTAACTCTGTGTACCATCTAATAGGCATTTTAATGACTTCCAAAGCCAAGAAAATACAAGCAGGAAATTGGCTTCCATAGTTTGGGAAATTCAGGCAGTGTTTGAGAAAGATTATCCAAGCAGCCATGTCTACTATGTGTGTGGATGCAGAACTGAAACTAAAGCAGAGAGAACAAATGGCTTGAATGAAGTGGGTCCTGCCATTCGCCTGTGTGTGGGGACTATGATCTGAACCCCCACTGTAATGACAGCCTTTGTTGGCACTTTTTTTTTGAGAGAAAGGTAGAAAACAAACTTACACAGATGGACTAACTGGTTTCTATGGAGAAAATAATTTAACACACTGGAACTATAAAATTTCTATGTTACACTTGCCCAGATATGTTTTAATAACATACTTTTTAATAGTAAACTTTAAAATCTTTATGCATCCATACAAATACATAAAACATTTCTATATATATCGACAATCTGCCTTCTTAGCTTTGTTTTATGAAGAAGAGCCAGTTCCTTTAAATTAGAAAACAAAACAAGACAAAAATCAGAAAACAAATTCACTCTAAACACATCTTAATTAGAATTTGCCAGACATTAATATAAATCTTCATGTTCATCCAGTACTTTATTTAATTTTATCCCTCAAACTTCTAGCTAGGTGCAAACAGCCCCATTTTTCAGATGAAGAAAAAAAAATGCAGATCCTCTCCAATTCTCTTGCCTGGTATCTTACAATATGCTTTTTTATCTTTATTTATTTTTATGCTTTTTGAGAGGGGGAGGGGGAAAGAGAGAGAATCTTAAGCAGTCTCCCTGAATAATGCGGAGCCCAAAATGGGATTCTATCTCATGACCCTGAGATCATGACCTGAGCAGAAATCAAGAGTTCCTTGCCACCCAGATACCCCTTTCCTAATATCTTACAAGGCATTAATGCATTAGCCAACAGTTAAACTGGCTGAAGGCTTTTAACTCAGCTGAAGGGATCAATTTGAGAGAAAGGCCCCTCAAAGTAAAAGTCAATAAGGATTTAACTGACAGATAATATTTGTAGGGTACATTTTTCCCAGTTATCGAGTGGCATCATTATATGAGGGAAAAGATAACATACATATAATTTATTTTTGAGTACAACCTTCTGAAACAAAGCAATCTTTTACGAATGTTGCACAATGGATTTCTTTGTCACTGAGTTCATATGGACTTGCAGAGGGGTTCCATTCACACAGGCACAGCCAAAAGATTTTAACCCATCCTCTGAAGAATAAGGAAGGAAGGAGGTTAGTGTTTGTCGATGGTGCACTCTGTGGCACTATGCAAAATGCTTTCTCCTGTATCATTTCATTTATAGTCACAACTACCATGAAAAACAGATACATATTTTTACTAGTGAAGTCTCTAAGGATCTGGGTAATTAACTAACTTATCAAATGTGACATAGCTAGTTAGAAGTGCTCCCATGATTCAAACACAGACAGGATTCATCCCAAAGTCCTTATCTTTCTAATTCTCCTACATGGGCTCTCAAAATAGAAAAGCTACAAGGGGATATGATATTTGTCCATGACAGCATGGTTAATGTAGCTATAGATCTGTTTTACATATCTAAGAATCTTTAAAGAGGTATACTTAAGATGAATGAAAAGCATTTTACATAAAATATGTAGTAAATTAGCAGAATATCTAACTTCAAGAGATGGTTTAGATTTAATTTTTGAAAGTTTAAAAATTAATATATTATAATTAATGAAAGATATTAAGACAACTATGGTATCACTATGACCAACTTTATGAGACTGACTTCAGAGAGAACAATGATGCCTTCTTATTAATGTCCCTTGGTGCTTTTGTCAAAACATAATCTTAAACTAGATGAAGCATGGGTCTAAACCCATGTAATAAATTTCATATTATCACTTCTACATACAGCTATTGTTAAGAGGAAAGAACTGATTATCTTGAAAACAAATTCCAAATAATTGGTACTTGATATGTGAATTTTATGCAATTAATTCTCAATTACCCGGTAATTACAATAGTAGATAGTAAAAATGGCAGCTAATTAAAACCCGATTTTTATAGCATTGGAAAGTATTCTTTTTTTTTTTTTTTTTTTTTTTTTTTTTTGAGAGCGAGCACATGAGAGAGCACGAGAGAGCTCAGGGGTGAGGGGCAGAGGGAGAGGGAAAGATAATCTCAAGCAGACTCCACGCATGGAGCCTGATGTGGGGCTCTATATCACAACCCTGAGATCATGACCTGAGCCGAAATCAGGAGTCGGAGGCTTCACCGACTGAGCCATCCAGGCACCCTGCTTTGGAAAGTATTCTTAAGCTCACATTTGAATATATTGTACATCATAGTTCAGAATTTACTAGGCTTAAAGGAAAATAAACTACACAATCACAACCCACTCAAGAAAGGAAAAGCTACTATACTTTCTGGTATTATTCTCTCTGCAAACCCACCCAAATTCCCTTCCTCCCTGGTTCAAGCTAAGCATACATAGCTTAGTCTAATTCACAGTGCCCAGTGAGTGAAGAAGCCACTTTCTTCAGAAACTTTACTATGTATTACAGCAGCTCTGGGTCAAAATAGGGAAAGGAAATAACTGTTTTACTCCACAACACAGAAACCACTGAAGGTTGCCATATGAAGTAAATAGAAACGGAAAATACAAGTAATGTCAACAAAGAAATCACTTTATATAAACAGAGAAGATACCACAGAGAATTGAGGGAAAAAAAAAGATAAATTATGAATAATCCATAATGTAAACTGACCAGCAGTGTATAATTAAGAGTTAATATATTTTCATGGCTGTTTCTTTTTTGTTGTTGTTTTTACTTTCGGTTACATTTTCTCTAATAAAGAAGTGTTAAGAATTATTTTAAAAATACACAGAACTTATCTTTACTGTTCTGAATGAGGAGTAAGCATACTATTAGTTTATTATTGGTTCTAGCTGATTAGCAGGGTCATTTTGTTTTTGGAAGCAGAGTGCCCAGTTTCTGTCCTTAATAAAGGAGCACAGCTAGGATAAGCACCAGAGAGATTAAGCCACCTGCACAAGACAGCTCCTTCAGTTCCTGAGGCAAGGAGTTCCTAAATAAGTGTATTGTTCTGTGCAATCCTTCTCTATAGTTAAATAAATTCAACTTCAATTTTCTGTCATTCAGCATGACATTGGATTATGAGGCAAAAGGCCCTAACTGCCTACAAAAAGAAAGGAAGCATTGGCTTTAAACACCATGCAGATGTAAGGCGGAACCCATGGAAACAATCCAAAATTTACAACAGCAAATTCTACTATGATGTGACTGCGTTCTTTACAGATATTAAATAAGAAGCAAATGATTTTAAATGAACAAGACAAAAAAGAGCTCTTAGCCTCTCTTCATATGAAGCCAGCTGCTTGCTGGATAGCATTACACAGGCATCAGATTTGGGGTAATTAGTCATTTAAGAGAATGCTGTTGTTCCAAAAGGTTTGTAGAAACTACAAATACAAAAGGTATTCATAGTTAGCTATTTTATAGAAGGATATAAAACACTACAGTCACTTGGAGAGTATATTTAGTATAACGTTTGAGAAAACAATAAATAGAACCTTTATAGTGGAAAGATATTTCAAACTTAAAGCTTTCTAGATAAAAAAAAATCTGGTTCAAAGTGGAGGAAACTGAGTGTAGGTTCAAGAAGCAGAATGAAAGAATAAGCAAGCAGAACTGGCCTCCCGAGATCCCAATCATGGGATTTTTTTTTTGTAATGAGAAATTGAAGGCTGTATACTTTTTTAAATGGTAGAGATGATTGAGGAAGAGGAAAAACAGAAGTTCACCGTTCTTAACACACTCCTGTGATAGGGTAACATAGTGTAGTGCGTGATCTGCCTATTTTCAAATCCTGGCTCTATTTCTATGAGCTCTGTGACTTTAGTGCTTTAGTTTCCTCATCTATAAAATGGTGACTACAGCATAGGATTGAGAATTAAGGGACTTAATATATGTAAAGAGAACAGTGGCAGGCGCATAGTGAGTACTCCCTGCTAGCTCTTATCACTGGTGGCACTAGGAGGCCACCTGGCTCCCACGCTAATTCCTCTCTGAATCTCATCACTTTTTGGTCTTGAGGACCTTGTTCTTGCAGTTGGGCCAGGTGTCACCAGTGGTTATCCTTGCATGGGCAAGGGTAAAAATGAAGGGTTTAATGGCGTATTTTTCTTTAAAAATATACAGAGTAACAATGGCCATGTTAAAACTTGTTAAAAATGGGTGATGGATTCACCCACATTTGTTATATTATTCTCTGTATTTTCTGTGTTTGACATATTTTATGAAATATTATTTAGGGAGGGGTCTTGCTTGCACAGTCAAGGATGATTGCATGCTCTGTACTAAGGAGTCTAATCAACTCAGTCCTGTGTGTTCAAGGAACAAAAGAAAACAAAGCTTAGAGAACTTGATGTGGAAGTGGGGGATGAGTTTGAAACTTTAAAGATAATGCTTTTGATTCTGTGGATAGCTAGAGGGGTATATAGTAAAAAGGAAGGTTGTTAACTTCATTTTTAAGACATTGCGGCATATTATTTGGATTTGGGAATGATCCATTCTAGAGGGAACCATTCTAGAGTGTTCATGAATTTGATGTACACTTCCTAATTTGCTTACGTGTGGAAAAAAATAGTACTTTTCGCAGGTGTTTCAAAAACTACACAAGTTGTGTTAAGCTATGCATCTCATTTTAATTCTTTTTTTATTTTTATTTTTTTAATAATATTTATTTTGTCATTTTAATTCTTACTTGTCTTCCCTACACATTATTTTTGACACTTACCCATGTAGCCATATATAGATATGATTCATTCCTTTAGGACTGTCATAATATCTAATGTGTGTACATGTCACATTTTACTATCCTAGTCCTATAGTGATGGAACCTAGTTGCTTGCAACTTTGTGTCACCACAAATAATCCTGTGACAAAAGCTTTTTACCCATCTTCTTGTGTACCTATAGGGGAGTTTTTCTGCAGCATGTCCCCAGAACAAACTTATGAGGTCATAGGCATACACACACTTAACTAATGCCAAATGGTTCCCAGGATGGAGGTACCAGTGTCCCTTTCCACCTCACTAAATGAAGGCCCCTGCTTTCCTAACACTTACCAGAAAGAGTTATTTATCTTTTTTTTTTTTTTTGCCAGTTCATACAGTGCAAAGTAGTGTCTCATTGTAGGTTTAATCTGCAGTTCTCTGCTTACTGTTGAAGCTGATGATCTCATTTTAAACACTTCTTAGTCATTCCTGTCTTTCTTTTCATGATTTGCCTTTTCTCCCCCAGTCTCTTTTCTATCTACTTCCATTGAGCTTTCGTTTTCACTCTTTCACAGAAATAGCTCTTTTTTTTCCTTTTTAAAGATTTTATTTAAATTCTAGTTAATATATAGCGTATTACTAGTTTCAGGGGTAGAATTTAGTGATTCATCAGCTGCATATAACACCCAGTGCTCATTACATCACGTGCCCTCCTTAATGCCCATCACCCAGTTACCCCATTCCCCCACCAACCTCCCCTCCAGCAACCCTCAGTTTGTTTCCTATGGTTAAGAGTCTCTTAAGGTTTGCCTCCCTCTTTGTATTTAATCATACTTTATTTTTCCTTCCCTTCCCATTTAGAATACTCTAAATGTTGGGAAGCACCAGGATTCAGTTTGTAGCCCTTCTCTCTACCTGCATTTTCTCTCTAGTGGATCTCATCTAGTCTCATGGCTTTGAATAGCATTTATATAAAGGTGTCTTCCATCTTCATCATCACAACTAATAAGTGCTGAGTACTTACTCTACCAGGCACTACGTTCTACATGCATTACACTAATTTAATCTGCACAATATAAACTCATTAGAATGTAAGTTCCATGAGAGCAGAAACCTTATCTGTTATAGTGTTTGAAACATGGAAGATGTTAAAAAAAATAATTGTTGAATGAATAAATGAAATGTTGTAGATAGTAGAAATAAGAATGCCTGCAAATATATGCTTAAGTTTATGTATCTAAGGTTAAAAGGCATGGAACAGAAAGAGCTGTGTGGTTTTCATTGATAATATCTAATATGTATCTTGGCATTAAAATGCAAACTTTCTTATAAATAGGTTATTTTACTTAGATAGACACTCATTGAGTATCTACTCTGTCATAGGTAGGGTCCATGCAAACTGGATTCAGTCTGCAAATACCAGTAAGATATATTCCCTTGTCATTAGAGAAATTATAATCAAGTGCCTCATTTTGCCTTCAAGATGAATTATGTTTTAGATAACAAATCAATAACGCCTTTAAATCTAAACCTGTTTATTTTTCCAATATTTTAAATGACTTTATTTAGTTAGATGGTTAATTATGTGGCTGAAATTGTGGCGTTTTGATCAGATGTAACTGATGTGAATGAACACAATCAGTATACTGCACTTGGAGGATATTTATATGTATATATTATTACACTGTAGTTTGATGAGCTTAGACTTTTACAAAAGTTAATGTCTCACTTCAATTTTTTTAAATGAGCATTAACAGGAAACCTTGCAGATGTAAGAATATATACCAATAATAGAAGAAAGTTCTATAATGAGTATTCAACTATATCAATTGCAAATTAACATATTTTAACTTTAGCAAACATTTTACAAAGCTCAGATGGTGATATAGCCACTCGGAAAATTCATTTCATTTTAGGGTTTATATTTCAGAGGTTTGATTCACATCTATTTTGAAACAAGTATACTTGAAGTACATTAACATTTTCTGCATAATGCCAGAAAGGACTGAAATAACATTTGGAGATTTTAATATATCAGATGTTAGAACAGGTGTGGATATACAGCTAAAAAGTTGCAATTCAGTCCAGATGTAGTTATATTAAAACCAGAAAATTATTTAGCTAGGTGTGTGTGGACAGGAGAGAGTAGGGATAAGTATTAAATCATGCTAAGGAGATAATCAGATATTTAAAATTTGGAAACGATTTACATTCTAATATTAAGAATCAAAAATTTACTTCAGAATGCAAAAAAAAATGCTTCTAAACCTTCACTGTAGTTTATTCTGAACATTAATCCAATGCAATATAATATGAAAATAACTCTAACTTATGGGGGGGCTTATGAAATATTATAAATCATGGATGGATAAGATAGGAAGAACCTTAAATTCTAATGTTTTTACCTTGATTAAATCTACTCTCTCTCAACTGGCAAATGAAGATAATACATCATCTATATAATAGGAATAATCTTGATGGATTCAGAAACTTCTGAATACTTTAGGACAGTACTCTGTTTTCTGACAAATTTGTACATATAAATAAATTCACAAGCCATACATATATATTGTAACAGGATTTTTCAAGACTGGAAAATACTAGTAATGGATATGGACAGGGACCTACCATGAACAGAGTATTAGCTAAAAATATTTAAGGGATAAAAAGAAAAAGATTTAGGGTTAATAATAAAGGAAATGAATACAGAAAGATAGGGAAGTTTAGATCTAAAAATATTTAAGACATTTTCAAATACAGTCACATAACCATATAAACATCAGTTTCTTTCATGAATCGGTGTGTTTTACAATCAGAATGCTTACAGAGATTTCTGTCTGCAGGGCAATTTTATGCAAAACTGTGAAGGAGCTGAAGTGCATGGTCAGCCACACGGAGCTCTGATTCTTCTTGCTACAGCCTTTCCCCTTGTTGTGCTGGGATGGCAGTAGTACAGGTAAAGGGCAAGAATTTCTTCAAAAGATTGCTTTCATATTTTGTGCTAATTGCATTAAAAAAAATTCTACCAATTACATAATTTAAAAGTGTCAAATCAAAAAACAAAAACAGTTTATAATTTGAAGATGAAAGAGATCATAAGGCAACACTCACAGATATGTGAAAAGACTTAGTATGGGGATATGTATCACAACATTATTTTAACAGAAAAAAAGTGAAAACAACTGTCCAAAACTAGGATACAACTAAATATATTATGCTTCACCCTAAATCAAAATACACTAATACTTCTGACATGGAAAATCTTCATAAAAGAGGAAATGGGGTATTGGAGATTATAAAACTCCATTATTCCAGTCTTATAAAATATATATTCAAAACAGAGAGTCTAGGAGGATATGCAACAAATGCTTAGAACTCTCTGTGAATGTTAAGATTTCCTAATCAATAGTGAACATGGCTTATTTCGGTGACAGAAAACAAAAGAATCATATTAAAGTAGCCTAAAGCATACGCATACCCATCTCATAAGCCATCACATAACCCATCAGGAGTTCCCATAACCTGTCATCGGGTGTCTACTGTCCTCCAGACCTCTTCTGCCTTCCTCTTGTGCTTATCACCAGTACTGAAGTGATCTGGCACAGTAGCTCTCCTGAAGTATAAATTAATGATAACAATATATATGTTTTAATGCTCCCAGGTGGTGGAATTTAAGGGTTAAGAGCCCAAGTTTTGGCAGCACAGTTCTAGAGTTAGGTTCCAATTCTGCTCATTAGTAACTATGTGGCTTTGGACAAATGACTTAATTCTTCTAAACCTAGGTAATCTCATCTGTAAACTGGAGATAATAAAAGTGATTAATCTAGGAGGGCAGGAGGGTGATGATAAATGAGTGCGCCGTGACTATATCATGACTGGGATGTGGTTAGCAATTTGTGAATGTTAGCTATTATTTAGACTGTTGTAATTTCAAAAGCTACCTGAACTCATAGGAATGATTTTTGCTTTTTAATGATGTAAGGATAGTATTAGTGCTTAGCAAGTAGGAGAGGGATGCCAGTAACAGATGAGACATTGGACACTGGGCATGTGGGGTGGTCATTTATTTCTCATTCAGACAGGGCAGCTATTACTCATGCTATTGGCCCAGAAGGTGGATAATCTGTAAATGTCTATGAGCAGCAGATGTGTTGTGTGCCTGGGTGAGTCCATGAGTGAAAGAGTGACTAGTATTGTTAAAGCTAACCAAGGCTGACTAGAATATAAATTAGTGGAGGTAAATGGACCTTTGGGCAAACAGGAATTAAAATTTATAGTTTAGTTTTCCTTTATTATTAAAGGAGTACTTTTTAAATTCTAATACATTATCCCAAATATAATAATTTAGTTTGCTATCAGACCAGGAAAACCAATTCAAAATGTAGTTTAATATTCTATATTTGTATAGTTCTTTCGGGGTTCCTACATTTTGTTAATTCTCTTAATGCTCTAAGAATGTTAGAAACACTATCATATTTCCATTTCACGGATTAAGTAATTGAGTCAAAGAAATTAATAACTTGCCCAAAGGCCTGTAAAAGCATAAACAGAGCCAGAAAGCAGAAGTATTTGACTGCCGGATCACTATTTTTTCAACTGAACCACATTGCTCATTGTGATTATTTTCCACTTTAATAGAGAAGCTACTAATTAAGAAATATAGTACTTACATATGCTACAACATGGATGAAACTCAAAGAGATTATGCTAAGTCAAAGATGTCAGATATGAAAGATTACATATTGTATGGTTCTATTTATGAAATGTCCAGAACAGGTAAATCTATGGAGACAGAAAGTAAATTAACTATCGATGGGAGAAGGGCAGAAAGGTCAGACCATGGCATTTCTTTCTGGGGAGACAGAAATGTTCTAGATTATGGTGGTGGTCATATACTTTTATAAATATCTGGAAAACCATTAAGCTGCACACCTAAAATGAGTGAATTTTATGGTATTTAAATTATCTCTCGATAACGCTATTTTTAAAAAATGCAATGAAAATGTTAAAATATATGCAAAATAATTTTATTAAAATATTTGTGTGTTACTTATTACACCAAAAAGCTTACTGAAAAAAAATTTAAGTTTTATCACTTGGAATAAATTTGAAATTTGGTCAAATAAATTTTAGGAAAGATGTTAATGCTGAAATGATTTATCTGAACTCCATCTTCCAATATTTGTGACTACTGACAAAGAGCAAAGGACTCTTTATTCTGCCAGGTAAAAGGAAAATCATTTAAGTGGACTGATTTGTGGGTCACAATGACCTCTGAGAGGAATATTATCAATTTAGATAAACTGTGTATTTTGGAGTAATATTAGTGTAAGCTAAACACAAAATTATAAAACTTATGTAAATAAGTCTTTTAAAAGAATCAAGAATTTAGTCATCAAAATTTTATATGTTTACTTTCCTGTGAAAAAGATTAAATTTTGGCATTAAGAATTAGGCTGCTATTAATAGCTTATTATTTACTCTTAGACCACTATTAAACTATATGGACCAGAGTTATCACTTGAATTTAAATTTTTGAGTGTCTATATTTTAAAAGATAAATAAAAGGAAGTGTGGAAAAAACAAGGTTAAAAATTTTTATGTAGAAAAATAATGACATAAAAACTAAGCTTGAATCAAAGTTGAAATTATTTAATGGTGATTTAGAAGAAAAAAATCAAAATGTAAAAACATTTATTTAACTTTGGAAATAAGCAAAGAGCATCAGAGTTAGAATCAGATTACAGCACATTATAGCCCAGAGGGTCCTCCAAGGCCTTATCCAACCCATCCATTGCCTAGATGTGGACACACACTCATCAGGGAGAAATGGCATGTCAGAGTCACCTGGCTAATGTATGGATAGTCATCATCCTCTGATTCTTGGCCTAATCTGCTTTCATTTAATACCACATTAGTGGGAATTTGGGGGAGGAGGGAGTGGGGAGGTGGACAGACACAACAAAGAGATAGTTATATAGTTTAAAGTGGAAAGAGAGAAGTTTATTCTGAAGGTGAATTCTAAAAGTAAGAGAATTAGTAATATAAAATATTAGAATGATTTTTAAAATGTATTTTAAAGGAACACAATAATGATATAGTAGTGAGCATAAATCTAAAATTGCAAGTATAAATAAATATATTTCTCCAAACTCCCTTTACTAGGCCCTCATTATTCTGATATGAACTAAACAAGAACATTATAAGAAGAGAAACTTATAGACCAAAATCCCTGATGAACAGAGATGCAAAAATCCTCAATAAAATATCAGCAAACCAAATTCAATGATACATTAAAAAGGATCACACACCCTAAACAAGTGGGATTTAGTCCAAGGATGAAAGGATGGTTCAATACCCACAAATAAATCAATATGGTACACCACATTAACAAAATGAAGGATAAAAATAATATGATCATCTAAACAGATACAAAAACAGCATTTGACAAATTCAACATTTATGATAAAAATTCTCAATAAAGTGGGTATAGAGGAAAAGTACCTCAACATGGTAAAGCCATAAATGACAAGTGACACCTAACATCACCCTCAATGATGAAACACTGAAAGCTTTTTTTCTAAGATAAAGGAACAAGATAAGGATGCCTACTATTGCTACTTTATCCAACATAGTATTAGAAATCCTGACTACAGCAATTAGGCAAGAAAGAGCAACAGGCATCTAAATTAAAAAGGAAGTAAAACTGTCGTTATATGCAGATGACATGCTACTATATATAATGGACACCCTAAAGACTAAACCAAAAACTTTTAGAACAAATAAATGTTGCAGGATACAAAGTCAATAAGCAATAATCTGTTGTGTTTCTCACTAATAACAAACTATCAGAAAGAGCAATTAGGAAGACAATCTGATTTGCAATGGCATCAAAAAGAATAAAATATCTAGGAATAAATTTAACCAAGGAGGCCTGTACACTGAAAACTCTCAGACATTAATGGAAGAAACTGAAAGGGACACAAATAAATGAAAAGATATTCTGTGTTCATGGATTGGAAGAATTAATATTGTTAAAATGCCCATACTACCCCCAAAAAACTGCATCAGTGCATTTCTTGTTTAAATTCCAGTGACATTCTTCACAGAAATAGAATAATGCTAAAATTTGTATGGAACCACAAAAGATTCTGAATAGCTAAAGCAATCTTGAGAAAGAACAGCAAAGTTGGAAGCATCATGCCCTATAATATCAAACTTTCTTATAAAGCTATGGTAATCAAAATAGTATTGTATTGGCATAAAGACAAACATATAAATCAATGGAACAGAATTGAGAGCACAGAAATAAACCCACACATTTATGGTCAATTAATTTACAACAAAAGAGCCAAGAATATTTGGTAGGGAAAGGACTATCTCTTCAATAAGTGGTGCTAGGCAGACTGGATAGCTACAGGCAAAAGAATCTTACACCACCTTATACACAAAAATTAATCAAAATGGATTAAACACTTGATATAAGACCTGAAACCATAACACTCCAAGAAGAAAACATGAGTGGTAACCTCCTTAATTTCAGTTTTGGCAATGACATTTTGGATCTGACACCCAAACCAAAGACAATGAAAGCACAAAATCAACAAGTGAGACCACATCAAACTAAAAAGCTTCAGCACAGCAAAGGAAACCATCAACAAAATTTAAAGGCAACGCACTGAATGGGAGAAAATATTTGCAAATTCTGTATCTGATAAGAGATTAATATCCAAAATACATAAAGAACTCATACAACTTAATAGCCATAAAACAATCAGGTTAAAAAACGGGCAGAGGATCTGAATAGACATTTTTCCAAAGAAGATACACAGACGGTCAACAGGCACATGAAAAGGTGCTCAACATCACTAATTGTTAGGGAAATACAAATCAAAACCACACTGAGCTATCACTTCACACCTGTTAAAATGGTTATTATCAAAAAGACAAGAGGTAACAAATGTTGGTAAGACTGTGGAAAAAAGGGAACCCTTATGCACTATCAATGGGAAAGGAAAGTTGTGTAGCTACTATGGAAAACAGCATGGACATTCCTGAAACATTTAAGAATAGAACTACCATGCAGTCCAGCAATTCCACTTTTGGGTATTTATCCGAAGAAATAAAAACACTAACTTGAAAAAAATACATGCACCCCAATGTTCACTGCAACATTATTTACAATAGCTAAGATATGGAAGCAACCTATGTACCCATTCATGAATGAGTGGATAAAGAAAATGTGGTAGATACATACAGCATGGTATTACTCAGTCATAAAAAAAGAATGAAATCTTGCCAGGGATGGACCTTGGGGGTATTATGCTAAGTGAAATAAGTCAGACAGAGAAAGACAAATACTGTATGAACTCACTTACGTGTGGAATCTAAAACATATTCAAATACATGAATATATTTAGTCAGTCAAAAAAGTACACTGACCCTCGAACAACATGGGAGTTAGAAGCACTGATCCCCTGCTCAGTTGAAAATCTGCATATAACTTTTGACTCCCCTCAAAATTAACTGCTAATAGTCTAATGTTGAACAGAAGCCTTACCAATAACATAAACAGGCAATTAACACATATCTTATATGTTACATGTATTATATACTGTATTCTTACAATGAAGAAGCGAGAAAAAAATATTGAGAATCATAAGAAAGAGAAAATACATTTACAGTACTGCACGTGTATTTACTGATACCATAAGTTTACATTATTTGTTTACAAAATGGTCATCTCTCAGTACTCACCTCAATATTTTCTTACATGATACAAAAAACTGTAGATGTCATATGTGTTACTGACACTAGACATCAAAAATGAAAAAACAGTATATGGTCTGTGTTTGTATGTGCAATTTTGATAATCTTTTTATAATAGATTTGTGTATATTTTATGGCAGTAAATGATAAAATAGACTAGCATCTACATATGTATATCTATATCTATTATGCATTCATGACATACTTAACTTTTTCTTATTTTTTGCAATATTTCTAGGCTATACGGTTTGTCTGAGTTTTTCAAATTGGCCCAAATCTCCAAAAATGTTTCCAATTTATCTGCTGAAAAAAAATCTGCATGTAATTGGACCTGCACATTTCAATCCTGCTGTTCAAAGGTCAACTGTATAACATGGTAGCTCATTTACTGAGAGAAATAATCTAAGAGAGAATAAGAAACAATTAAGAGCATGGATAATAGCAAGTGGATTCCAGGACAAGGGAGAATATATAGTACAGAGCCTGAATGAATACTCTGAAGGAAATAATGGAAGGCAGACGGTGGGGCAGAGAATTAGGCAAGGAAAACAGAAGGTTCAACTAGTACTAGAAAGGAAGCCTTATTGTGATGCTTTCCATTTAAAGCTAGTTCTGCAACAGTGGAGGCCCAGTAAAATGATTCATAGGAAGGAGTATAAACCATGCAAATGCTTAGAATGGGATTTAAGGTTATAAATGATAATAAGCCATTTACAGCACTCATAAAAAATGAATTGAAATACTATCTATTGGATTCTTTGAACAAACTATTATGTTTCTTAAAAATAAGACAAAGAAAGAGTTATGAGATGAGTGCTATATCAGTCTGTCTTTATTTTAATTTGCCCAAAGAAAATCTAAAATGCTATGCCCATTATGTTAATCCAGTCATTTATCTGGGGAGAAGATATTCACTGTGATATGCTGGTTTTCCCTCTTCTCAAATGGTTGACATGATTTCTGGAAAGACATTAATAATTTGGAAAAGCTATAGGTGATGATTTTCAAGACAGCAGAAAATCTTAAGGACATTAATTGGTTAGTAAGAGAAAAATTAAGTATGCATTTAAAAGAAAGCAGAATAAAAAGTAAGAGTGTTGAAGTTCATAAAAATTATGAAAGTAAATGCCATGCGATGGCAGAAAAAGCACAACTAAAAATAATTTGAATGACAACAAAATTGGAGCTAAAGAAATTTGAAGACTATTCTTAATATAGAAGAGAAAAATATCTGTCAAGAATGGCTAAAGTTAGAGTGCCAGAACATACAACCAGTGTTGAGTTAGGAAGTCAGAAATCCTGTGAAGACCCATGAAGAGCTGGAGAATACCTACACACCCAAAGTCAAAGCAAAGATGAGGCCAGTTGGCCACATGTGGTCAATAATGTTCAATAAACATTTGTTGAAAAAATGAAGTTAAACTCAAAGGCATGGTCAGCCCAGGGCCAGGAGATGGGAACACATGAGGTGTGGGAAGAGGCCAATGACTAAGTTCATCGATAGTGGGCAGAAATAGAATTAGACTATCAGAAGTAGAAAACAGATAGTGAGAGGAGGGGAGCAGAAGGGCAGGTTTGGACCCCTGGAGATGGGAATACCTGAGAAAATCCCCAAGAAAGTTTACCAAATTTGCAATACAACACTGTTAAGACCTGAGCCAGAAACTATGCTATCTCTCCTGCACTTGTAGTTTTCCTAAACCACTGTAACCACTTCGGAAAAATGAATTAGAAAGAAAGGATACATTGGTACAATCAGTTCACCAGAAGGGTATTTGTGGATAAAGCAAGAGGTACATTTATGAACATTTTTCTAAATTTCTATAGACAATTTCTATACTGAGACCCTAACCTGGGCGTAAGATTGTGGTGGGGTAAAAGCAAACGAATAAACAAACAAAACAAAATCCCCCAAACCCTATGTCCTTTATCGGTAGATTCATACGAAGCGCTATTTGTCATCACTAGTTGAGATCACTAGTGTCATCACTAGCTTTAATGATCCTGTCCACTCTGGCTTGCCAATTCGAAATAGTTTCAACCAGGAGAGAGTAACAGACAGCCTTTTAAAATGCTTTCTCTCTCTGTTAACACCGTTTGGGCGTTACCCATGGAGCGAACCTATTCAGCAGCAGCAGCAAAAATGAAACCCTAATTTAGTCTTGAAATTATGTGCCACTTTGCCCTGCAATTACACTGTCCTTTAGATGAGTTTATATTGCATCCATAACTATACAACCTCTACATAAATTCTGAATAGATCGGACTCTCCAGCTGCACTTTCGATTTGAATATAGTTAATATAGATTTGAATATACTTAAATATAGTTAAATATAGTTAATATAGATTTGAATATACTTAAATGAAGGTGAGGTCTTAACGAGTCTAAAAACTGTGACTAATTAGTACTACAATGTTTTGGTGAGGTTTTTTAATGTAGGAAGTGGAATGTGAGCTAAATCTTAAAAGATGTGTAAAGTTTTGTCTTTTTTGAAGAAAGGTTATTAAAATAACATGAGAAAAAAATTTAAAAGAGGGGGAAAAATCGCTTATATTTTTCTATCACCCTAAAACTTATAAAAATAATATTTTCATGTTGCCTTCTGGTTTCTATTTGTAAATATATGTATTTTGACATAATTGCAAGTTACATAAAATTGTGAGTTCTTTTGCTATGTAATATTACAATTATAGTATTTCCCATGTTGATACCCCGTGTTCATACTGTCATTTTAAAAGTTTGAATAATGTTCTAGGTGATGGCATATGATCATTTATTACCCATTTCATTAATGTTACAGAAAAAGTATTTCCAATCATTCACTATTAAAAATATGATCTTTACATAAAAATAATTTTTCTTCTTCTGTTATTTCCCAAGCATAGATTCTCAAGAAGGAGATTACTTGATCGCAAACATTTCTGCAGGTTATAAAAATACATAATTTTTGTCATCAAATGAAGGGAAACTTCATCATTGAAGTCTTTGTACTAATTTTTAAAAAGGTGAATTTTTTTGTTTATTTATTAGTGATCAAGCATTTTGTGTTTATTATATTTCCTGTGTTTGTTTCTGTTTTTCAACCATCTGCCTGCTTGGGGTCTTGGGAGTTTTCACACATAGTTAAATAAATTCTTTATATGGTATGGATAGTAACTCTTTGCATACCATCTATGAAACACACATCTTTTGTCCATCTTTTATTTTTAGGTTGTTTGGCAGTTTTTACAGTCAGAGATTTGATATTTTTTATAGGCAAAATCTGTCTATCTTAACCTTTGTAATTTTTTAAAATGTTGCTTTATCCCTCCATGATTTGGGTAAGTTCTGTATACTTATTTTGGTACTAGTTTTTCCTGTTATTTTTTTTTCTTACTTATTTTGAGGTTGATTTTGGAGTATTTGATTTATTTTGTTTTAGTTATTCCTATACCACTTACCACATAATTTTGCTTTTCCCCATTTGTTAATAATGATCCTTACCTTAAAATCTGATTCACCATCTGAATTTGCTATTCCGTTCTGAAAATATACACTGCCATTTTTTACAACTGCAACACACTCCTATAATAACATATTCCAAATATGCTAGGGCTAGGTGGCCAAACATGGTTCTTAGTTTTCAGACTATTTTTAAAATATATTTTTCCCAAGATTTGACCCAAGAACAACTGACACCAAGTAACAGAAGTAATGAGAATTCATTCCAAGATCAACCAGTATTCAGGACCAGAGGAGGAGGTGGGGGAAGCAGGTAATATATATGTTATAGTTTCTTAAAAGAATATAAGATATCATATTCTCTAATGTTTTACTGTTCTTCTAAGAAATCATAATATTCAAAGAAACTGCTTATTTTCTAAGCCAGATTAAAAGGATGAAATGAAAGAGAGGCAAGAATGATAATCTTTGTTTTGAAGGAAAACTTGCATTTTTTTCTTTTTTTAAGAGAAGTAGGGTTGGTGTGGGGCACGAGGGCAGGGGGCAGGGGCAGAGGGAGAGGGAGAGAGTCTCAAGCTGACTCCACACTGAGTGCAGAGCCCGATGAAGGGCTCAATCTCACAACCCTGAAATCACGACCTGAGCCAAAACCAAGAGTCGGACGCTCAAACAATTGGGCCACCCAGGTGCCCCAAAACCTTGCACTTTGAAGAAAGTTATTTATAAGTGTTTAATGCATATTTTAGCAAATGTGTCTTAAATTTGCCCTCCTAAGTAGCGTGGCATTCAGAGTTTTATTTTATTTTTAACTTTATTTAATTTTATAAATAGGTAATACACTCAGGTGATTCAAAATCTTTTTTAAAATATCATACAGTTGAAATTGTTACATTGACATTCATAATATAAATAGGCCTATAATATTCCTTTCTTTTAATATCTTTGTCTGATTTTGGTTAACAGTGTTGCCGTGGCCTTGTAGATTGAGTTGGGAAATAGTCCCCAGTTTTCAGTAGTTTAGAAAATACTGTATAAAATTAAGATCTTTTGTTCTTTGAAAGTTGGTAGAACTTACATGTAAAAAAATATGGTCTTTTCTCTGTGACAAGACATTGCTCCAATTTCTTTAATAGTTATAGGACCATTTAATTGTTTTGAGTAAGTCTTGGTAAGATATATTTCTCTAATAGTATGTCTACGTCATTTAAGATTTCAAAGTTGTTAGTGTAAGGTTGTTAACAGCATCCACTTCTATTTTATTTTTTTACTCTTTATCTGTAGTCACTGCTTATATTTTTCATTTGTGTTTTCTCTCATCTTCTGATCAAACTTGCCAAAGGTCTACTTAGCTGGTTTAAAAAAAAATACCAATGCTTTATTTTGCTGATCTTCTTTATCATCTCTTTGTTTTCTATTTCACTGACTGCTGCTCTTATTATTATTTTTTTTTTCTTCTACGTTCTTTGGGCTTGTTCTTTCCTTCTTATATGACCGTTTAAAGCTATGCATTTCCCTCGAAACACCTCTTTGGGTGTATCCCGTTTTGATTTATAGTGTTTTTAAAGTCATTCTTTAGATATTTTACATTCATTATAATTTCTGCTTAACCCCCAAAATTATTCTGTATTTTTGTAAAACTGTGAGTAAAACTGTAAAATTATGAGTGAGCCAACTGAAGTCCAATGAAAAAAAGAGAAAAAACAAAAGAAAGAAAAATCTAACAAGCTTTCAGGAAAAAGAATGAATTATCTTTAAAAGAAAAAGGATCAGAGCTACAGTAGATTTCTCATTTGTAGCACTGAAAGCTAGAAGTCAAGAGCATCTATAGTCTACGGAGAGAAAAGAACCCAAGAATCCTAAATTTAGCTGAGATACACTTACATTCATCAAGCTGAGAATTACATTTTGTATTTCTAAGGAACATTTATAACACTTGATCATGTATACAACATAAAGGAAAGCTTAACAAATTCAAAAAGGTCGTGTAAGTCATATTATTTAGTCAGAATACCCCCAAGTTAAGGAAAGAATAAGAAAGTACCTCCTTCCCCAAATAATTATACTTAGAAATTAATATACTCCTATGGGGCACCTGGGTGGCACAGCAGTTAAGCGTCTTCCTTCGGCTCAGGGCGTGATCCCGGCGTTATGGGATCGAGTCCCATATCAGCCTCTTCTGCAATGAGCCTGCTTCTTCCTCTCCCACTCCCCCTGCTTGTGTTCCCTCTCTCGCTGGCTGTCTCTATCTCTGTCGAATAAATAAATAAAATCTTAAAAAAAAAAAGAAATTAATATGCTCCTAGATAACCCTTTCACCAAAGGAAAAAAATTAGAAATTACAGAGTATTTAGACAGCGCTTAAAAGGAGAGTAATTCATATTAAAAATATGACATAGAGAAAATTTTCCTCAAAGGAAAACTTATTCCATTAAATGTCTATTATTAAACAAAAAAAAATGAGAAAAGAACTAAGTACTCCCTTCAGAAGTCTGAAAAATAAAAACATACAAACAAAACAAAAAGAAACTAGGAATAGGAAATTAATAAACATAGAAGTAAAAAGTAATGTTATGGAAAATAAAAGTAATGGAAAGCATAAAAAAATACAGTCTAGCTCTTTGAAAAGACTAAAAATAAAGGCTTTGCAAGCTTGATAAATTATAAAAGATAAAACAAAAGTAGACAAGATTAAAAATCAGAAACCAGGCCTAGCCATAGGTAGAGAAAATATTTAAAAATAAGACTATTTATGATATTCACTTAATTTTAATACAAAACTCTGATAAAATTAGTGCCCCCAATAAAGAAAAATGTATAAACCAATCCTACTTATTAATATACATGTACCAAATTTATAAATAAAATATAACCATGTAGCAAATGATATATTTAAAAAGTAATGACATAGGGCTTATTCCATGAGACCAAAGATGCTTCAATATCAGGAAATTCAATAATACTAATCTATTTTACCAGTTGGTTAACGGGGAAAAAAAATACTATTATATAGATGCTGAAAGGCATTTAACAAAATCCAAAAGCATTTCATATAAAACATCTAAGTGAAATTGGAATAGGAGTAAAACAGTTAATTAAAAATAAATATTTACCAAAAACATCAAATATAATCCCAAGTGGCAAAACACCAAATAATTTCAATTAAAATCAGGAAGTAGATGTGGATGCTCAATGTCATCATTATTATTTAATACAGTCTCAGTACAAAGGAATTTAAGAAGATATGAACAAGACAAGAAAATAAAATAACAGATATAAACACTGGAAAAAATAGATGAACTCTTTATCAGGGGAGTTAGAGCACATGATATAATTGTAGAACTAGAAAATCCGAGAGCTACTAGTAAAAAATTACTAGAATTAATATGAGGATTTTATAAAGTTGCCGGATATAAGACAAATACACAAAAAACAATAGCCTTTCTTTATTCTATCAACAAATACCAAGATATCTGATCTTCTCCCATTCTCTTAATTAAAACTGCTCTTTTTCCTAAAGCCCTGAAAACTGATGCTGGACAACTTGAGGGTAGCTTCAAAGAAATTGCCACAAAAGTCATGTATAGACAATCTTTATGCCTGTTGCATTATGGGCCATTCAAAAGGATCACCAGAGACATTTAAATTACAAACCAGAAAAATTCATCTGATTCCCACTGCCTGATCCCAGTCTGTCTGAGGATGTTTCAAACCCGACATCTGAAACTCTTCTCACTGGCAGTACTGGAGACTCAGACACTGAGTTTGTAATTTGCTTCAACCACTAACCTATATCTTTCTTTTTTTTCTATAAAAGGGCCTCTTATTAATTATCTGGTTGCTTGCTAAACAAAACAGTCTATATGATGGCTAATACCACCTGCTCCACAACTAAGGCCTTAAGTGACTCTCAAAATAGCATCACATTATTAAACACTGAAATAAAACAGTTCTCCAAAATAAAATGGCATTAGATACTTTAACTGCTATACAGGGTGAACATGTGCCATCATAAAAACAGAATGCTATGTATATATTCCAGATTATCACAAAAATGTAACAGAATTGCTAAAAGATATATTCAAATTGGCATTTTAAACAATCTCTCCTTCTCCTTTAATAATTGGTTAAATTCCTGGACTGGAGGAGGATTTTAGTCAACTATCAAAGGTCTCTTTATTGGGCTTCTTTTTCTCATAATAATTTTAATCATGTCTTGCTGTTTTTTTCCAATGTCTCTCCACCCAGTGCCAAGACTCTTTCAGTGCCATAACTTCAAGCTGACAGATGATCCTTTCTACTCAAGGAGATTCATATATGTTGTGTACCTTGGATTCAGCTGTCTCTGCCTTTCATAACTCTTACATCCCCAACTGACTAATGTTGACTACTAGGTAGGGACAACTCTATGTCCATATTCATCCGGAAAAAGTTACAGAGGATAAAACCTTTCACCCTCAGCAACCTTAAAAATTTAAGAGTCAAAACTGTTCAGGGGATAAATGATGAGAACAAAGGCAAGAGAAATGCAGCTAAAACAGTCTCCTTACAATGTTCAGCCTGCAGATAAATCCCTGAGACAGGCAGAGTGTGACATTCCTCAAGGAACTCATGGCTGCCTTACTGTTGATGTTTCACTGAAGACTAAAAGCAAACTTATCTTAACAATGGCCCTCCAAGATCCCGGAGACCTTGCTCTTAACATGCACAAATTCCTTAGAGGCTATCCCTAACTCCCACTAACTAAAAGGTATATAACAAGTTACACCTCATAATCCCAGTGCAGCTCTTTCTGCCCATGGTCCTGTCCCTATGCTATAATAAACACACATTTTTGCACCAACAACAACAAAACAAAAAAACAAATATCAAGAAGCTGAAATAGAGAAAATAGTCAATTTATAGTAGATGCAAAAACGTGATAGTCATAAATTTAACAAGAATGGCAAAGAAACATATTCAAGTAAAACTATGAAATCATTTAAAAATAAATAAATTTAAAGGTACAAAAGGACATATTATATTCTTGAATGAGAAGACTTTGATAATATTAAAAAGACTTACTGTCACTAAAATGTCAATTCTCCAAAACTTAGAATATATATATAATGCAATTCCAGCTAGAATCCCTGTTGGGATTAGAATTAAATGAATTACCTTAATGTTTATGTAGAAGAATAACTGCTAGTGAATATGTAATAAAAGTATAAACTGGAAGAGAAAAACGTTACTAGGCATCTATTTGGAGTCTTTGGATTATTAGTAAACAAAGGATCTTAAAAAGTTCAAATCAAAGAATAACTCCTCCAAATATATATTTAAAAAGAACAGTGGTGAGAGAAAAGACTTACCAGCTATGAGAATATGTTATTAAGTCACTATATTCAAATGAATATGTATTAGTGGTATGTTTAATAAATTAGTGGAACAGAAGAGAGAACACAGTAATCAATGCTAGCATATATAAAATTTTAACATATGACAGATGATAGTTCTATTCAGTGGAAAGGATGGATTATTTAATATATAATACTGATAGAACTGGTTATCCATTTGCAAAGAATAAAACTAGACCCCCACATCTCACACCATATAAAAAATAAAAATTACATGTATTAATGACTTAAATGTAGGAAAACTCAGGAGACTATCTGTACAATTTAAGAATGGGAGGCACTATTTGAACCAAAACTAACCAGAAATAATAAAAGACAGTAATTTCATCATATCAAAATGAAAACTTTGATATAGTGAAATTTACCATAAAAAGTCAATAGACAAATTATACATTAGAAAAAAATGAATATAAATTATAATTACTATACTTATAAACTGCTTTTAAAAATTATCAAGGAAAATTCCAATAATGCAATAGAAAATTGGCAAAATCTACAAATAGAATAAATCCACAGAAGGGAAAATTAAAATATCTGATATCGGCTCCAAGTTCATGTAATGAGTCCTTATTTTTCATTCCAACACCAGTTTCTTTCCAGATTTCCTAGTCTGTGATATGTTCCCATTATTTAATACTCCCAAGAAAAGAGGTTCAGAGTCCTTTGTGACTTCCTTCTCTCCCTGGCTACTCAGTCAGGTGTTCATCTCCCTAGTCCTGGGTAGTCTGCTCAATCTTGACTCTATCTTAGCTTTCCCACTGTGGCCATAGAGAGGACCACAGACATTCTGGGACAAGCACAAATCTTGGAATCTGACTAGGTTTGCTTTCACTCCCTGCCATTTACCAGCTTTGTGAAAACAGGCATGTTACCTTTCTAGGCCTTGATTCCTCTGCAAGATGGGATAATTATACCCGTTTTTCATGGTCACCGTGGGAACTGACAGAAGTAATTTATACATAGTGCATATTAGGACCGAAAAAATGTTAGTTCCCTTTCTATTTAATACTCTTACAGTTAGTCTAGGCCTGGGTTACCAGCAAAGATATTTTCTAAATGGCTAACTAGATCCAATTGCTTGATGTTTGGAACACCTCCAATCACTGCTAATAGCTTAATTTTGCTAAAACACTGCTTGCATTATATCACGCTGCTGACTACCAATTTTCCATATTCCTAGTGCCTTTATGGAAAAGTGCAAATTCCATAGCCTTAGTGCCAAGACACTTATTCCTCTGGGGTAGAGATTTAAAACTTTGCCCAAGGTGCCCAAAACACAATTTTTAATATTTTCATTTGGGAAAATGAAAGAGTATATTCACTTAAGTCTCATCACTCTAAATAGCAGAATGGGAAGGGAAGATCGTAAACACTGATCACAGACATGGTTATTGACATAGTTACTAGTAATTAGTCATATTTGCAACACAAACTAATTAAAGCAAGATTTTTTATAAGAGAAATAAAAATTTAGACATTTCTTTATTATGGCTAGTTGCTAACAACAGCAAAAAATAATTCTCTTTTACCTAGTACTTCTTTTTGCAAGTCATGGCATCTGGTTTGCAAGTTTACTTCCTGCTGTTTGGATGTCTGAATCTGCTGAGACCTCAATATGGCTGCATCTGACAACAATTTCAGATTTTTCATTTCCTCTTCAAGGCATATCTTATTTCTCTGGGACACTGTCAAACTTTTCTTTAGTATCTCTATTTCTGTAAGGAAAATTCAAAGTTTACAAATAGACAAAATTGAATCATAAATCATTTCCCCATAGAATGATTATTTCCTCTTAGAAAATTAATAGTTGAAAGTCAAGATGACTTTTCTGTCAGCATAATGACACCCAACCAAAGAATTTAAATTTAGTAGTTATTTTGAAAAAAGAAATAAGAAAAAGGATTATATTGCTAAATGATGCATGAAAACTTTTAGTAGTTTAGCCTTTAAATTGTATTAAATGGCAATCTGTCTTGCTTTTCAAATACTCACATAAATAAATAACACAATATCTGCATAATGTTCTGAGTTTTATTGAAATTAAATTGTTTTCTTGGCAACATGATTCAGAAAAGTAAATTTAAATTTGCTAGCATGAGCTGGTTGGGTGGCATTTCTAGGAGAGTAACTAGGGTACATTCTATACAAATTACGAAGAAAGGCAGTAGGGATGGAGAGGAATAAAAGGATGCAGTGTCTAAAACTAATAAATTTATGGGCAGAAAGTATTAGTTAATATATCTTAATGATTCTAATAATACTCTGTGCCCTCAAAATGAGACCAGAATTTCATTATAGCAATCACTTGTCATTATTCTACCTACTCAGATTAAGCTTCATAAAAATATGCCTTCATAGCATTATGTAGATTTAAATGTGCTAATTTTATATAATTTTGTGAGAAATGCATGAGCATATTATCCTTCAGAATAATTATCAGGCTCTCCCTTAATCAGTCTCTCCAGCACTACTATCTTAAAGCAGTATTAAAATATTTAAAGAACTACACAATAATAAAATACTATAAAATTTGTACAATCACTATTAATTTGAATTGATGAGGATGTGATCTATGTGAAAATCTGGACAGTCTGTTTTTTCAGATAGTTCACTTGGCATCCCCTTCCTTGGTTAGCTTATCCTGGGCCATGTAATGGGTCTAGCATCTGACTGGGTATCAGAGGAGTTTGGCTTGGTCTTGGAGCCACCACAGCAGAAATAGCAGCCACAGGGGCGAGTGAAAATCAGAATCATAGATCCATAAAACAGACATGGCAGCAGAAGCAATATGGCTAGTAAGTGGTTACAGAGAAGTAAAGTGGTAGGCTAGACAGAGTACAGAGAAGAGAACATGCCTTAAAGGATGGTGATGAATAGGATTAGGAATGTGGTCTAAAGAGAGACAAGAAAAATGTCTTTCTGTGGGTGAAGTATGTCTGGAAGAAAACATGACCTTTAAGACAGATCCAGGGCATGGGCACAAGGGGTCTGGCACTTCTTCACTTTTAATTAATGCTCAAAATGCAAAACCTGGTGAAGCACCTGGGTGGCTCAGCTGGTTAAGCGTCTACCTTCAGCTCAGGTCATGATCCCGAAGTCCTGGGATCAAGCTCCACATTGGCCTCCCTGCTCGGCAGGGAGTCCACTTCTCCCTCTGCCCCTCACCCCACCCGTGCTCTCTCTCTCAAATAAATAAATAAATTTAAAAAAATGGAAAACCTGGAGAAATAAATTGGCAGAGACCAAATAAGTAAGGTTCTACTATATTCCAATGATTACTTTATATGGGAATCTTTTTCCTACAAATAACTATATGCTTCTAAATACTTATGGATATGCACCCATTTGTATGAGGAAAACTGCTAACACACTAGTGCATAAAATTTTAAAAGAAGAGAGTTTTAAGAAACATGGAGGTTGCAGTTTTTCTTCACGCCTAAAAAGTCTTGGGTATTTCTGTATCCATAAAGGTGGCTCCTTATGCTGAATAAATTGTACCATATCCTAATCATATCTGTCTAAGTTTAAGTCAGAATGACACTGCACATGCTGGCACCTATTTTTCATTTGCCAGAATGATACTGCTTAAGTTTAGCAGGCTGACTCTCTAAGTGTACACTACTATCTGTCTCTAAAATAACTACTCATGTCAACATGACTTTCTATCTGACATTAAAAGAATAAGAATCTGCAATACAAATTTATTTGTGAAATATATTCTAACACATGGAAAAGTACAGCAAGATTTCCAAACTAACAGGAGCTGTGTTTCTAACATTGAATTAGGAGAGTAAACTCAACGAAGGCGAATTAACTCACCCTTGGCAAATTACACATCCCTTGTTGTTTGGCAATTCTGGTATCAAATAATCAATCCTACCTTCATCATTCTACAACTTCATATCTATCAGTCATGTGTCCCAATTTGGAGTTCAGAAGTTATGATCTCTGCCAGGTTAACTTATTCTGGTCATTGTATCCACCTTGTGTTTCCCTTGTCTCGGCACCCCCATGAAGAAGGTCCTCCTAACTTCATTCATTTGGCCTGCCACTGCTCATATGCTACCACTGCCTGGAAATCTTTTCTGACCCAATCTGGAAGTGACCTAGATCTTCCTGGAACTTGCACCAATTTACACAATTTTTACTGCACTGATCATATGTATACATATGATCTACTATTAGACTGCAAGTTATTTTAGGCCAGAGATAATATCTTACTTATTTTTTATTCCATCCATAATTTCTACAATGATGTCCTAAAAATGACAGGAGCTCAATACATACTTACCAAATGAGTAAAGTCATTATTGAGCAAAACTTCTAAATAGTTTTCTGATATACTAGTTGAATATCCTGAATATTTCTTTTGTCTTACCTTACCCTTCACTTTATAGGCAAGCATTTTGAGACCTAGATTATTTAATGTCAGACTAGATAAGGCAATAAAAATACACAAGCAAAAGAAGCAAACATTTTAAATACGATAAGCAAATAGGCCTATTCTATCCCTAATTCCTTCAATTTTATGAAAAATGTGGACTATGTTTCTAAGCCTAATTCAAAACGTGAATTTTAAAAGTTCAAGAGATATTCAATCAATAGGTACTTTGGGAATGGAAGCAAATTGATTATACACTTAAAATAGTCTACCTTTAGTGTGGTGATTCTACACTAAAAATAATTTTTTCCTGAAATTTCTCTTATTAAAATAGGTGTGCTCTGGTTTAAGAAAACCTAATCTACGAACATTTGAACTTAAAAATCTTGATTACATAAAGAGAAAGCCACTCATTAGAGTGGTAGGAAATATTTCACTCATATCTGCTATTCAAAATCAACATACTTTGTCAGGAAGAAAATATTGAGCAATGACTTTTCTAGGAATACTGTTTCTGTTTTGGACTTTGATTTTAGACCTGAATTTTAATGTGTCTGGAATAATGCTGTGCAATGTGTATGGGGTTCATGGTATTTATTAATTTGTTAGGGCTGCTGTAACAAAGCACCACAGGCTGGTACTTTGGTAAGCAACAGAGATTGATTTTTTTCACAGTTCCAGAGGCTAAAAAGTCTGAGATCAAGGTATCAGCAGGGTTGGTATCTTCTAAGGGCCATGAAGGATGGATCTGTTCCAGGCCTCTCCTCTTGGCTCGTAAATGGCCATCTTCTTCCTGTGTCTTCAAGACTCCTCCCTCTGTAAAGGTCTGTTTCCAAATTGCCTCTTTTTTATAAGGAACACCAATCACATTAAATTAGAGCCCACCCACTTAATTTATTTCTTTAAGGACCCTAACTCCAAATACAGTTATATTCTCCAAATACAGATTAGGACTTCAGTATATGAATTTGGAGGAGTGACAAAATTCCGCCAAAAACACTACATTTTAGAATATTTATTCACATTTATATTGTGATTAAAAATATGCCAAAAATAAATGAGCATGTGTTGGACTAGAAGATAAAATGGGAAAATGAAAACAATTGTGTTAGGATAAAGGAATTAGGATTATGAATTAGGAGGTTATTTTACTTCTTATAAAAATGTTTCATTTTTTTTATATCAACTTTTCAATTGAAGAACTATGCCATGCAGAATCAACTCACCCCATAAGGATATATTCACGTAGATGACAAATAAAACCCGGCATTTAAAAAAAAAAAGTATTTTTTATTTAAAATGCTTGCAATATTGTCAAAGTTTATAGCTAATACAGGCTTTTAGATTTAGAATAAGTATTATATAATGTTAGCTAACATAAATACAATTATTAGTATTAATCTTATACAATCAATTTCTTTATCTTGAAAAGATTTTTCTGTTGTTCTCAGTCCTCTTAGCTTAGGCACATGGACTTAAAATTATTTTAGGTCACTATGTTTTTAGGAAACCTCTACAATTTTAGACATTTTAATAGATATGTATTTTATTTCATCATGTTATAATTTGCATCTCCCTAATTGGCTAATGATGTTAAACAATTTTTCGCATTTTTTCCATCTGCCTATCTTTTTTTTTTTTAAGATTTTATTTATTTAACAGAGAGAGACAGCCAGTGAGAGAGGGAACACAAGCAGGGGGAGTGGGAGAGGAAGAAGCAGGCTCATAGCAGAGGAGCCTGATGTGGGGCTCGATCCCATAACGCTGGGATCACGCCCTGAGCCGAAGGCAGACGCTTAACTGCTGTGCCACCCAGGCGCCCCTGCCTATCATTTTTGACAAAATTTTTGCTGATAGATTTTGCCCATTTCCTAATTAGTCTGTTTATTTAAAATGTAGAGTTTTAGGAGTTTTTCATGTATTCTAGATAAAAGTCCTTTGTGTAGTCCACAAATATTTTCTCTTAATCTGTAACTTGCCTTTTCATCCTCTTAACAGTGTCTTTCACAGAGCAAAACTTAATTTTGTTGAGGTTCTTTTTATCAAGTTTTCTTCTTATGTATCATGCTTTTAGTTCAAGTCTGAGAATCTTAGGTCCCAAAGATTTTCTAGTTTCCTTTTTACCTTTAGATCTATGATCTGTTTTGAATTAATTTTTGTATAAGGTGCAAGGTTTTGGTCAAGAGTTTTTTTGTTGTTGTTGTTTTGTTTTGTTTTGTTTTTTGGCCTATGGATAACCAATTACTCTAGCAATTACTCTAGTTATTCCACTGTCTCCGTTATTACTTTCAATCTGTTAAAAAAAAAAAAAAAGGCTAGGCTATCCTTCCTCCACTCAACTGCTTGCTTACCCTTGTCAAAAATCAGTTCAGCATACTTATGTGGGTCTAAATTTATATATATAAATATATTTAATATATTAGTTATATATTAATAAATATATTTAGCAAGTAAAGGGCTAGTACCCAAAATCTATAAAGAACTTATCAAACTCAACACCCAAAGAACAAGAAATCCAGTCAAGAAATGGAGAGAAGACATGAACAGACATTTCTCCAAAGAAGAAATACAAATGGCTAACAGACACATGAAAAAATGCTCAACATCACTCGGCATTAAGGAAATACAAATCAAAACCACAATGAGATACCACCTCACCTTAGTCAGAATGGCTAAAATTAACAAATCAGGAAATGACAGATGTTGGCAAGCATGCAGAGAAAGGGGAACCCTCCCTTTTGTTGGGAATGCAAGCTGGTGCAGCCACTCTGGAAAACAGTATGGACGTTCCTCACCAGTGGAAAATAGAGCTACCCTATGACCCAGCAATTGCACTCCTGGGTATTTACCCCAAAGATACAGACGTAGTGAAGAGAAGGGCCATATGCACCCTAATGCTCATAGCAGCATTGTCCACAATAGCTAAACTGTGGAAGGAGTTGAGATGCTCTTCAACAGACAAACGGATAAAGAAGATATGGTCCATATATACAATGGAATATTACTCAGCCATCAGAAAAAAATGATCACCCAACATTTGCAGCAACATGGATGGGACTGGAGGAGATTATGCTAAGTGAAATAAGTCAATCAGAGAAAGACAATTATCATATGGTTTCACTCATTTGTGCAACATAAGGAATAGCAGGGAGATCGGTAGGAGAAGGAAGGGAAGAATGAAGGGGGGGTAAACAGAAGGGGGAATGAACCATGAGAGACTACAGACTCTGGGAAACAAACTGAGGGCTTCGGGGCGGGGGGGATTGGGATAGGCCAGTGATGGGTATTAAGGAGGGCACATACTGCATGGAGCACTGGGTGTTATACGCAAATAGTGAATCATGGAACACTACATCAAAAACTAAGGACGTACTGTATGGTGACTAACATAACATAAATAAATAAATAAATAAATAAATAAATAATAAAATTGTAGCAACTGACCAAATTTTCTTTTCTTTTGGTCTCCCAGAACATTCTAGTTGTTTTTAACAATATTTTTTTCTGATTATGAAAATAATAAATGGACACTTTAGAAAATTTGAAATATATAGAAAGAAACATAAAAGAAAATAAAAACTACTTATGATCTTTCCACCCATAAAAAAAGTTACTTTTTAGTTTATTTATTAGCTTTTTAGCTTTATCTTTTTGTATTTATTTTTTAGTGGTTGCTTTATGAATTACACATCCTTTTTAGTCTACATATAATATATATTGCATCGTATCACATAAAATACAAAAAGAATGCAACCATTTGGATCTTTTTCTCCTTCTCTCCAACCTTTATGCTCTAGTTGTCATATGTTAAATCGACATACTTTATAAAACCCACATATAATAATTCCTATTTTAAATAAGAAAATACAATTTGTTTTAAATTCAAAGGAAAAAAGTCTTTTATACTTACCCATATTTATCACTTATGGTACTTTTTAATCCATCCTAAGGGCCCTGGGGTTCTGTTAATTTTTTTTCCAATGTTTATCTCTCTTCTTCAAAATGAATAATATCTACTGATCTATCTTAAATCCACTGGATCTTTCTTCTATAATCACAATAATGCTATAGAAGTCTATCCAGTAAATTTTTATTTCAGATATTGTATTTTTTCCATTTTTTTAAAAGATTTTATTTATTTATTTGACAGACAGACAGCCAGCAAGAGAGGGAACACAAGCAGTGGGAGAGGAAGAAGCAGGCTCCCAGTGGAGGAGCCTGATGCGGGGCTCGATCCATCACGCCCTGAGCCAAAGGCAGATGCTTAATGACTGAGTCACCCAGGCGCCCCTGTATTTTTTCCATTCTTGAATATCCAATTTTTAATAGTTTTCTGCTGAGATATTCTATCTTTTCATTCATTACTAGCTTATTTTCCTTTATGTCATTGAACATAGTTAACAGCTAATTTGATGTCCTAGTTAGTTATTTCTATCATCTGGATCATCTCAGGGTTGGTCTCTGCTGACTATCTAATCTCTTGAGTACGGGCCTTGTCTTCTTCCCAGATCAATAAAATTGTAATTGTATCCTAAACATTGGTGATGTTATGTTATGGAAACCCTGAATTCGGTTATGTTCCTCTAAAGGGTAGTTATTTTGACATTGTTTTACTTTAACAAGCAGTTAACTCGGCTAAACTCAAACTGTAAAATATGTCTACCGTCAGGTAAGCAGCACTGAAAATATCAATTATTTTGGCCTTTGATGGGCTGTTTCAAGTCTTCCCTGTGCACATGTATTTCAGGACTAGGCCAAAGATTTAGAAAGAGCTTATATGCCAACTCTGAGCTCTCCCTCTCTGATCATCTCTTTTCTGGAATATTCTTTCTCAGAGGCTGCCTTAATCTGTGTCCTCCAATCTTCAAGCCAAAAGACTATAGATTTCTATCAGAGTTTTAGCTCCCCTGCATGGAACACACTGTACCCTGCCCTCAATCTAATAGCCTTAAACAAACAAACAAACAAACATAAAAACAAAACCCCAGAGAATTCACCCAGTTCCATTCTCTACTTTGAATTAAAAAAATTAATAGCCTTTTTAAAAAAAATTGTCAGTTTTAGGTTCATAAAAAATTAAACAGAAAGTACAAAAAATTTCCATATAACCTCTGTCTCCACAAATGCATAGCCTCTCCCATCATCAAAATCCTGCACCAGAATGGGAAACATTTCTTATAATCAATGAACCTACACTCACACATCATAATCAACCCCAAATCCTTAGTTTATATTAGTTTTCAGTCTTGGTGCTTACATTCTATGAGTTTTGACAACATATATAATTACATGTACACACCATTATAGTACCATATTTTCATTGCTCTAAGAATCTTCCATGATCAACCTACTCATCCTTCCCTCACACCCTGGCAAAAACAGATTTCTTTACTATATTCATAGTTTTACCCTTTTCAGAATGTCATTTAGTTGGAATCATACAGTATGTAGCCTTTTCAGATTGGCTTCTTTCACTTAGTAATATGCCTTCTATCAATATCTGACATTCCCTCTGTTATGTGCTTGGTTTTGGTCACTCTCCAGTGTTTTTAAGTAGTTATTTTGTCCAGAATTTATCAGTTATCTGAGGGAAGGCTGATGCAACATGAAATACTAAATCATGAACAGCAGAAAAAGTTTTAAAATACAAATTGGCACATTAATCATAATAAACAGACTTCCGGTCACAGCTCAAGATAGATGGATGTATCATGGTTTATTTTAGATCAGCTTATAATTACTAAATTTCAGGGTTCAAAGAAGTCATAATGGTCAGCTAGTTTACCAACCAGCAACAAATTTAAAAGTTGATCATAAGTCCCATCACATAAAATGAAATTCTATGCCATTACTTATGATGTACCATATAGCAAAAAAAGAAAAGAAAAGAATGAAAGAAAGAATGAAAGAAAAGATGATTACATTCTAAATATACACAACAAACCTGTCAAGGCTGTTTCACTTATGGATTTAATTTGTAGAAAAACTTCTCCTTTCAGTGAAGTCCAGTTTTGAAAATTATCATATACTTCATTTTTAATACTGGTTAGCTCCCTTTTAGTAAAAGTAAGTAATGAAAGAGTCTTATTCCAGAAATATTTGTACTTCACCAATCTTTGACTGTAAAATAGTTTAAAAAATTAGGAATTTTAAAAATAGCAAGCATAATAACAAATATTTCTTTGAAAAAATGGTTTTCTTTGAAAAATGGTTTGAGAATGACCATATAATCAACTGGCTAAAAGGAGACAATTTTGAACGTAAAAGGAGGTGCTATTTGTATTTTGCAGAGATGATAGATATAAATTGGGAATATCCCAGGAAAACTGAGGTATATGGTCACCCCAACTCATTTCCATTATTTTAACTATAAAGAAAGACAGCTAACCTTTTCATACACATCAATTCAATTAATGTTTTAACTTCATTCAACAGTAAATACTTAGTGAAGAAAATCAGGTCAAAGTGACTTAATCACAAGCCAAAATGAGAATCTCAGATTCTTAGACAGTATTCTTGCTATATACCATGGTTCTCCAGGCTGTATAAAACCTGGGGTAATAATAAAGAATACCTTTTAAAGTGATTGATCCAGTGCTTTTGCTTCAAGGAATGTCACAGTTCAAAGTAATAACAGATTTTTTGTAATCTCAGTGATTTTATTACTTTAGATGTCCTGGCTATAATTTACCTAATAATCAAAAAAGATTCAGGCATAGATCTGGGAGTTATTAGCAAAAAAATTATGACTGAAGCCATGGAATTGTAATTATTTGGTTAATAATTATCTTCCTGAATGGACTAAATCTATGATGCAGAGACTATATCTGTCTTATTCATCAGTTTCCCAAGCACCTACCACAGTACTTACCACGTAGTATATGCTTAACAAATACTGACAAATGAATGAATGAGTAAAAATAATGATCACCCAGCTGGAGAAATGAATAAGTGAGAAGTGTTGAGGATAAAACACTGGATAGCACTAATGTTTTTGGGACTAAAACAGAAAAGAATCCAACAAAAAAGACTATGGAGTAAAAGAGATGAAAAACCAAAATAATAATATCTGAAATCCAGGAAATAAGAGAATTTAAGCAAAAAAGTAGTGGTCAGTGTTTAAGCCTTCAGATAAAGGCTGAACAGAGTGTGCTGTATCTGGTATTAAGGAGGCCTCTGGTGATCTCAGAGAGAGGCATTAAGTAGGAAAGGACAGAGCAACAAAGCAGAAGTGACAAAACAGGTGATACCAGCAATCAAGAACCTTGATTTAAGTGGCAAGAAGAGAAAGAGGAAAATGCAGAGTAGATTTGTTAAGATAGGAGATACCTGAGTGCACACAGCTGAGTAAAATACAAGTATAGTCAGAGGCTAAAAACACAGACAAGAGGCGCAATTTCTTGTGCAAAGTCCTAGAAAGGACAGAGGTAGGGTAGAGGCTGAAAGATTAGCCTTTGTCAGGAAAAAGCATGGTGTCATTCCATGTGGTAACTAAGGTCCACCTGAGTTATCAGAAGCCACAGGGGATGCCTCAATCAGCATGCAGAGCTGTGAGTTAAGAAAGATGCTAATTTCAAAAAGCAGAGAAGGAGTCCAAATAGATCACTTAATCAAGGGGGCCAAAAGTGAGAATGGGAAGTCTGAATGTAGAGCCAGAAACTGGTAAGACAGGGAGATAAGAGCTATGAACTAAGTCAAGGTCAAGGGGTTTGGTGTAAGCCAGCTGCTGAGAGTAAGCCATGTGCATGGGAGTCAGGGCTTACAAGGATATTTAACAGAAAAAAGACTAGATGTAAATTCAGGTGCTTCTGTAGAAAGAAAGGCAGGAAACAGAAAATTCAAGCTTGTTAACCAAGAGCAGATCCATATTCTGTGGGGCCTAAATCTTATATGATTAGTGGTGAGTGGGAGGAGAGCTTTCTTGAAAAAAACAATACAAAAATGATGTCTACTTGAGGCACCTGCGTGGCTCAGTCGGTTAAGTGACTGACCCTTGATTTAGGCTCAGGTCATATCAGGGTTGTGAGATTAAGCCCCACCTCTGGTCCCAAGTTAGGTGTGGAACCTACTTATGATCGTCTCTCTCCCTCTCTACCCCCACTCTCTCTCTCTCTTGCTTTCTCTACAAAGAAAAAATGATGTCTACAAAATTAGGTTACAAGTGTACAATTATCCATAGAATGAAAAAAATCATTACAAACAAAATTTTAAAGTTGATGAATTCCACCAATGTCACAAAATACAGGAAAATGATATAACTTCCTAATAAGTAACAGTGCTATAATACCTTTTATTTTTTTAAAAGATTTTTAAAAATTTATTTATTTTTAGAGAGCGAGCTTGTGCACCATGTGTGACTGGTGGGGAGGGGTGGGGGGAGAGGTTAAGAATCTAGAGCAGACTCCATACTGAGTACAGAGCCCAACTCAGGGCTTGATCCCACGACCCTGAGATCATGACCTGAGCTGAAACCAAGAGTCAGAGGCTTAACCAACTTGAGCAAACCAGGCACCCTATTTGCAATTTTTGTCCACGTGTTCTACAACCACTTGTTCATATGAGAACCATTTTATATAATACTTTATGTGGGGAGAATATAAAAATTATATAGCCTTTCATCTAGCACGGCCATTAGTTTTTTATTATTGGTAGTTTTAAGAGATTCTTTCAGCTTTATGTTTCATTACTGATAACACTGTGTAAATATTATACATTGTCCAATTTGGAAAAAACTTACCAAAATTTTTTATATGATTATAAGATTAGGAACATTTCAAGTGTTTTTAAAAAATGAGTAGGCTTAAATTGTCTTTGGATGACCAGGTGCATTGTCAATGAGCAGTCATATTTTGAAAGGAATATTTTTTTCTGAGCAGTAAGCATCAACAATAGGCTTAAAATATTTAGTAAACCGTATCATATACATATTTGCTATCATCCAGGCTTTGTTGTTCTATTTCTAGAGTATAGGCAGAGTAGATTTAGCATAATTCTTAAGGGCTCTTGAATTTTCAAAATTATAAATGAGCACTGGCTTCAACTTAAAATTACCAGCTGCATTAGCCCCTAACAAGAGAGTCAGCCTTTCTCTGAAGCTTTAAAAACAGGCATTGACTTCTCCTCTCTAGCTAAGAAAGTCCTAGGTGGCATCTTTTCCCAATAGAAGGCTGTTTTGTCTAAATTGGAAATCTGTTTTCAGTGTTGCCACCTTCATCACTTTTCTTAGCTAGATCTTCAGCAAACTTGCCATATAGTTTCTACTTAAGCACTTGTTGCTTCATCTTGCACTTTTATGTTATGGCGAGTGCTTCTTTCCTTAAATGTCATCAGCCAACCTCTGCTAGCTTCAAACTTTTCTTCAACAACTTCCTTACCTTTCTCAGCCTTCATAGAATTGAAGAGTTGGGGCCTTGCTCTGGATTAAGCTTTGGCTTAAGGGACTGTTGGGGCTGGTTTGATATTCTATCCAGACCACTAAAATTTTCTCCATATCAGTAATAAAGCTGTTTTGCTTCCTTATCACTCATGTGTTCACTGGAGTAACACTTTTAATTTCCTTCAAGAACTTTTTTTTGCATCCACAACTTGGATAACTGGCACAAGAGGCCTAGCTTTTGGCATATCTTGGCTTTTTGTTTGTTTCCTGACTTCAGGGTTTTATTTAAATTCTAGTTAATTAACATATATGATAAAATTGGTTTCAAATGTAGAATTTAGTGATTCATCACTTACATATAACACCCAGTGCTCATCACAATTAGTGTCTTCCTTAATACTCACCACCCATCTAGCCCATCCCCCACCCACCCCCCTCCATCAAAACTCAGTTTGTTCTCTATAGTTAAAAGTCTCTTATGGTTTGCTTCCCACTCTCTCTCTTTTTTTCCCCTTCCCCTGTGTTCATCTGTTTTGTTTCTTAAATTCCACATATGACTGAAACCATATGGTATTTGTCTTTCTGTGACTGGTTTATTTCACTTAGCATAATACACTCTAGCTCCATCCACATCATTGCAAATGGCAAGATTTTATTTTTTGATGGTTGAGTAATATTCCACTATACACACACACTTTCTTTATTCATTTATCAGTAGATGGACATTTGGGCTCTTTCTATAATTTGACTATTGTTGGGCATATCTTGGCTTTTGACATGCCTTCCTCACTAAGCTTAACCATTTCTAGCTTTCCATTTAAAGTGAGAAATTTGCAATTTACATAGAGCCATAAAAAGACCTCAAATAGCCAAGTCAACATTAAGGAAGAAAAACAAAGCTGGAGATAATCACAAATCCAGATTTCAAGATATACTACTACAAAGCTGTAGAAATCAAAACAGTATGGTATTGGCACAAAAACAGATACATAAATAACTGCAACCAAACAGAAAGCCCAGAAATAAACCCACAACAAGGTATTATGCTAAGTGAAGTACATCAGACTAAGAAAGACAAATACCATATGATTTCACTTGCATGTGGAATCTAAAAAAAAAAAAAAAGCAAATGAATAAACAAAAAGTAGAATCAGATCACATTGTCTGATTCCATATATACAAAATGTCCAGAAAAATGCAAATCCATAGAAACGGATTAGTGCTTGTCAGGATGGGTGGTAAGAACAGAGATTGAGTGCAAATGGCATGAGAATCTTAGGAGTGACTCAAATGTTCCAATACCAGATGTGGTAATGGTTGCACAACTTAGTAGGTCTTACAGTGTAAAAATCAATATATTGTGCTCTTAACATGAGTGAATTTTGTAGTAAGTAACTGATGTAACCCATGCAATGCTCCAGATTATCCACTTTAGAGTAACAGATTAAGATTTTTATCTTTAGAAGGGATCTTTAAAGTTCAAATATTACCTGGAAATGCTTAAAACATAGCCATTATCATTCAATAATTAAATAAATATTTCTGAGTCCCTACTTTGTGCCAGATTCTGTGATTAAATAATAGATTGATTGGCTTAACAAAAAAAAATGAGTGTCACTTAGGCTATCAGGTCACCAAATGTCAGTGGGGCAGGATATCAACAAAACTGTTTAAAATAAGATGTGATATGATAAACTATGAGATTGAGGCTACAAAAAAAGAAATAAATAAAGCCAGATGACAGAGTCTAGATTTACACATTAAAAAAGAAAGGGGGCACTTGGATGGCTCTGTCACTTAAGAGTCCAACTCTTGATTTTGGCTCAGGTCATGATCTCAGGGTTATGAGATCGAGCCCCACATTGGTCTCCGCGCTAAGATTCTCTCTCTCCATCTCTTTCTCCCCCTCTTCCTTCCCACTCCCCATCTCAAAAAAANCCAAAAAAAAAAAAAAAAAAAAAAAGTAAGTACTTTATATTTCAAACAATTTATGAAAAATTCACAATAGGAATCCTCTAAAAGTAAACACTGTCTAAAATATTTCAAATATGGATTGATTTGGAGCACTGGATTTATATACAGATTTGCATAAAGTGAAGTATACTTATATTCCATACTATTTTTTGGTGTTCATTTTACAGGCCTTCTACACTTAATTTCCATTCTCAAAGGCATTTTATTCTGAATAGCAGATGTGCTGAGCCAATTGAGACAGACCACACCTACTCCTGATAACCTCCTTGCAAGAAACAGGTTGGAAATGATGTCAGGAAAAACAGACAATGAAGAACATTTTTCTGGAGGCTAGGTGATTAAGCCCAATTACAATTAAGTAAATGACAGAATAATTTTAAAAGAACAATGCAACTCAAAGACATAGTTCATTGATCTACTGAAAGTTCCATTTGGGACACCTGGGTGGCTCAGTCGGTTAAGCATCTGCCTTCAGCTCAGGTCATGATCCCAGGGTCCTGGAATCAAGTCCCTCATCAGGCTCCTTGCTCAGCAGGGAGCCTATTTCTCCATTTGCCTCCACTCCCCCTGCTTCTGCTCTCTCTTTCTCTGACAAATAAATAAAATCTTTAAAAAAGGGGGGGGGAGTTCCTTTTGGACTCCACAAATAAAATTATCATATCTGAGTACCTAAAGTTCATGCTGCTTTTCTTTGCCACATTTAGAGAGATGATAAGCTCCTTTTCTTCTGTATTCTAGTAGATATTTTTAAGATAAACTACTTTAAAATCAGCTTTTAGTAATGCAACAAAATTGCTGACCCTATAAACTTTGATTTTATTTTCACCAGACTGTCTGTTCCTATCCATAACGTACCTACTAGTGAGGAATAAAACCAGTAATCATTTCTATTTGTGTATCATAAACTTTTATTTGTACTGTTTAGTTAGATGGTTACTTCCAAAATTGTTTTTCAGTAAGTGCTATGTTTTTATGTAAGTCAGACCCCAGACTCCTAATTTGTATCTTTTAGCTAAAAATAAACAAAAGTCACATATCTATTGAAATTTTTTTTAAAAACTTGGCAGTTAAAAGTATAACTCAAAATGATAAAATTAGAATACAATAAAAATAACAAAGATGCCTTAGTTTTTTCAAGAATTTAAAATGTTACAAATCACATGTAAAATGTGAATAATGAACATTTTATCAGTCTTAATATTTTGAAGCAGCATTAATTATTTAATCTAATCCTCGTCTAAACTTTAAAATTCAGTCAATCCTACCACCCACAAGGGCATTAGTGGATAAAATAAATGGGACTTCCTTAGCAGACCTGAGCCAGAGCTATTGGAAGAGCAGAGCTGAAGCACTGGTTGGCCTGACTAAAGTGGAGAACCGGAATCACCTGCTGGTTCAATACCAGATTTCTGGGACAGAGCAGAGAAGATTCCTGATGACAAAAATGATCATCTGTTTTATGAGTAGACTCATTGATTCAAAAATTATTTATTGAGCGTCATTATGTGCAAGGCACTTATGAAAGGTAATTGACCAGCAGATGGTCACCAGATAGTATATTAAAAAATTATTAGCCCAGGTAATTTTTTTAATGGAACAATGTTTCTGGTAACAACTAGTAGATTGAAAAAGTATGTTTTTTTAGTAACCTAGAACCTGTGTCTATTTATAATGTTCATTTAATTTTTTCCGTTTTCTAAGAGCTAAGTTACTCAATTTTGAAAAGAATCTGATATTCTGATATTCTCAATATATTCAATTCCGATTTTATAAAAGAAAATGAACTTCCTAATTTATTTAGAACATTGTGTTTTGCCTTCAGGTATTATAAACCCTCCAAAAATTTTATAAAAGCAGAATTAACACCATTTATGTTGGAGATTTTGAAATTTACGTGGTCTATTAACTATCATTTAGAAAGTTACCCTGTTCTAGGGGTGCCTGGGTGGCTCGGTTGATTAAGCATCCAACACCTGGTTTCAGTTCAGGTCATCATCGCTGGGTCCTGAGATGAGCCCCCACCTGGGCTCCACACTCAGCGGGCAGTCTGCTTGAAGATTCTCTCCCTCTGCTTCTCCCCAACTCATGCACACATGAGCACTTTTTCCCTCTCTCTCAAATAAATAAGTAAATTTAAAAAAAAATTTATCCCATTCTTCTATTACTTTCTGTATCACTGGACTATCAGGCAGGGAATTGAATACACCAAAAAACACTGGTCAAAAAATAATAATAAATTAGTGACTGTGCTTTCATTCTAAATGTTACTGCACAATAAAAGCAAGGTGTTTGCCTGATCTAAATGTACTGCTAAAACTATTCAGTTGAGATAATGGTAAAAAAAAAAAAAAACCCAAGTGAAGTTGTTTCCTTTTTTTTCAACCACACTGAATATAGAAACTATGTTACTAAAATGTTTGAATGTTTACACAGTATCAAATGTTCTTTTTCAATCCTTATCATTTTCAATTCTTTAAAGACAATCTTACCTGAATACTTGTGATTGTCTCTGCTTAATTTTTAATTCATGTTGCAAATGACTCAATTCTTTCTGTACTCTCTGAAATTCATTTTGTTGACTTTCTAACTGCATGCTTACATCTCGAATTCTAAAAATATAAACAATATCCATTACAAGCTTAAAAATTTCATTCTTAGAATTTTATTGAATTAAAATTTAAATACATTTTTAATAAAAATAAGTGTTAAAAAACTATGCATCTTTATATACACTAAATGAATGTACAGAAAAAGTATGGAGAGACACATATCAAACACCATTATCCCCAAGGAGGAGAGTGGAACTGATGGGAAGGGGAAAGGCAAAGAACATGGAAGGAAGGCAAAACTTTTACTCTATATCTTCTGTATTGTTCAAATTTTTTACAATGAACATGTATTTTCATTTGCATTACTAATTAAAATGTAACCAAATATCAATGTAATTTTTATTAAAGTAATACATGTATACAATTCCAAATGTCAAATATTACTAAAAGAGCTAAAGAAAATACAGTAATCATTTGCTTTTACCTCAATTCCCACTGCCTAAAACAACTTTTAACTTTTTTTCCCTTACTCCTCCAGTATTTACTTCTTTTTTTTTTCTTTAAATTTATTGGAGAGAATGAGTGTGAGAGAGACAGCACATAAGCAGGGGGAGGGGCAGAGGAAGAAGGAGAAGCAGAAAAGGAGACTCCCCACTGAGCAGGGAGCGGGATGTGGGACTCGATCCCAGGACCCCAGGATCATGACTCAAGCAGAAGGCAGATGCTTAACCAACTAAGCCACCCAGGGGCCCCCCAGTATTTACTTTTATATTACTAAATAACATGCTTATATTGTTATTCCTTAATATTTCAGTTTAGATATTACCTAGTAATTTACAAATCAGTTAAGCTCTGATTCTGCTCCATATGAGACCTAAAAGATGATAGCTTAAATTACAAGAGTATATTACATCACATAAAACAAATGTATTATTAGCCAATCCAATGCTGATAATAATAGCTTTATAGAGTCATCAGAGCCCCAGGATCCTTCCAACTCTCTGGTCTACCATATTTGGTGTGTGTTATTTTCATTGACTATGATAGTGGCAGAAACCCCAAAAATTCTTTTCCCATTCCAGACCAGCAGCAAGAGGAGAATAATGCTCACTCTGTTTTAAGGAAACTTCTTGGAAGTACCAGAAGCTGCTTCTGCTGAACTAGACATTAGACACATGGCCATACCTATTCCAAGTAAAGCAGATATAGCCACAGTTCTATTACTAAGAAAGAAGGAAGAATGATGTTAGGGTAGGTAGCTAGCAGCTTCTATCGTAATCCTAGTAAGAATGACCCTCCTACACATACTTACACTTTTATACACACATACAAACACACCGCCTTCTCCATCTCACCCACCCAGTTTAAATCAACCTTTTAATTTAGTATTTACATTATTCTTCACTAGTGAGCCACATGTTATGATATGATCACATTTCTTTTCCTGTACTTTTTGTTGTCCCCGGATTAAAAAACCATCTCCTTTTCTTCCTAGTTTTCTGTGTACCTATTACTGATACATCTTCCAAATCTGACAGAGGTATAATTCTTCTTTCTCAACACCTTCAGACACAGCAGAAAACTCTTCCATATGATTTCTTTTCCAGGAAACATTCTTCCCAGAGCTCTCTATTCCCCTGCTCCAGTCTGGGTATTCTCTCAATTGACTATACAAATTTCATCCTGGGACTTCCCTTTCTTGTCATTTCAGGAACTGTCCCCAGCTCTTTTTTTTTTTTTTTAGTATTTTTTTATTATATTATGTTAGTCGCTATATAGTACACCCCTAGTTTTTGATGTAAAGTTCCATGATTCATTACTTGTGTATAACACCCAGTGCACCATGTGATACATGCCCTCCTTAATACCCATCACCAGTCTATCCCATTCCCCCGCCCCCCTGCCCTCTGACGCCCTCAGTTTGTTTCCCAGAGTCCATTTCATGCCAAATCCTCTATATCCTTGCTCTAAAGGCTTCCTCCTCTATGGTATGCTCCTTTTGGTAGAAAAATTCCTCCAGGAGCGTTTTGTGCATGAGAGGTAATTTTAAGAATGTGACTATCTGAAAGTCTTTACTATATCTCAGACTGGACAGTTTAGCTGAATATAGAATCACAGATGAGAAAAATATTCTTTATGCAAAAATTAGATCACTGTCCTCTATTTCCTAACTTCCAGTGCTGTTTCTGCAAAGTCCAGTGACATTCTAATTCCTACTTTGTATGATACATGGTAGGTTCTCCCCACTCAGCCCAAGCCCTGGTTCAGAAGCTTTAAAATTTTTCTTTTCACTTAGTATTCTTAAATTTCATCACAATATATTATTGTGTTAGTCTTTTGTCATTCTCTGTGCTGGGCATTTCATGAGTATTTGTTTTGGAAACTGATGTTTAGTTTCAGGAACTTTACCGTAGGGAGAATGATTCCTTCCCCTTCATTTTCTGTTTCCTTTCTGGAACATCCTTCTATTTGGATGTGGAACCATCTGGAGAAATCTAATTTTCTTAAATTTTTTTGCCATCTTACTACTTTGGACATTTTGTTTTAGTTTCATTATCTTCCATTCTGCCTATGAAATTTTTAATTCTGCTATCATATTTTAATTATCAGGAATTCTTTCTTAATCTTCAAAAGGTTCCTTTTTTTATTACCCCTTGTTCTCATTTCATAGATACAATTTCTTATTCTTTTGATGATAATTTTGATATCAATTACACTGTGTTTTAGTTTTCTTCAGCTTACTGCATTGCTTCTGTTTCCTCTGGGTTTTTCAATTTTTTCTCTGTTTTGTTTTTTCTCTTTCACATTTGAAGCCTCCCTTACAGTCTGGAGATCCTTTGTTTTCTATTCATATTTACAAATGAAGACAATTTGTCCAGTTTCTACAAGTCAATAATGACAAAGGGAGGAAAGGGGGGAGGGTGGCTTTTCTAAATAAAAGAGAAGCAACAAAAGTGACATGTGGACCTTGTATAGAACAGATTCAAACAAATAAATAATTTTCTTAAATATTAAGGAAATTTGATTATGAACTGGGAATTAGAAAATACAGAGGAACTACTGCTAATTTGGGGATAATGATACTGTTGTTATATGAGAAAATGGCACATCTCTCTGAAGTAAATAGGGATGAAAATAGCATGCAGTCTTGGATTTTCCTTAAGTTACTTTAGCAAAAAAACAAACAAAAAAAAGGGACAGATAAAGCACATATGACAAAAATCATGGTAATTTTTGAATCTCCATATTTATTATACTATTTTCTCTTTAAAAAAACCTAACAAATGAGGCACTGAAATGCGTTAAGCTTCTGTAGTGTGCAGTGGAATTGCTAAATGATGGGCTTCAACTGTGGGGAGATCATGTGGGGAATCAGCTATTTTGATAGTACCTATGCCATCTGCCAGAGTCAGGACAAGGTAATTAAAAGCCTTTGGGGAGGAAGAGTGGGGGAGAGGTTCTGAAAGTCTAAATGCACTTTTAAAATATTTTTAATAAATTCTCCTATTTTCAGCCTCACTTTGTACCCTGACAAGTATTTCTTTTGGCATACTAAGAGAAAACAAATCAGCCAAATGTTGTTTTCAGGAGTCACATCTAAAAAAAAAAAGAAAATTTAACAAATGTAGAAAATAAAAGGTTAGAAAAATATATACCAGATAGATGCTTTAAAAATGATAAAAGATATATATTAATATTAATAACTAGCAATAGAACCCTTTAGTTTTGATAAAAATCCCATTCTACCAAGAAAAATAATAATCATGAACTTTTACATACCCAAAACATAACTTCAAAACATAAAGAAATATCTGTTCAAAATCAAATGAGAACAAATTTTTAATCATAATGGGAGGTATTAACACATCTCTCACAGAAATGGAATGGTTACAATGATATGAAAAATAGTAAAGTTATTGAAGATTTGAATAACAGAATTAACAAACTTGATGTATGGATATAATTGGATATAATAATCATTCTTTCAAACACATGATATAATCATAAAAACTGACCACGTAACCAGCCACAATTAAAATTTTAATACGTTCTTAAAAAGAAAAAAAATCATATATGCACATTCATTGCTTACAGTAAAATTACATGAAACATTTACAACAAAAAGCCAATTTAAAAATCTACATACATGGAACTTAAACATACATCTAACAAACACTGGGCCAAAGAGGAAACAAAAATAAAAATTATAAGCTATTTAGAAATAAATAATGGAAACATTATATATCAAAGTACTCAGAGAAAAACTTATAGTCTTAAATGCATTTATTTAAAAAAACACACAACAATGATTGGGTATTCTGAATGTCATGATCCAAGAGAAAGGTATAAATGACAAAAAACAATCAATGCTCAGAAGCAAGCTACCCCAGTAGCAATGAGCACACCCAATTCTGACATCTTGATTTCTAAATACCATTTTCCAATAAAAAAAACCAAGGCATCTTAGAGAACTGGTTGATTCCAGAATTAGTTGGGGCAGGGAAAATCTAAGGCAAGCCTAGAACATTTTGTGGTGCCAGAAAGTAAGGAAGAGCTCAAGAAAGGGCACAGGTGCCACCTGAGAACTCCTAATAGCCAAAACTGGAACAGTTTAGAAACAAAATAAATAACTATAGTATTTGAGTATAACCCACAAAATAAAAGTGAATTATTCCACACTGATATTAATAAGTGGAAGAGAAAGAAGAGCCTTTCCCTCACAAAGAAATTTCAATTAATAAGTATAGAATGAATAAGGGAAGTATTTACTCCAAGATATGTATTAATTGCAAAGGGAAAAATAATAATTTTACAGTGGAGGAATCTGGCAAACACCACCTTAGCCAAGTGATCAAGGTTAGCATCACCTATAAGAAGACATATTGACAGCAGATACACTCTACCATGATACGCACTGAGAAGGGCATATCACTTCTGTGGTATTGTTGCCAAAAAGGAATAATCTCAATATAATTATGAGTAAATATCAGACAAACCCAAATTGAGGGATATTCTACAAAATAACTGAAAAGTAGTCTTGAAAAGCCGTGGGTCATGAAAGGCAAAGATTAAGGAACTGTCACAGACCAAAGAAGGCTAAGATAGTATGAGCTCTAAACGCAGTGAGTGATTCCAGATTGAATCCTGGACTGGAGAAAAAGATGTTAGTGGCAAAACTGATACAATCAAATAAAGTCTGTAGGTTAGTTAACAGTATTGTACCAATGTTAATTTCTTAGTTTTTATAATTGTACAATAGTTATGTAAGGTATTAACATTAGGGGAAGCTAGGCATATGGAAACTCTCTGTACTATTTTTGCAATCTTCTACAAATCAAAATTGTTTCAAAACAAAAAGTTAAAAAAAATCACATGTACATATGCAATGAATAATTTGTGCATGTCAAACATATCTGTAGTATAAATTGTGTAAAAAGGTGGGTGTATTTTAAATTTTGGAGATTATACAATATTTTTAATAGCAAAATAAAAGGAAACAACTTTCATGGTCAATACTAGAGGAACACTAAATAACCTATATTCCTATGAAATACTATAAAAAAGGAAAAAGAATAAAGTAGATCTCTGTGTCCTGGCATGGACAGAATACCAAGACCAATTATAGAGGAAAAAAAACAGCTATAATTTACAGATCAATAAAAGCTTTCAAATACTTCTAGTGGGAATGTAAATTAACACAAATACTTTGAATACATAGTCGGTATAAACCTGGCCATATGTATAATCCATGATCCAGAATTTCCACACCTAGTACATACCCAACAGAAATGTGCTCCTCTATTCACCAAAGACATGCACATGAATGCTCACGGCACCAGTGATTATAATAGCCCTGAATCAAAAACAGCCCAAATGCCCATCCACAGCAGAGCAGATAAGTCCACTGTGGTATATTCATACCATACAAAACTGAACAGCAAAGGAATGAACAGCAGCTACCCAATACAACATAGATGCATCTCACAAACATAATGTTAAGTGAAGGAAAGCAGATAAAAGAAGGTACACTAAATAATTCTATTTACATAAAGTTTTTAAAAAGGTAAAATTGATCTATGGTGTTATAAATCTAGATAGTAAATTCCTTTGGGTGGGTGACAGTTAAAGAGGCAAAGAAAGCTTCTGGAAGGATGTTATGTTCTGTTTCATGATCTGGGTGCTGATTACAAGGGAGATTCACTTTGTGAAATTTAATTTAGCTGTACACGTATATTTATGCATTTGTCTCTATATTGTACTTCAATAAAAATTTATAAGAATAAAATAGAATTTAAATAAACACCTAGGTAGCTTATTATGTGTGTATAAACAATCAAGATTGGTAAATGTGGAAAAATCCAGAAATATTAGAAGAAAATTTAAGCTAATATACTGCTGGATTAAATGACATTTGTATTAAACATTACTTAATTAAAGCCCACTCCAACTATTAAGATTTACCCAGAAAAGAATTCTAAGCTTGTATTTTTACAAAATATTTTCCTTTTTATAACTAAAAAAAAGACCTACACATTAAAACACTTTCCAAGTTTACTTCTTTTAATATGTTCCCCAAATGAATGTTACATATAAATAGCATCTCAGGCCCTCTAACAATACTCCCTGAGTAGTTAGGCCACATTACTTCACTCTGTTCTGGCTATGTAGTTAACTTCAGTTCTTTAGAATTAAACTGATATGGTTTAAAATGCCATACCTGGAAAGGCACTAATGTTTGCTTTACTGTATATATCAACTTTATAAAATAAACAATTCACATAATATTGTAATAAAGTATGTACTGTGCAAGCACACATTTTTCTTAACAGCCATAATTCTGCATTAAAGTTGAATACTATGTTGATGTGAGGACACGTTGTTTTCTAGTGAGAGGGTGTTCCTGAAAATAGTAGGGACTAACAGCATGTTCTAGCGTAGAGAGTCCTGTGCTGGAAGTTAGATGACTAGTATTATAAACCTCTTGCCAACACACCCATGAGAACAACACATTTATTACCCTTATCTATTTCCCAGCTTTTCCCTTAGCTAACTTGACTAAAATGAGTTGTGTGAGAATCACAGAGTTGTAAAACAAATTTGGGAAAAGTATTATAGTCTCTTAATTATTTCCATTTGGATCATCTATTAATATCACTCATAATGAAAATATTCTAAAGGAAAATACTTTAAAAACACTCTTTTAACTTCCCTCCACTCTGTAATCAAACACTTTAGAAAACACAAGAAAGCTAATCACATCACTGGGGATTTTACCACCTGTAACCTATATTCTTTTATGTCAAACTCCTGGATCTAAGGATTCCTTTATTTTTAGTCTTTCCCTCAAACTGGTTTTGCAGCAATTTAAGATGACGGGTGGAAGCTAGGGGTCTAAAGAAACGAGGTGGGGGGTTTTCAGGATTATATCCCACCAAGATCTGACAGGCAAAGGCATCCAATTATCAAAGGAAAAATTAGGACTACAACAAAGAAATCAATCAAAACAAGACAGTACTTCAAGAGCTCTTGGGAAATGGATTTCAGAAATGGACATGCAACTAACTGCCAACTACAAAAAGTGGCTTCTGTAACTGCTCCTTTGGAATTAACCACGGCCTAATGCATCCAGAAAATTAAACTGCCTTTCAAGAAAGTAGGGAATATGGGGTGGGGAGCCCAAGTATATAGGTAGATAATCATTTGGATTCAATAAAACCATAAGGAATTCTTAATTTGCAGAGAAAAGTCACTAAGCACTTTGTGAAATTTTGGGGACAGAAACCAAACTTCTTTACCTATTACCAGGGGTGTGGCAACTTCAAAAATGTCAATTGGAGAATGCCCAGGCCCAAAAATGTCACTAACATCCAGTGCACAGAACAGTAGCAATATTTAAAACAAAATTATTTATGGGGCGCCTGGGTGTCTCGGTTGGTTGAGTGTCTGACTCTTGATTTCTGGCCATGATCTCAGGATCATAATCTCAGCATCGTGGGATCAAGCCCTGAATTGGGCTCCACACTCAGCATGGAGTCCGCTGAAGATTCTTTCCCACTCCCTCTCCTCCCCCGCCCACCTTGAGTTCACTTGTGCTCCCTCTCTCTCCTCTCTCTCAAATAAATATTTTTAAATAAAACAAAATTATTTGTGAATGCAAGCACATAATTTCCTTTTGAGTGATATCCTATTACTTGTACTTATAGAATTACTGTAATACCTATTTATATCATCCTACAAAAGTTCTGGCTTAGTTACTAAAACATACCTTTTTTGAGGTAGCTAATTTTATCCCAGTCATTATCATATACATTATTAAGGTACTTTCAGTATATTGATAACAAATGTACTCCTTAATAGTTTGGCTCCTTCTAAATGGTGATTGCCTTATTGAGGGAAGGATGAGGAATATTTACCTTTGCTAAATGTTAGAGGTCTCAAAAGCCTAACAATAATAAGCTGTTGTCTTGACTTTGATATCACACATTCATATTCATTCCCTCCCCCTCCTCTTCCCTCTGTCTCTCTCCACCCTCTCCCAATAGTGGGAGAGAATGGCACTTTGCATTGCGCTGAATCAACACTGCTTTTTAAATCAATTTCATTTAATTAATCTCATTTGAGCTTTACTCAGTCTTTGATTTCTCCCTTGGTCTCTTTATTTTTTATTTTTTTAAATGGATAAGAAAATAACCTCCTAAAACTGAAGCAGAAAGAAATAGAAAACTTGAACAGGATACCAGAGATGAAATGGAATCAATAATCAAAAAAACTCCCCTGGCCTCTTTAATATGCAGAGTCTATTAAATCTTCCTTTGACTAAGTATGATACTCAAGCTGTACTAGTACAAAGCAGAAGTTAAAAATCTTAACCCTGACTTAATAAAAAAACAAACACATAATTCTGTATGGTAGGGTTGATGTATATTTTCACAAAATGGAGGTGAAATGTTTTACTATATTTTCCTTGATGGTAAGCAGGATAGAAGACAATTTGGAGAAAAATGGAAATTTCCATCATTTTAAAATGCTCTTAATAAAATCACATTGTTTATGTAAAAAACTTTAAAATACCGTTACCACCATTTTAAGGTGCTCTTAAAAATCTTTAAAAAAAACTCTTGGGGCGCCTGGGTGGCTCAGTCCTTTAAGTCTGCCATCGGCTCAGGTCATGATCCCAGCATTCTGGGATGGAGCCCCGCATTGGGTTCCCTGCTCGGCAGGAAGCCTGCTTCTCCCTCTCCCACTCCCCCTGCTTGTGTTCCCTCTCTGGCTGCCTCTCTCTCTGTCAAATAAATAAATAAAATCTTAAAAAAAAAAAAAAGTCTTGGGGTGGTCATGTCCTTTGTTAAGGTTATTCCTTCATAGGCCCTTCCAAGGTTTAATTTTTTTCCTTGAAATCTGTGATCCATTAAACACTTTTCGCCCAAGCTGGTTCAAGCTAGATTCTAGTCAATTACAATCAAGAGTTTTAATAGTGTATGGCTCAGGATCTATCATACAGCAAACTAAAAATTAACTTCTAAGGTTGGATTGAAGATTGAATGCTTTCTAGTAATCCTTAAACAGGGAAAACATTTAGCAAAATAAGCTCATGACAATAAATAGGCAAGTTGGAGAAAAGCAATATTCTGAGTAAAAAAACTGAAAAAAATGTACACCACTAAAATTCAGAGAAACGGAACTTGAAGCATTCATAATTGTTAATTAGAACAATTATGTTACATATTTACATATATGTAGTATATGTATTTAAATTTCTACATGTATAAATCCCTCATTGTAGGGTTTCTGTCCCTTACAGCAGAACCCACTTTAACCAATACACTTTGTGCTGTCTAGGACTTGGGACTTCTCCATGGGGTTTGGTTTCCCTTCAGAGTTACTAAGGGAAAGTGAGTACAGGTTCTTTAAGATCTTCAAACTAACTTGAGGATTCTATCATGCACTCTCCTTTTCTGGGACACTAACCAGTGCCTAACCTCTCTCTTCTCTACTGACTTTTTTCTCACTTCCTCAATTCACAGGGTCTTTATCTCTCCTAGTACAGGAGAAAAATTATTCTCTTACATTCATCCAGATCTATGATTTTTGCCATAAACTGCCTGCCCTCAGTTCCTTAGGGCTTTGACTTTTCTTTCTAGTGAAGTACAATTAACATGCAATGTTATATTAGTTTCAGTATACAACATATTGATTCAACAATCCTATATTTAACTCAGTGCTCACCACTATAAGCATAGTCACCATCTGTCACCATAGAACATTATTACAATATTATTGACTATATTCCCTATGCTGTACTCTTCACCTCTGTGATATATTTATTTTTTAACTGGAAGTTTGTAACTCTAAATCCTCTTTATTTATTTCACCCATCACCCTACCCACCTCCCCTCTGGCAAGCACATTTGTTCTCTGTATTTAAATATGTTTTTTGTTTGTTTCTTTTCTCATTTGTTTTGTTTTTTAGATTCCACATACAAGGAAAATCATATGGTTCTTGTTTTTCTCTACATGACTTCACTTAGCATAATACCCTCTAGGTCCATCCATGTTGTCATAAATGGCAAGATCTTTCTTTTTATGGCTGCATAATAGTCCACTACACACACATACACACACACACACACACACACATACACACAAACACACACCACATCTTTTTCCATTTGTCTATTCAGTGGACACCTGGGTTGCTCCCACATCTTGGCTACTGTAAATAATATTGCAAACAATATTTTAATCTAATAAATTAACAAAGATTTACAAAAATGAGTATACCAACACAGTATGATAGCCCATTTACTAATGCATCCCAAAACATTGTTAGTTTACATTAGTTGTTTTAAACATTAGTCTATACATCTGTTCTTCTTTGAAAAGTTTCCAGAGAGTTATAGGTGAGCTTCTAGAAATAATGCATAGAACTGTAAGATACTCAAAGAATCATTAAAATTTGAGGCTTCCTTTCTTCCCGTTTTTAGGTTTGAAGCAATAGTGAATCTGCCTCAATCAAGGGAAAGAGAATATGGAACAGCTTCAGGTCACTATTTTTAATCTTCTGATAAAACTGCAATTACACTAGGGAAGAAAAACAAAAATAGAAGTCATCCACTCAAAAATATGTATGACATGCCCAGTATGTACATGATAGCACACAGGCACCATTAAAGATTAGGAAATAAAGGCATGGTATTTGGCTTCCTGTGACTTAGGGTTAGATGTGGGAGAGGATAAGCATGAAGAGTTACATTACAGCAGGATAAAGATGGTAAAGGAAGAAGGCAGATGAGAGGAGGCAGAGAGGCAAGGAACCAGCTGCTCTTTGTGTGTCCTTGAAAGTATGAAGAACTTTCTGATTAGAGACTGCACCGTGAATGCTATTGGAAACAGGCAAGGAAGAAGGGGAGAAGAACAGAGGGAAGAGGTTGCCCAGGCATAATGGAGGGAAGAAAAGAAAATTTGTTAGAAAGACTTTTATTTTCTTCTCAAAATATTTAATAATAGAGGAAAAAGCTGTGAGTTATTATGGTTACTTCCAAATGAAAGATCATTCAAAGATTTTCATTAATACTACAGTGACATTTAAAAATGCCCAAAGAATCTTTTTGACAAGATATAACATACACTACATTTTACTATTCAAAGAGGATAAGGAAAAGAAATGTAGTAGTATTTGTTTAAAATTCAACTTAGCCTGCCATATTCTGAGGAAATAAAATTATGAAATATTCTCCAACTATAAATTTTAAATGACATAAGATAATAGCCAAATATTCTTGTAGTTAACAAACCTATTTTATTTTCGGCCCGTTTTTCTGCTATCAGTGTTTCACTAAATATTTTCTAACTCAAATCCTGAAGCTTTAACACCGAAAGTTTTCTAATTGCAATGCCATTAAGGAAATGTAATGTGACTTTGTAGATCATCAAATAATGGCACCGTGGTCTCTAATTAATTAATTAATTAAAAAGATTTATTTATTTATTTGACAGAGAGAGAC